>NC_089595.1:73782512-74109179 GCF_019320115.1 Miscanthus floridulus | reverse complement strand
GAACAAGGCAATATTGGTTGCTCAAGGTTTCACTCAAGTAGAGGGCTTGGACTTTGAGGAAACATATGCATCGGTGGCAAGACTTGAAGCAATCTGAATGCTTCTAGCCTATGTCGCTCATCACAATTTCAAGCTATATCAAATGGACATGAAGAGTGCATTCCTCAATGGCCCCATTCAAGAACTTGTCTATGTTGAGCAACCATCGGGTTTTGAAGATCCCAAGTTCCCCAACCACGTCTACAAACTCCAAAAGGCACTCTATGGGCTTAAGCAAGCACCAAGAGCATGGTATGAATGCCTTAAAGAATTCTTGCTTAAACCGACCCTACCCTTTTTACTCACAAAGTTGGTAAAGATATATTTGTGTGCCAAATATATATCGATGACATAATATTTGGTAGTACTAATCATACTTTTTGTGAGGAATTTAGTAGGATCATGACAAAGAGATTTGAGATGTCCATGATGGGTGAGTTGAAGTTCTTCCTTGGATTTCAAATCAAGCAAGTGAAGGATGGAACTTTTATTAGTCAAACAAAGTACACCCATGATATGCTTAAGAAGTTTCACATGGTGAATGCCAAGCCTATCAAAACTCCCATGCCAACCAATGGACATCTTGATCTCAACATTGAAGGGAAAGCCATGGATACCAAGGTATATCATTCTATGATCGGCTCTCTACTTTATTTGTGCGTATCTAGGCCCGATATTATGCTTAGTGCGTGCATGTGTGCTAGATTTTAAGCTAACCCAAAAGAGTGTCACTTGGTGGCCATTAAGAGAATCTTTAGATATTTAGTACACACTCATAACCTTGGTTTGTGGTATCCTAAGGGCTCTAAGTTTGATCTACTTGGGTATTCGGATTTCAATTATGCCAGTTGCAAAGTAGATCGAAAAAGCACTTTGGGGACATGTCAATTCCTTGGACGATCCCTAGTGTCTTGGAGTTCTAAAAAGCAAAATTGTGTAGCCCTTTCCACTGTTGAGGCCGAGTATGTTGCGGCCGGTGCATGTTGTGCCTAACTACTTTGGATGAGGCAAACTATTCAAGATTTTAGATGTCACTTCACAAAAATCCCACTCTTGTGTGACAATGAGAGTGCCATTAAGATTGCAAACAATCCCGTAAGCTACTCTAAAACCAAGCACATAGACATCCATCATCATTTCTTGAGAGACCATGAAACCAAAGGAGATATCGAAATTTGCCATGTGAGCACCGAAAAGCAACTAGCCGATATCTTCACAAAGCCCCTCGACAAGTCAAGGTTTTGTGTTTTGCATTTTGCGTAGTGAGCTAAATATACTTGATTCTCATAACGTGGTTTGAATTTTAGCATGCCTCTGTTTGATAAACTAGTATCTAGGCAAAAGAGTTAAAAATTTTCATATTGTGCATGAAAATGATTTATAAAAGGTAACTTATGTATCATGATCATGGTCTGTATTGATTATTTGTTTCTGGTCATGGTATATAAGTGATATGCGTCCATATCTTATACAGAGAGAGTCATAGATTATAGCTAACTCCCACTATTTTGGGGAGTGCGGCAGTGCCGGGCTAGGCATACGGTAGTGCCGCACTTTGAATCTCAATTGAGATTAGGCCCAAATGGTTTTACTACGAGGCCCATTTATTTTTCCTCTTATCCTCAAGTCCACAGTAACTTCTTTCCCTCTCTCTCTTCCCCCTGACACCGACGCCGACGCCCGTGCCTCTCTCTCCTCTCGTGCCCGTGCCATCGCCATCGCTTGGCCACACATTGCCAATCTTTGGTAGTGCCATGGCAGCTACCAACACTCCCTCAACATTGCTGATGGCTGCTACTGCCCTTGGCCCGAGTAGTTTCTTCCCTCTCCTCTCCATTCCTCATTTGAGAAGATGGAGCACGGAGATAATGATCAAAGGGGAAAAGAAAGATGAATGAGCAAAGAGACAAGGATCCACCTCACCGTGGTTGAGGGAGGTCAACAGCAGCAGGCAATAGTATAGCTCTAAGGGGACTTGGTGATAGGGGGAGGCGCGAGCAATACATTGAAGATGAGGAGAGGCTAGAGACGATAGGTCGTACCACTGATGTCATTCCTGACACCCCACAGCATCTCTCTGAGTTTGATAGCAGATACATGAGAGATTATGAGGGTGAGATTATCATGAGACCTCTAGATGACTCCTGCCGGCATGCAATTATCAACTATTCCAAGAGTTGGAAGCTGGTGGAAGAGACGAGGGGGATCAATCCCTATGCAGTGCGCAACGATTTGGGCATTGATTATAGATTCTAGAATGAGTTTCATTCCAACTTTTATGCCACTGCCATTCTTGCATCCAAGAAAACCAAGATCATCAAGATGCAGTATATTGATTGAGATGAGATGCAGGAGAAGGAGGAGCTAGAGTTTGACAAGGCAATCAAAATTTGTGATAGGTTCTAGCTTTCAGACATCATGGGTTTCTAGTATAACTAGAATGAGGAGGTCCTTGCATAGTTTCATACCACATACTTCTATGACTAGACCTCTAATGAGATTCACTAGATGACTGATGGTCGGCACTACAAAGTCGACTTTGTCACTTTCAGCCGGATTCTTGGCTTTGGGGAGGAGCACAGAGGTTACGCTTACATTCATGATGAGCCTCGAGCTGAGATCCATGACATCAGTTACATGTGGAGAGATAGAAGGATTGCAGATGACAAGAGGAGTGGTCTACATAGCTTCTATTACATCCTCAACAACCTCATCAGGAACACCATCAACCCAAAGGATGGAACAGCCTCAGATATTAATGGCTTTGTAAGAAATGTGTTGGCTAGATTTGCTCTAGGTGGTGAAAGGTTCAATGTCCCTAGATTCATGTGGACTGAGTTGAGATTTGCAGTGGAGGATGGGAGGAGGGGGCTGCCCTATGCCCCTTACCTCATGTTCATGATTGAGAGGGTCACTGAATTTTACTTTCCGAAGGATGGGATGCACACCATCTACAAAATTGAGAAGACCCAGCCAGCTACAGCTACTTAGGGAGTGGGGAGCTCTCATGCTCATGTAGACATCCCTAAATCTTCCCACTCTAGGTCTCGCAGAGGAGGCAAGATGAAGAAGTTTAGCAAGTGGTTGAAGGCAATCTTCGGCAAGTGCACCTATGCAGCTAACAGAGTGTGTGAGACATAGCTTGAGTAGCGTCAACAGCGTGGATAGGACCTTCCACCACTTGCTCCTATTCCACCTCCTCCATAGTATGACCTTCTGAGTCTCTTTGACACAGATTCAGATGATGAGGAGGAGGAGCAGGGATGAGTAGCGGATTGGGATGAGACCCTAGAGGGATACCGTCAAAGACAGGAGCCGAGGCATTCCACTCACTACACCACCACTACTCACTATCAGGGCCGTGCATGTATTGACTTCGACGATGATGATGGTGATGGTGGTGCCGGGACTACTGCAGGAGGTGATGATATTGATCAGACGAACATCTAGGGAGATGATGAGTAGGTGTTGATCTTTCTTCTTTTCTTCTCTTTTTGGTGCTTTGCGCCAAAGGAGGAGAAAATTAGAGGGGTCAACAACTTTTCGATGCCATGGTCAGCTGCGCTTCATGTTCTATTCGATGAGTGTTAGTCTTCACTAGGTGAAAAGTTTGAGAGTTGCTCAAAACTCTAAATTGTGAAATAATGCTACTATTTGACTTTTTATGTGGGATAAGGACATATATTAATCTATGTTGTCGCTTGTGATACAATTGTGCTAGAATGTATATCTTTGTATGCATCACATATTGTGTGGTGTCTGTTCTGATCTATGCTGTTACAGCAAGTGCGACAATGTCGCACCCAGCTGCAACAGCAAACCATGCTGTGCATAAACTGTCATTTGCATCATGTTTCACATACCTAACACGGTGTGCAGCACCCCACAGGAGCATGGATGTAGGGGGAGCCCCATCACTTTCACTAAAATGTGAATCTTGGCCTCTTATGCCAATTTAAGAATTCAATTCTCTATTCACATATTTAGGGAGAGGCTCTACAACCATAGCTCGAAAGTCTTAGTATTTATTTCATATCTTTTATAAGCTCTAATTGGGTTGTCATCAATCACCAAAAATGGGGAGATTGAAAGTACAATTAAGCCTTAATTGTGGGTTCTGGTGATAATGACCACGCAATTAGAGAACTAATGAGATCTATCGAGTTGACAAGCAGGGAATTTATGTTCGAGGATGCTACATGAAATGGAGGAGCCCCCCAATTATATATGTAGATGGATTCAAACTCAAAGGAGGTTTAAATTCTTTTATATATTGAATTTGAGTATAGGAAAAGTCATACTATAAAGGGGGCACAATGCTTAAGCTAATATGTGCTACCAAGTGCTCAAACAACCACATGCATCCTCAGATTCATAGCTAAGATAGTCTACACTTCACTATTACCCTTGTTATCTTGTGTGGGTGCGAGCTCTGTCTTGCCCGACCTCTTGGGTGCGGGATCCAGCTTGCTCGACACCTTAGTCGCAGGCTCCATCTTGCCCGACCCCTTAGGTGCGGGATCCGGCTCGCCCGGCCCTTAGGTACGGGATCCGTCTCGCCCGACCCCTTAGGTGCGGGATCCGCCTCGCCCGACCCCAGGGTCGCGGGATCCGTCTCACCCGACCTCATGGTCCCAGGCTTCATCTCGCCTGACCCTTTGGTTGCGATGTCCATTGGGGGCTAGGGGTATATATACCTTTACCTTTCCTCGCCAACGGCTATCTGCGATTTAAAGTGATCGTTGGGGGCTGAGGGTATATATATATATATATATATCTTTCCCCTTTCTTCCCAATGGTAATGAATAAGCTCTCTTCTTCCTCACTTGAGTACACCCAAAACAGAGCAGGAGCTCTCTCTCTCTCTCTCACTCCATTGTTGACCTCAAGCACTCAAGCAAATCCATCGATTTTTTTCATCAATCCTTGAGGAAAAAGGGTCCTAAACTCGATTAGAGAGAAGCTCCATTGATTCCCATACTTTAAAGCGCACTTGGTTCATGTTTTGGCCGGCGGTTGTATTTGTTAGTCTTGGAGCTTGGCTCCTAACCGGCTAGAGCGTCGCCTGTAGAGATTGCCAACTTGTGTGGCAGCCTCGGGAGGTTTATAACCATCTCTTGAAGCTAGTAAACTCACTCCTCATCTCAAGAGTTAAGTCTCTTGACTAGAGAACGAGGAAGGGTTGGAAAGCTCTAAGCCTTAGTGGCTAACCTCAACAACGTGGAGGTAGGCAAGCCTTGGTGGCGAGCTGAACCACGGGATAAATCATTGTGTCACTTGTGCTTGATTTACATTACTTGCATGACATATTATTGATTGAGGTGATTTCTAGAGTTTGAGGCTGATCTACTTGTGTGTGGTGTCCCACCACTTTTAGCTATCGATTTGTGATCTACTAGCCTGTAGGAAGCTAAGAAATTTACCCAATCTAAATTTTGTTGGGTAAATTTTAAACTATGCACTAATCTCTCCTGTAGGTGCGGTAGTGCAGCGCTCACAGAGCGGCAGTGTCGTGGGTGAATTTGACTTCGGTTTGAGTTGAATTTTTGCAGGCTTATTCACCCCCTCTAGGCATTCCAGAAATCCTACACATTTCCATAACTTTTTATTTTTAAAAAGTTATGAAACAAATTATATGTATGACTTTTTACGGAACAACTTATTATCATAATTTTTTGTTTTTTTTGAAAAAAGATATTTTCATAACTTTTGATTTTTACAAAATTACAAAGTTATACTCACAACTTATGTGCATAACTTTTTGTGATAAATTATCACCATAACTTTCCATCATAAGATTAAATTAGATCGGAAGAAGAGAAAACATGAAAAAGAGAGAGAAAAATGATTAAAAAAAGAAAAAATATGGTGCATGGCATCATATTATACATCTACAACCGGTAAATGAATACATATACGATCATGTAAAATAGATAGGTTTACGTATAAGAAATTAAAAAAGACAAAGAATAAAAGGTAGAAAATAAAAAATAAAAAGAGAAAAATAAACAGAGAAAGTGATTAGGACATACAACCTTCGATACGACCATGGATTATAACGTGAGCTCATTCCTATGTTTGTATAATGACAAATTAAGAATTGGTTGCTACATAATATCGATATTTCAAATGTGCTTAGGAACAACGGTGGTGATGATGGAGCGTGTCATGAATAAGACTGGTCTCAAAGTGCAAGTCCATCAAAGTTAAACATTAAGTTGTTAGCAGCCTGACACTACTTCATTTTGAAGACCATAACTCTTTCATATGGAGTGCGATTGAGGCAAATGAGTACATGATGAAGCTTTTAAATTGATCTAGTTTGACCTATGATCACATTGGCAAGGCTTCCAAACCATCAAGATAAGTTGCCACCGTTTTTATCAAGAGTTGCTCGTCGTCATAGGCTTTATATTCACCCTTTTTGGGACCCTGTCCAAGTTAGGGCACACCCTAAGAAATTGGAGAACACAAAGAGGAAGCCCTTGGATATTCTCCCCCTTAGCCACCTCAAGTCAAGTTGGAGGCTCAATTCATGTCAAGTTTAAGTCCATCCCGGGCTCTAGGAGTAACTCACACTAAAATGGACGCCCAGGTCATATGCGGACTTTGTTTTCGACGTTCTACCTATAGATGGAAAGCTAATTTCATAAGCTAACCAATGGCACTAGTCCCACGTCAAAGTTCCTTCGGAATCAGTGGTAATCGTCGAAACAAGTGGACGTCCAAAATCTATCAGGTACTGCATCGCCGTCGTTTGGACCGTTTGGGCCTTGTAACATGTTAGGAGTTATTGAGGATAAAATATACGTCGCCTAAGTTAGAGTTTAAGTTTTGTTTAGATTAATCCATTTTTTATCTGTTTCATTGTATACCGGTTTGTTGAACCTAACTTGTGTTCTTATAGCAATATTCGAATTGTGTTCTTTCTTGTTCTTACTTGTATTCTTAATTTGCAAACAAAGATTAGCCTTCACAGCGAAGTTACCCGGACAGTGCATGGTTGATAATTAAAGGAGATGTGGTGCTATGATCGCAGAGTTCGACACGATCGGAAACAGATGGTGTGTCAAATTTCCACTGAATGCAGAGTTATCTTCGCCCGTCTATGACTTTGATCTATATATATCTCCAGCTGGGCCACATTTTTGCTTGCCTTAGGGCCGCTTTAGACACTGGTTTCTTTGGAAAGTCTAATTAAAAGTTGTTGACTTCCTTGCACATCCCCCGTGTAGTTTTAGATGAGAGAAATAACAAGATCTTGCGCCCATGTTTTTACTATCCTTCTTTAGTGTTTACTGCACACGCTCATGCACTTTGAGTTATCACGTCAATATGAAGGCTTGGTGCAGATTGTAATCAGTTTTGGCCTTATTTATGCTGTGTACTGCAGAAGCTTTGCTGCACTTTCTAATGTATAAAAAAGAGAAACACTAAAGGAAAAGAGGCGCAGAAAAAGAAGAAAATAAAAGAGAAGCAAAAGAAAAAAAACAAAAGTTAAGAGCCCTAATTTAGTTTTGGTGATTGAATGGTAACTAGTGAAGTAATGTTTTTATTGGAGATGTATAAACTAGGGTCCACAAAATGGTGTTAAGCAAGGCTATAACCATGGGGGAGATGAAGAAAACTATGGTGCAAGTGCTCAACATGCATGGAGATGGAAGCAAAAGCCCAAAGAGATATACATGTGTAGGGTTTTTTTTTCACCGGCCAAGATGTAGTAGAAGGGCTCAACGTAGATTTCTTAAGCAATTATGATTATCTACTGCCACTATATGAGATCTACGTTTCCAAAAACTATATGAGATCTAAGGCATGAAAAGGAAGCAAGCGAAAACCTTTACAAAATGATTTGAAAATCCTAACTTAGTGCTAAAGGTGTTAGTTATATGAGAGACAACATTTGGAGTTAGCCATTTAAAAAAAGTTTGAGAGAACGAAGGGCTTGGTGGTGTGCTCTGGCAACCACCACAAGTTTGGTGCCCACTGGCCGGATGGCAAGCACTGGAGTTTAGGCCGCTCCATACCCGCTGGTCCGAAACGTCATGGAGCTCTGCGTGTAGAGGCACCGGATAAGTCTAGTGCGTGTTCCTTGAGGGGGGAGACACCGAAGCTTATGATGTGGGCTAAAATCACGTGTAATCTTGTTCCTCATATGGTTTGGTCCTTTCTACACTTGCTATTTACTTTGTGCAATTACTTGCTTGTGTAGTCACTAAAGTATCAAGTAGCTCTTGTACATAATTCGAGTAGATTGCTTGTTCTAGTGCATAGCTTGTTGTTTTACTTTGCTCACTAAAATTGTGTAGGAGCTTGCTTGTTTGGCGTGCTTGTTACTAACTTTGCTCCTAGATTTGTGTAGGGGTGCTCTAGTTAGAACTAAACTTGAGTAGTGTTTATTAGGGCCATCTTTTTGTTTAACCAGTTTTGCTAGTGTTGTGCCTTGTAGAATTTTAATAAGCTATTCATTCCCTCTATCCATCCAACTGTTTCTTACAGAAGTGCTTGTATCCTCGATTCCTTTTCTAATTCCTTTTACTCGTTGTACCTGTTGCTCGTTTGAACTAGGACTAATACGTGTTAAGGCCAACGACATTAAGGGATACTTTTCAGTTTTACAATTTCTGGAGGGAGGGATGAGAGTGGGGGGATGGTGTGAGGATATGGATAGATCTCGTGGGTTAAGGTTCTTAACTTGACCTAACATGTGGGACCATGGGGAGGGAGATGAGGACAACTCATCCAAGTGCATGTTTGCTACGGACAATCCCCTAGATTAGGCGGACAGTCCAGCAGAACATGTTTTCTAGGATAGTCCGGTGCACTCCTAAACTGCTCGGGAGATCACTAGGAAATCTGAATTTGGTGATTAAGTTATGGGAATCGAGATTGGGGTTCGAATATTACTCGTAGGAATTTGTAGAAACCATTGGAGCTTTAGAGAGGACCTTCCGGGGATGTCTCTGGGATCTTGACTTAGGTCAAACAGTTGAGTTGACTTAGGTTGACCAAAAATGTTTTATGAAGATTATTAACTACGTTCGAGTCTTTGTTGTCAAGAGTTAGGGTTAAGTGATATTCACCTTGTTGACGAGGGTGCTCGTCATGAGAGAGGATCAAAAGAGAGAGGTCATGGCCAGGTCAAGTTTAACTTGAAGCTTGTGGTTGATTAAAGGTGATTAATAGGGGTTCACATCACAGACCAAGGGAGGTGATGGTTAGGAGTTAGAGCTTCCAAGTTTTTTTTCAAAAAGTTCAAATTTGAAATGACAGTTGGGTCAGGACATGCAAAACGCACGTGGTTGTAGCTATGATCTTTTAGCATCTAAACACAAAGTTGCTTATATGACACAATTTTACAACTCATCCTTAGTAGGCAACAACAAATCTTGATAGACTTGCATGAACAGTTCGAAAACGACCTAACCAGATTGTACTTCGCGCAGCTAGAAAGCTCAGCATTCCAGGTAGCAGCAGCAGCATTGAAATCTAAAGCTCTGTCTAAACTAACCAGGAGAGTAACAACTGTTTCAGCACTCAACTCAAAAGGTAATGCTTATAGTTGGGCATCCGATCATCCAGATGCTCTGGTTGGCATGGGCCACGATGCTTTGGTTGGCGTGGGTCCGATGTTCCGAATGGCCCAACAACTTTGTCCTACCCTCATCTTCATGTTTCTGTCATTCGGCTCCTGTCACTGCTCAGAAAAGTCACTCTCCACTCGCTGCAACGTCCGCACCGTCACAACGTGGTCCACTATGACTACCTCATCATGACGTTCTCCACCACACTCGCACGATTGGGCCCCCCATCATCCATCTTCACCGCATGAGAGTGTCGATGGCCTCCATCCTCTGTGTTCATCGCATCCGAGCGCCGGCGACCGCCTTCCTCCCTCTTCACCGCACTCACCGACCGTTGCGTGACTTTCGTTCTCCATCGCGCTCGCCCGACCACTTTGGTCCCTCTGTTGGTATTTCTTAACGCAAACAGAAAGAATCCACAAGTGCACAGAATTACCGTTGTAGCCTTCACCCGAAAGTATTCAGAGTATCATATTTTTCACAGGGAACGAAGGTACTCTTCTAGCTAGTTCGTCCAAAGACAACACAAAAGGTAAAGTTGGAAAGGGTAGAGATGGATTCCTTTAGTTTTAGAGTCTAAGGACGGGTAAACTCTATTTTTACTTGCTTACTTCGGGTACCGGAACACACCTGGTCTGCCAAGCGATCCCGACCTGTAGCTCTACACTGAACTTGAACATGAGGGATTACAAGGGATGGACAGCGTTGTCACCACCTGCCGCCTACCCCTCAACCGTGGGGAACGAGGTAAACGAAGGTAGCCTCTAGCCTAGACACTACGTCTACACTATCGACTACTACACTAGCATCGTGCAGGGTTATCCGTCTTTATTAGGGCCCTCTACTAGACTATCCGCTATGAGAACGGACGATGAACCTACAAGTAAATAAGAGTAAATCTTAACTAATCAAAAGACTTATAACCAAAAGAATCACGAACACTTACTAGAGGAAGATCCCATTGAGGTATAATAGCAGGTGTTCATCAAGGTACAAGCTTGGGGAGTCTACCGACAAGTTTGGCACTTCCCCGTACTCTTTCCGCACATCTCTCCCTGTCACTAACTTTAGCTAGATATGGACTAAGCCTTTGGAGTGATGCTCAAGTGTGGTGTGCTCTTCCCTTAGAATGTTGTTCTTTGAGTGTGAGCTCCCCCCTCCTACTTATACTAGTGGACAGGCGGTTGTTGGTGGAATATTCCACGGATCTCTAGCACACCGCCCTCCATGGCATTGTGGCGCGAGGTGGGCCCAAGAGGCGGTGCTGGGGATGCGGGCGCACCCTGGGTGCGGCCGCACACAGGTGGAGCTGCCCCGCCACCACCTTCACCTGGTGGACCGTTGGTTGGGCCTGGACTCCTTTTTTTTATGTAAAAAACTGTGGGGGAGATCCCCATAGTGAGATTTTAAATAATATTAAACAAAAGGTTCAAAGTGATACAAACCTCAATTAACTAAAAGCGTCTAGCCAAAAGCAGAAGGACGACCTAAGATCAACCTTGAATCTAGCAGATTGAAGCAAACACTGATTTTTGAAATTAGCTAGCCAAATTACAGGGGTGGGGTCTCTCCACTGGAAGATCTTGTCGTTGCAAAGTTTCCAAAGCTCCCAGGCTACTATGAGAGCTGCTTCTGTGAAGAATTCTAGATTATGCATAATGCTTGCCGTGGCCAACCGCTCCGGCAATGACAAACTAGTGTCCCAGGTGAAGTTGATGGAGCTCCAGCATTGCCCAGCAAACGGGCATTCAAAAAATAGATGGTCAATGTCTTCTTCCAAGCCAGTGTTACAAAGAACACAAAGTGCATCATCCTCAACGTTTAGGTGCCTTCTTCTCAGCAGCCTGGACTCCTCCTTGGTGGGTTTAAAGATGGCAATGGGCACAGAATGCCCGCATGCCCGCGGGCATGGAACCCGATGGGCAAGGATACGGGCACCACTTCTTGCCCACGGGCACCATCCTGAACCTAGAGGATAGTTCTTCGCGGGCAAAGAAATTTGCTATCATCGCCCGCTTATCTGCCAGACCCGCTCCACAGGTCTGACATGTGGGACCTACAAACAAATATATGTATACATACACGATTTGTTGTGAATATGTATCTTCGTATCTCTTGTAATGCACTATGATTTATGTATATGCTCAACCTGGCGGGCACACGGGCATGCCCATGGGCATTTCATGCCCGCGGATGGAGGGCGCGGGCGTGGTTTGTTGCCCGTGGCGGGTCGCGGGCGCAGGCGCGGGCGAGAGATTTAGCTGGCGGGCGCGGGCGTAAGAAGGTAGTATCCGCGGGCACCACGCCCGTTGCCATCTTTAGGTGGGTTTGGGGCCTCGATCTGCAAAGTAAGCGGGCCTTCTCTTTATTTGTCTGTGTAGAGTCTGCTTTTACACTTTTCTGGTTGCGCACTTTGACTCTTTTTCTACATATTTCATGTTTATCCCCTGCAGATGAACAACTCACTAAAACTCATAGAATTTGTTAGTATAAACCCTATTTACTAAGTTTGGTGCTTGTTTGAGGGATTTTATATAAGAGTTGGCGGTTGAAAATATGAGTTAAGCACCGCCAACACCCTCTCCGGCGACAGCTCACGCCAAGAGCGGTGACCAATCGGCCTTCCCCTCTTTCTCCACTGCGCCCAATCCGCTTCCTCGCTAGCCCGATCCCCACTAGGCAGGCCATGGCCGCTAGCGATGTTGTATTTTAAGTGTTTCGTGCATTTCAGACTTATGTTTAAAGTGTTTCATCTGGATGTTGCAAAAGTAGATCTGGGATGTTTCATATGTTACAATGACAATATACACATGTTGCAAGCCTATGTTTCAAGTGTTTCAGACGTATGTTTCAAGTGTTTCGTCCGGATGTTGCATATGTTGCTATGACTAAGCCTATGTTTCAGACGTATGTTGCAAGTGTTTCATCTAGATATTGCAAAATTAGATCTGGATGTTGCATATGTTGCTATGGCTATACACGCATGTTTCAAGCGTATGCTTCAAGTGTTCCATCTGTTTTTAAAAGTATGTTGCAAGTGTTTCGTCTGAATGTTTCAAAACTAGATTTGGGGGAGCACATGTTGCAATGGCTTCGGTGGCTGGCGCCTAGCGGACAGTGGCCTGCCGCCTGCTACTGCTGGGGTGCTGCCGTGGGTCACCGTGTGGGGGCCTGAGGCCAGCAGACGCCTACACAAGCAGGGCACCCATGTGGGTTTTCTGTGTGCGGGTGCGGCAGTCATCGGCAGAGCGAGTGCAATGGTAGGGTGGGAAGCATCATGGGGTCTGCATGGTGGGGTGTGCAAAAACAGGCAGGCGTGGGCTCCTTTTTGTGTGCAGCGTGGCCTCCCGCCTATTAGCGTGAGCCACGTCTGGACGTGGACGTCCGGACACTAGGGTCTCCGCAACTCAAATTGTCAATCCATCTGGACCAATTCTAGCGCCCAAGTAGTAAAAGTCTTGGTTTCTCTCTCAGCTTATGTGTGTGTTTGACTTTCTGAAACCGAAACCGGGGGTTCATTATGGCTCCAGCTTCTCATGGAAACTACGGCGGCTGATTGGTTTTAATTTTCTGTAGCAGCATGATTTATCTGTTTTTCACTTGGTTTATGTATTCATGAGATGGTGGCATTACGCTCCAATCTGCATGTGGATTCTTGTGACCGTCTACGATGGAGAAGTCTGGGGACTGTCTATTCTGTTGTTAGGTGATACATCTCAATTCAATCTTTGTGAATGTACATGGCAAAAGTGATGGTTTTTAATAAAAAAGAGAGAACATGTCTTTATTGCCGGATTTGTGAATTGTATTATTACACCTTCTAAGATTGACCTTCATACTAAATGTCCACGTTTATACTTGAAAATATATTAGTTTCTTTCAGGTGCGCAAAATTATACTACACCACAGACGAAAATTCCTCACAACCATATTCAGCTTTACTCTGAATGTTTGCAGAATACTAATGGTTGGTCAACATTTTCTGGATGTTTTAATTACAGACAGGAATCTTTCCTCTGAAGACTTACACATAGCCACCAAAGTACGTCACCAGATCAACAAAATATCCATGACCAGAAAATTAAAATCAAACATATCCTCAACTTTATTTTGAAAAAAATGCTACTAACACAACGCCATCCACACCTTTTACCTGGCCTGCGCCCCACTTAAAAGAGCTGGTTCAGCCAGAAGGGCGACCCGGAGCTGTCGCTCTTGGCGTTGGACCCCTTGACGTTGATGAATGGAGGTTGGGCGGGCCGGGGAAGCACCACCTTGTGATCCCTGCCGCTCAGCATCTCCACCACCTTCCACGTCGGCGGCCGAAGGTTCGGCGATGCCGGGGCACACAGCAGCCCGACGTGGAACACCCGGAGGGTGTCCTCCTCGGAGCACTGCTCGCAGAGGTTCGGGTCCAGCAGCTCCATCAGGGTACCAGCGTTGTAGTGTCTCCATATCTGAAGAAAGAACATGCCTCTATCTTTTTTTTGCCCCTGAAATGCTACAGTGACAGCAAGAGCCGTTCAAGCACAAACTCTTTTTTTAAAAAAAATCTTTTTACCATTGTTGATTTCGATTAAATTTTGTTATGTCTTGTAAAATTCAATGGCCCATATTTATCTGAGCTATTACTTCTTAGCAAGTAACCGGACTGCCTTAGCCCTTCAATCATCGTCCCGGGTAACCCCGTGACGTGTTGCTGGTCCTCAAACACCGACACTTGGATTGATACTAATCATGTTGGGCATAATATGGTTAATAATAAATATTCGTTCAGATACAATGGTAGCAAAATTATATTTAAACCTATGACTCTTACTGAGATTTTAAAAGATCACATAAAAGTAGAGAGAAGAAAGAATGAGCCTTTGAGAAAAGAATGGGCAATTTCAGATGTTATAATACTTTCATCCAAATCTAAATTTTCACAAAATGAACACTTTGCAGCATGTACCAAAAAAAAGACAATATAACAGAAAAAGATCAGGTAATTATCACAGGTAAGAGCTCTCGTGTTGGATTTGTCCACCAATGATGCTATATTAGAACCTTATCTTGATTTATCTTTGTCACATGATGATTGTCTGCTAATCTTTGTGATAAAGAAGAGTTGTATGATAGCGTTTTTGTTATTCCCGTGCCACAACATGTGAAGGAAATTGATTCTTTTGTTTTGGATCAAAATACTCGTGCTGAAAATAAACAATTGTTTTCGATTACGGCTGAAAAGGATGAGCTAAAATTATCATCTTCTTTAAATATTTTGGGTTATATTGAGTTTGATACTCTATGTGCTCTGAGTAGTTTGAAATAGAAATTTGTACACGCTGAATTGTCGTGGTTGTTGTAACAACCCTGAAATCCCATAACCCAAAAATCACTACTTTCAAAAAAAATTTCAAAAAAACCCTTGCTTGGTGAGTGAGCATGCTAGAAAGTTGGGGGCTATAAATACCACCCCAATGGGATATTTGAGGTGTGTAGGAGTTGAGGGACATATCAAGGGAGTTGATGCTCCACTCTAGTGCTTTTGGGACCAATAGTGCTTAAGGAATAGATTATTAGTGTAGGTTGGTTAAGTATGAAGAAACAAAGAGGACAATTAAAAGATAAATCCAATTCAAAGTTGGGAAAGACTGAAAATGTAAATGTGTAGTTAATATGTAACATTCTACTTTATGCATCATCCATTGTCTAAGAAGAGTTAATATGTAACATTCTACTTTATGCATCATCCATTGTCTAAGAAGAGTTAATATGTAACATTCTACTTTATGCACATAAGCTGACACAAAGCTGAGATGTTATGATTATATTTGATTCGATTTGTGAAACCAAGGTAGCAAAATGGGAATGCATTGCTTACCATAACCAAAAATAGTTTAGTGATAACACAACACAACAGATACAAGCGCATTCTACTCCGGCTAACATGTGCATTGCAAGTTGAGACATTTAATAATATAAACACTGATTGACAACACAGTAACTACTAGGAAGATTAGCTAATCAATCATCAGCCAACGATTTTAAATTCTACACCCATTATTTCTGATTAGGAAAGAAAACACATGGCAATGGGCAGGCAGCTGAATGAAAAGAACTATAGAATTACACTTCAGCAAAAATCCATGAAAAAAAAATCGACTCCATCCCAGGGTATACCGTGTACATCATAAGAAAGCTAACTAATGACATCAGACGGAATCATCCTGAGTCCATCCCAGGGTACACCGTGTACATCACAAGAAAGCTAACTAATAACATCACACGGAATCATCCTTTGCTTCAGCAACAGGTTGTAATGCAATTCATGTCAAAAGTCAAAACTCCATCCATTTATGCATTTTACCAGACACCATCCATTTATGCATTTGACATACCATGTACATCCATTTATAATTAAAAGTTTCGGTCTCGACTTCATTTTTGTACGTGTCACGTGCCGTGTCCAGACATATCAGAGTTTGTAGTCTGAACTGCTCGACAGTGTGATGTCGAATAATTGACATATCTTTATTTTAATTATTATTATTGTATGTATGGTGTAAACGTAAGTAGCAACTAACAAAGGTACATAATGCGACTTAGTCAGTGATGAATTTGACCTCCCAAGAATCAATCAAAGAATTCATTCATCGTCTGTACATCTATAGTAGAACGTGATCATGTACGTGCATATATGGACACTTCAAACAGGTGGTTTCATTATCCTAAACTCTCTAGCCTGTGTGTTGACTGTTGAACGCTGTTCGTTTGTTCAGGCACAAAAAAACTGAAAATATTCTATGGTTAAGTGGTCAAGAGGATTTTTAGATAAGTGAATTTTTCTAACAATGGACCACAAGCTCGGTGTCATAGAACACAATGCCGAAGTTCGTGGCTCGATGTATTGTCAGTCTATGCTGAACGCTGCCACGTCGGATAGGATGCCAGGCGCCGAAGTCGGCATGGCACTAGGCCCCAGAGAGCTCAGCATCATAATATGGTTAATAATAATTATTCATTCAAATACAATGGTAGCAAAATTATATTTAAACCTATGACTGCTACTGAAATTTTAAAAGATCTCGTAAAAGTAGAGAGAAGAAAGAATAAGCCTTTTAGAAAAGAATTGCAATTTTAGATGTTCTAATACTTTCATCCAAATCTGAATTTTTACAAAATGAACATTTTGTAGCATGTACCAAAAAAGAGGACAATGTGATAGAAAAAAGAAGTAATTATCTCATGTAAGAGCTCTCTTGATGTGTTGAATTTGTCCACCAATGATGCTATGTTAGAACCTTATCTCGATTTACCTTTGTCCGATGATTATCTGCTGATCTTTGTGATAAAGAAGAGTTGTATGACAACGCTTTTGTTATTCCCGTGCCACTTTTGAAGGAAATTGATTCTTTTGCTTTGGATTGAAATACTTGTGCTAAAAATAAACAATTGTTTCCCTCTGCTGCTAAAAAGGATGAGCTAAAATTATCGTCTTCTTTAAATACTTTGGGTTATATTGAGTTTAATACTCTGTGTGTTCTAAATAGTTTGGAAGAGAAATTTGTATGCGCTAAATTTCCATGATTGTCTATATGTACATTTCACTTTATTGGCAAACTTAATTGTAAAGAAGACTATATGGTGCATCATGTCGATATTTGTTCAAATCTAAAATCTCATTTTATTTTGCAATAATATGATCTTGTCATGTTGAGTTCCTCTAATTTTTTTTAAATAAACGTGATAAGTCAAAAAAGGAAGAGCATCCTTGGCTGCTACCTACAACATGTTCTCCAACTAAATTCAAAGTGAGGACGGTTTGCTGTCAAGAAGGGGGTATAATGAGGACATACAACCTTCAGATATGGCCATTGGTTATACGGTGAGCTTGTTCCTATGTTTGCATAATGATAAAACTAAGAATTGGTTGCTACCTAATATGGTATTTCAAATGTGCTTAGGAACGACGACGCCGACGACGACAACGATGATGATGATGGAGCATAAATATGTCATGAACAAGACTGGTCTCAAAGTGTAAGTCCATCAAAGTAGAACATTTGGTTTGTCGGCAGCCCAATACTACTTCATTTCGAAGGTCATAACTCTTTCATAATGAGTGTGATTGAGGCAGCAAATATGTACGCAATGAAAGCTTGTTTGATAAGCTTTGAAATAGATCTAGTTTGACCTCACGAACATGTCGGAAAGGCCTCCAAACCATAAAGACAAGTTGACACTCATGTTTCTACACTAGTTCACTTCACGTCCCTCTGTTTGCCAGTAAGTGTCAACATTCGGCATCGTGGCCGGATCTGACACCATCGTGCAGCACTGGAGGCAAGGGGTTGGGTCACCGACGACTTGGCGCCACCGCCAACATTTCCGTCATTTAGTGCCATGGCGGCTGCCCTCGTCGCTACCTGTGCAAAATCCACCACCTGGCATTGGGTCTCCTTGGTGGCGCCGACAACACTCTTGGTTGCCGACAGTGACAGCACTGACAGATCCGGTATCTCGACATGTGTAGCCTTGCCAATCATTTGAAGAACAACGACATGAATATCGACGCGTCGAAGCCCACGGCCTTACGTGGCAAGAGAGCACTATCGGCGCCACGGGACATGGCCTCCAGCAATCTCCAAATTGTCTAGCTTCTACGATCATAAAGCTCCAAACTTTTAAGCCATCGACGCGCTCAAAGTTAGCTCCACATGCGCTGGGTCGGCGGCGGCAGTTCCTGAAGTGAACCAGCACCCTTATCCACTTGAAGTTGAGGGCAATACAATCCATGCGGAAATACCTGTATGCCACGTGGGCCTGCAACGGGGTCCAAGACCTAGAGTAGCATATTTTAAAGGAAGAGAGAATTGCCATGACATGTTTCAGTATAGATGAATCGTGGTGATATTTCTTTCTTTTCGGGGAAATTGTAATTGTACCTATCCAGATAACCTTAAAAAAGCAAGGTGCACTGGAAAGTAGCCTTTGGTCAAAAAGAACATGACCTTGAAGAGGGAAACAAACAAGAAAAACAACTAAGGACGACACTCCCAAAGGTGTGACTTGGGTAGTGGCACTCCTATCACGGTCAGGCTCTCTCCTACGATGCCTCCTATCGCTGCTGCCGGAGTAGCCCGCTAGACTTCGATCCAAGTGGCCATGACAAGAGCAGCAACGAGGCCTTACCCAGCGGTGTTGTGTCAGATCTCTAGTCGTGGCGACGAGACGCTCCTTTGGATACCCCAAACCCCCGCCGGTATCCCGGCCTCATCACGGGTGGAGAGAGCCCCACGTATTCGCTTTCCCTCCGAGCCCTGGTGTCAGTTTGGAAACAATCACGTGGCGGAATAACCGCGGTCGATTCCTCCCCATCCCCGTCCATCCATGGGGAAATAAAAAACGCCTCCTGACCTGTGACAATTTCTCCACGTCGCTCCCTTCTGTTTCTTCATGGGTTCGTCCATCTACTCGTCCGTCCGCCGCCTGATCTACTCCCACCTACACCTCCCCATCTGCTCAAAATGACAAGAGGGAATACAACACTAGAGTACTGGGGATGTCATTTGCATGAAAAATTTCCCCCACGTGATTTTGCTCCACGCGAGTTTCACTACCTGTCATCCAAAGGAGCCCTTACCCCAAACCCCCCTCGGTATCCCGACCTCATCATGGGTGAAGAGAGCCCCGTGTATCCGCTTTCACCCTCTGAGCCCTAGTGTTAGTTTGGAAACAATCACGTGGCGGAATAACCACGGTTGATTCCTCCCCATCCCTGTCCATCTGTGGGGAAATAAAAAAATGCCTCCTAACCCGTGACAATTTCTCCACGTCGCTCCATTTCGTTTCTTCACGGGTTCATCCATCTGCTCGTCCGCCTGCCGCCTGATCTACTCCCGCCTGCACCTCCCCATCTACTCCAAATGACAAGAGGGAATACAACACCAAAGTGCCGAGGATGTCATTTGCACGAAAAATTTCCCCCACGTGATTTTGTTCCATGTGAGTTTCACTACCTATCATCCAAAGGAGCCCTTAGTGGTGACCAGATGCGATGGCTCCCCGGTGAAAGGTCCTAATGGCTAAAGGGGTGAATAACCTATTAAAAATTTCTACAACAACACTTAAATCAAGTGGTTAGATAATTATGATGCGAAACGAGTGTTGTTCTAGCCTACCAAAAATGCAAACCTCCTATCCACAATTCTAGTTGTTATAATATCTAATTCACACCAGAGTTTAAGTCACTACTCTCTAAGTTAGTGATATCTCAAAGGTTAACTAAAGAGTCTCACTAACCACTAGACAAGACATAAGCTAGCTCTCAAAACTAATTACACTAAAGAGCTTAGCTACACTAGAAAAGTAAATACAAGAGAGGTAGTGATATATATACCGCCGTGGCAAGAGATATACAATCAATCACAAGAGAATCCCGGAGACAATGATGGCACAATGGTTTATCCCCGAGATTCACTTGCTTGCCGGCAAGCTACGTCCTCGTTGTGGTGATTCACCCACTTAGAGGTTCACGCGCTAATAGGCATCACATGCCTAACCCGCAATCGGGTGCCGCACAACCAACACAAGATGGGGATCCACAAGCTACGAGCAATCCACTAGAGTACTTTTTTGCTCTCCACCGGGAAAAGGTCAAGAACCCCTCACAATCACCACGATCGGAGCCAGAGACAAGCACCTTCCTCTGCTCGACGATCCTTGCTGCACCAAACTGTCTAGGTGGCGGCAACCACCAAGAGTAACAAGCAAATCCCACAGTGAAACACAATCACCAAGTTCCTCTAGATACAATCACTCAAAGCAATGCACTTGGATGCTCTCAAATCTCACTAGATGATGATCCAATCAAGCAAGGTGAGTTAGAGAGTGTTGGCTATGCTCACTAGGATGTATACTCAATAGAAATGGCTAGGAGACTAAACAAGAGCCGACCAAACACCTTATATAGACCCCCAACAAAATAGAGTTGTTATGCTCAAAGGGGGGCGTCTCTGCGTGTCAACCAGACGCGCTGGTCGGATCGACCAAATGCAGCCGGCCCAGCATTTGATTGCTGGATCACCGCCATGTGTCTCTGCTTCAAACGTGCATCGCCCGATCCCAACGGCTAGCTCACAGTGTCCACACTGTTAAATAGAGACCGGACGCACCGCTAGGTAGGGCTGGACGCGCAGGTGTTGAGTCTACCCGCGTGTGTGCCTGCACAACCATCGAGTGACTGGACGCGCTCCTCCCTGAGTCCAGTCGCAGTCAAAAACTACACCAAGAGGTTCTAGAGCCGGTTTTTTGTGACCTAACGCGTCCGCTCGAAGGTGACCGGACTCAGGCCAGAGTCTGGTCCTCACAACCCTTGCACACCGCGGATACGTCAGCGTACGTCAGCAAGGACCGGACGCACCCCCTACGTGTCCGGTCCTTCCTCTTCTCCATCGTTCGGTTGAAGGACCGAGGCCATGCCACTACGCGCCACTGACCGAGGCAGCACCTCCTCATTTCCAACTTCGCCACCATTGATCAAATGTTCTAACCACCAAGTGTATCACCTTGTGCACGTGTGTTAGCATGTTTTCACAAACATTTCCAAGGGTGTTAGCACTCACTAGAATCTAAATGCATATGCAATGAGTTAGAACATCTAGTGGCACCTTTGATAACCATATTTCACATCAAGTGTTTCACCCCTCTTAATAGTATGACTATCTATCTAAATGTGATCACACCCACTAGGTGTCTTGATCACCAAAACAAAATGACCCTATTGATTTCACCTTTGCCTTGAGCCCATTTTGTTTTTCTCTTTCTTCTTTCCAAGCTCGAGCACTTTATCATCATCATGGCCATCACCACCATCATGATCTTCACCATTTGCTCCACCACTTGGAATGTGCTACCCTATCTCATGATCACTTAGAGCAAAGGGTTAGCACCTAGGGTTTCATCAATTCACCAAAACCAAAGTAGAGTTTTCACTTGGCTCGGTGGTTCTCCCAGGATCAGGGCCCCCCGGATCCAAACTTGGGGTGCCAGAGGCCTCCCAGTGATGGTGGTAACAACCTTTGCAAAGGCATGACTCTCCGATGTTGCTAGGCTAGTTCGTGCTCTGGCAACCAGACCTGTCATCCACTTGTGCAGATGTGTCAGCCCATTAGTTTGCGATCTCTACTGGGTCATGGTGCGGGGGTGTCCGTGGTTGGCAGGTTGAGTGGGCGGTGGTTTAGATGGTGCTGTGATGGCATGGGTGGCGACAGCTCGACCTAGAGACAGAGGTGATGCAGCTCTATGATGGCATATGTTGCATTGATCTACGATTGGCGAGGCTCTGTGTGAGGCGGCATTGTGGCATGGTGCAACCGTTGTTGGGGTTGCTTGGCAGGGGATACCTCATTCATTTCATCCTAGGGCATCACATGGTGCCTAGTGTTGGACTGGTTGATGGCGGTTCCTTGACAACCGATGCTGCAACAATTCAGACTCTATTGGCGGTGCATCTTTGGTGTGGCAACAACTCACCATGATCGTGGCCACAACGACTAGTCTTGCTTACCGGTGGTTAGTTTCAGCGGGGTCGTGGAGGCTCCTATGATAAGTGAGGTAGAGTGGTTATGTTGGTGGCAACAATGCACAACTACTACCATCTGTGAAGTACAACAGAAGGTTTTTGGTTGCAGCGCTTGGTGCGAATCGATACTGGTGTGGTATGTTTTCTCTAGGGACGATCTACAGTGGATTGGTTGCGGTCTATATTGGCCAGCGCGGTTGTGACTGGCCACACATGCCAATGGTCATCTTGCTGCCGCTGCGACAACCAGATGTCAGCTTGTTGTAGATGCAGCTTGTGTAGGAATGCTCGTGGTTTCTCTAGAAGCTTGAGGAGCGACGATGTGCAATGGCGTTGGTGGTACTCTTGGCATGGTGCAGGAACAAGATGTGGCTTCCCGTGATGGCTAGTGCTATGCAGGACGGATGCAACCCCTGTGGGCTGGCATGGCGGCACCAGATCACGCATGACTGTGATCTTGTCGTTGCTGCAGCAATCTCCTGCTGGTGGCTGCTGCTATGGTCATCCACGATGTAGCTTTAGGCTTGGGTGCAGGGGTTGTCGGGCTAAGGACCAGCTAGGCCATTGGCTTTGGTCAATAATGGTGACATCTTTGGTGGCACGTCTCTCGTTGGAGGCATTGTTGTGAGCTCCCCTTGCCCTCTAGGAGTTTGGTTGAAAAACTTTGGTTCTCCGGTCAACGTTGACGTCATCTATGGATGTTGTTTCTCTCATTCGAGGCATCGCTGTGAAAACCTACTCCTCTTGTTTGCATCACTTGTTCTTTGTGACATACAGAGTGGCGTTTAATGTCATTCTTGTAAGGATAACTGGTTTTGTATTTCTTGCGGTGGTAGTTTTGTTGTTGCCTCCTTACCTAGGGTGTTATTTTTGTTTTGCTCTTTATTATTGCAAAACTCTTTTGCCTATTAATATATGTGCATGTTCTTGTCATTGGCTCTTTTGAAAAAAAATAACTATTATCTCCTCTTCCGGAGTCTTCTATGCTTTGTTGCGACTTCTAAATCTCCTCTGTTGATAAGAAATAGCATTGCTAATAATAATGACCTGCAATCTTCCCCATCATAAAAAAAGACTCATCCAGCGCAAGTAGGATAGCCCTTGTGACCGTGACCGGACTTTAGATATATGTTTTTGTGTGGAACAGATGAGAAGATTTCTTTTTTAACACGCTGAAATTCGCTCCCACAAAAAGTCAAATCCAGGATCTAAGCAATGCTACTGAAGCCATCTAACCAACACAACTAGAGACCCTTATGCCAATCTTCGCATCATAACTTATATAATTTATGGTACATACAACCAATCGCATGTTCTATTCTAGTAACAATCATCTTCAATAAACCAAGCAGGACTAGCTCGGCTAGTTTGTGTTTAATAAAAACATGCCTAGTTCTCGTAGTCTCTCTCTATTTTTTTTTATCTGCAATGAACCAAATAAAAAGAACCGTTAGTGGCCATTGAGTTGAATTAATGGCTATGTGCCTATATCCTAAACGTCATATATTTGAAAACAATTTGTACTCCCTGCGTCCCTCATCCAAAATCCAAAATATAAAAAGATTATGTCATTTAAAATTTTGTCTCAAAATAAAAGGATTTCTGAGATCTTGGTGCCCACCTTGTCCTAAAATATAATTAATTTTGAGTTGTTCTAAGTCAAACTATCCTAAGTTTCACAAAGTTTAGTATAGAAAAGAGTAATAATATTTACAACAATCACAACAGGTGTGTTTTCGATGGAGCAGCCCCTAATATTGCAAGAGCCCTGATCATTGCTGGAGAAGAGCGAAAACTTTGGTCGATGGCTGGGGCTCGAGGAATTTCCCTCTTGACTACCCCCCCCCCCCCTCCCCCATTCAGAAATGTTGTGAAACGGTGTCTCCAGGCGAAGAGGCACCTGCACAACAACAGACGCCTCTTCTACTAGTGATCTCATCTATGAGACAGTTAGGATTAGTAGTAGATTAGCAGTTAATCCCGTCACCAAGGGGTCTGTCCTTTGGTGAACGGTTGTCTCTTGAAGACACCCCTTCAAGTGTATATAATCCATTTGGCAGATCAATGAAAGGCAGTGGTTTCCAAAAATCTTGTTCATTTCATTCACTTTTAACACGTTATCAGCACTGCTCTACTGGACAAGACAGAGAACGACGACGTAGAGGCAACGTGGCCTCTGAACACACATCGGTAAGCATGGCGAAGATAGACTTACCGTCTCATGTTGTTCGTCAACTGTTCTTCGCACTTCGCCGCGTCGGTGGAGTTCGCCGTGGCCCGATCCACCACCACGGCCACCATGGACAACGTCGCAGCGTCTTCGAGCGCCTTGGGCCTCGTGTTCGCCGCAACAGTGCCCATGGTCATGGCCATGGTCCTTTCGGCCGCCTCTTCGACTCCGCTGTTCGTGGCCTCCGTTCCAATACGGTTCCACGCCGCCGATGGATTCCTGTTCGTGGCCGCCATGCTTCGCCTCCACGCGATCTTCGTCTGCAGAGCCAGCCACAATCTCCTCGCCTTGGCTTGGACGGTGCTGGCCCCAGCAACGATGCGCCACCAGTCGTTGAAGCCCCGGCACCGTCCGTCGATGAAGTGGTTGCCGAGCCCACACCCGTCCCCGCGTACATCCCAATGGAGCCAATGTCGCCGGCACCGTCACCGCCTCGCTTCTGGTGCGACTTCTGCAAGGATTTCACGTTGATCCCGCACACGCTCGAGTACTTGTACTCGCTGCCGACGCCCACACCAGCCTCTTCGACTCCAGTGGCGACAGGCAACGGCGTCCCCCCGCTTGATCCGTGGTTTCTGAACACGCGGGCTGCTCCCGCGCTTGACGCCGCGAAGATTGAGGAAGAGGATGACGGCATGGTGTCTGCCCCCGGCGTCGGCAATCTCTTCAACACCGGCAGCATCGGCGACATCTTCAATAGCGCGGCGAGATCGGGTGTCTCGCCGTATTTCTTCCTCGAAAGGGCTGGACCCTCGGCTCCACCTCCGGCGCGCGCGGGCCCCTCGGCTCCTCCTCCGGTGTTGTCTCCACCCACGGCTCCTCCTCCGCCCGCGACTCGCGCGGAGGCTGCGGCCCGCATGAGGGAGCAGGCTCTTCCGGCGGCTCCTCCAGCCTCTGCTGAGGGCAGCGCTACCATGCCCCACTCGATTCGCCGCCTCCTCGGTCACAGGGTGGTCGCCGTGGACATGCGCCCGGGGATCCGCCGGGGGACATGGAACCCGGCCATGCTCGGCCTCCCGTCGGCGGAGGTGCTCGGCAGCGGCTTCTACTCCCCCGACGAGGGAGAGTCCTCCTCCACCTGAACATGGCGAGCATGGGCGGCGCAGTGGACCGGAGCGGCGGTGGCTTGCGACGGCGGCGGTCTCCGAAATCGGCTGCGGCGGTGAGCGGTTAGGGTTTCAACCCTAACTGCCGACCCCCCCCTTTTATGAGGCTGCTGCGCGGGATGGGCCAGCCCAAGGCCGATGCCGTGGCCTCCCTCCACTCCCTGCGACTGCCCGAATGGGCCACGCTGGGCCGAAAATCAAAAATGGGTTCAATCCCATTTCAATGGCCTGGCTGGCTCCTTTTCTTCTTTTTATTTATTTTCAGCATTAATTCGTCAATGACTATATTAATCTCTTATAATTATGTGCTGTAAAATTAAGTACTCTTGTGTTTAGTCACTGACTTTAACTATAGTTGTACTTGTGATATTTTATCATTGTAAAATATCCATTTATGATATTATTCAAAGTATTTGTCCCTGTATGTATGGCAAATCCAATAAATAATATCCTTGTAATGACGACCTTGATCTTGCAAATTATTTTGCAATCGATCATTTTATTTAAGCCCCTTTTATGCTTTTATAACTTTAAAGCACTTAGCGCTTAAATAATGGATGCGACATTTTATGTATATTTTCTCATTAATTGTATAACGCGCATGTTCCCTATTTATTTGTTGGCCATACATAAGGTAGCACCACTGTTGCTACTGCGGGATCTACACTAAGTAAACACTTAGTAACTATCCTCAACGTGCGTACCCAACATCACAAATGAGAACATTTGGTCTACATGTTTTCACAAAGATGGCTACCATTAATTCGCATTCCTATTGGCCATACACAAGGTAGCACCATAGTTGCTACTGTGGGATCTACACTAAGTCTACAACTTAGTGACTATCCTCAACGTGCGTACCCAATTCGTTTACGAATTGACTAAGGTCTATATCATTCTTGATGACTACCTTAAGACGTGTTTATACAACTTGCATAATTACCTGGCATCTACTGTTAATACAGACTATGCCCAATTTAAGGTCTACACTTTTATGGTGACTACCTCCATTATTTAATTATGCACATGAGATCTTTACAATATCAATAATACAAGATTTATCTTGTATCCATTTTGCATCCCATAATTACAACACACCACAATATTTTAATAACTTAAAATGTTTTGATGGTTTGCCTCGTATAGGATCAATGACCGTCAAAGAGTTTGATTTGCTTGCTCTAGACGGCCACAATTATCCCACATGGGCTGTGGACATAAAGGTTAGTCTTGCGTCCCGTGGACTTTATCGAGCTGTGTCACCACCCGAAGAGGGCTGTGGACATAAAGGTTAGTCATACATGTATACACGGCCCTATATCTTATTAGGAGCCATATTCATCCTGATCTTAAGGCTGAATACTTGTTGGAAGAGAACCCACGAAATCTATGGAATTCTCTTAAGCAACGCTATGAACAACAAAAGGCACTTGTCCTGCCTGCGGCCAACTATGAGTGGACGCAACTTCGCTTACAGGATTTTAAAACTGTGAGTGATTACAACCATGCTGTTCATAGGATTTGCTCAAAGTTGCAATTCTGCGAGAAAGAACCTACAGATGCGGATAAAATAGAAACGACTCTGTCTACTATGCTTCCCTCTGAAAGGATTCTTCAACAACAATACCGTGAAAAGCGTTTCCAGGTTTATTCTGAGCTTATTCAAACTTTACTTGAGGCCGAAAAACATTCTGAACTTATGGTTTGGAATAATCAGCAACGCCCCGTAGGGTCTGCTCCATTGCCTGAAGTACATGCTTACACTCAGAATAAACCCAAATTTGATGGTGGACTTTCTAAGACCCATCATCAGGAAAATTCTAAGAAAGGTAAAAAACAACGCAGACGCAATAAGAAATCCCAAACTCGTGTTCCCAACAAGGGTAAGAACATTTCCAAAAATAGGAATGACAAACCTGTGTGTCAGAAGTGTGGTTGTTATAGCCATACTACAAAGAAATGTCGTACCCCAAGTCATCTTGTTGATCTCTATTTAAAGTCTGTGGGTCGCGGACGTGCTGCACCAGGACAGAAGTATGAAGCCCACTTCAACATTCAACCTGACACCACCAGGAATGAGGCTGGTTGTTCGCAACAAGTTCAAATGGAACCAAGCAGCAACAACATACGAGGAGGCGAGGATCTTGCAGATACAGGGAATATGATCGTGGAATATGCATCCAACGACATATTTGGAGACTTTGAATAGGCTCCCAATCCCTTAGATTCTAGTGTCTTTATGTCCTAGTGATTATATTAGTTAAAATAATTTATGTCCTATGTGTTGTAAATATTTATTAATGTCATCACTATTTGGTTTGAATATCCAATAAATGTAATGTACACATTTGATATTCAATAAAGAAAGTATGTATTCTATATATCACCAAAGAGTTTTATATCAAATTCTTTATTCATATATAGTTTCTACGGGGGTCAATCTGATGGAGGAGGAATTATGCCTAGTGGACAGTGGTACCACTAATTCTATACTTAGAGAAACAAAGTATTTCCAAACTCTTACAAAAAGACAAGGAAATGTTTTGACAATCGCCGGGCGCGATGCTACGATAGTTGGCTCTGGTCGTGCCACTATTGTACTCCCCATGGGTACCCAAATTATAATTGAGGATGCATTATTGTATCCCGATTCAAAACGTACCTTGTTAAGTTATAGAGATATCCGTCAAAATGGTTTCCATATAGAAACCTGTGATGACAATAATGAGGAAATTCTCCTTGTTACTAAAAATAGCGGATATGGCAAACGAATTGTTGAGAAAATTCCCTCTTTCCCGTCTGGATTGTACTACACATACATCAAACCCGTACCGCATGTTGCGTACAAGGTAATTTTTCAGAATGTTGACGCATTCAAAATTTGGCATGAATGCCTTGGCCATCCTGGTATAGGGATGATGCGAAAAATTATCAGCAATTCTAAAGGTCATGAGTTAATTACTGCTAAATTCCCAAAATCTTCAGATTTTACGTGCACTTCATGCGCTACAGGGAAATTGATCATATGGCCATCGCCCGTTAAGATCCAAAATGAGCCACTAAAATTTCTTGAACGCGTTCAAGGAGATATTTGTGGCCCCATACAACCAAGGTCTGGACCGTTCAGGTACTTCATGGTTCTAATAGATGCATCTACTCGATGGTCTCATGTGTGTCTTTTGTCCACACGTAACCATGCTTTTGCAAAAATTATTGCTCAAGTTATTAGACTTAGGGCACATCATCCTGAACATCAAATTCAATCAATTCGAATGGACAATGCTGCTGAATTTTCCTCAAAGGCTTTTAACGATTATTGTATGGTTTTGGGAATTCAAGTTCAGCACTCTGTCCCATATGTCCATACACAAAATGGTTTAGCAGAATCTCTTATAAAGAGAATTAAACTCATTGCAAGACCCTTATTACAAAATTGCAACCTACCAACTTCATGTTGGGGTCATGCAGTCTTACACGCTGCCGACTTAATTCAACTGCGACCAACTGCATATCACGTAGTCTCCCCATTGCAATTAGTACGTGGGAATATGCCAAATATTTCCCATCTGCGAAAATTCGGTTGCACCGTATACGTACCGATCTCACTGCCTAAGCGTACCTCTATGGGTCCACATAGGAAACTTGGTATCTATGTGGGATATCAATCTCCATCAATTATCAAGTACCTCGAGCCTCTTACAGGGACTTATTCACGGCCCGATACGCTGACTGCATATTTAATGAGGACCATTTCCCGGCATTAGGGGGAGACTTCAAGTACCAAAACGAATGCCAGGAAATCATCTGGAATGCCCAAGGCATTCCCCCCTCAGATCCACATACTCTAGAGACTGAACAACAAGTTCAGAAAATCATAAACTTGCAACATATTGCAAATAACCTGCCAGAAGCATTTACTGATAATAAGGGTGTCACTAAATCCTCTTATCCCGCTCGAAATGCGCCCGAAAGAGTAGAGGTACCAATAAAAACCATTCAACTCCCACTTCCAAAGAAGAGGGGGAGAAGTACGGCCGCTCCTAAGGATAAAGCTACAAGTAAGCGTCCGAGGATATCGAGGGCAAGATCCTCCAAATCAGTAAATACAAGCCAACCTCAAGTTGATAGACACCCAATAGTGGATAAAAATCCAACATCAGGACCAAATCCACAACCCGGATCAACGGTGCATCCAAATTCTGATCCTGGGATATCGGAACACCCTGACTCCATAGTTTTGGGAAATGTTGAGTCAAATAATGGGGTGAAAGAAATTTCCATCAATTACATAGGTTCTGGAGAATCATACGATCGTAAGACTACTGTTGTCGACATGTACTTCTCCGCAGCAATTGCAGAAATCTTTCTCAATGATCCAGATCCCAAGACCATGGCAGAGTGCAAAAAGCGCTCGGACTGGGCTCAATGGAAAGAAGCAATTCAAGCTGAGATAGCTTCGCTCACTAGAAGAGGGGTATTCACATCTGCAATACCTACACCTTTCAAAGTCTTTCCTGTAGGCTTTAAATGGGTTTTCGTCCGAAAACGGAATGAGAACAATGAGGTGGTGAGATATAAAGCGAGGCTAGTAGCATAAGGATTCACGCAGAGACCCGACATTGATTACAATGAAACCTATTCTCCAGTAATGAGTGGAATTACTTTCCGATACTTAATATCATTGGCAGTTCAAAATCATCTATCTATGCAGTTGATGGATGTTGTGACAGCATATCTATATGGGTCACTTGATTCGGACATATACATGAAGGTTCCCGATGGAATCCAAATCCCGAATCCAAACGCAAATCGCAACATGTATTGTGTAAAACTACAAAAGTCATTATATGGCTTGAAGCAGTCGGGACGAATGTGGTACAACCGACTGAGGGAATTCCTTCTAAAGAAAGGATTCTCTAACAATGATGATTGTCCATGTGTTTTCATTAAGAAATCTCGAACGGGATTTTGTATTATATCCGTGTATGTTGATGATTTAAATATCATTGGCAGCCCAAAAGATATAGATGAAGCACGCAAACATCTAAAGAGAGAATTCGAGATGAAGGATTTAGGTAAGACTAAGTATTGCCTAGGCTTACAACTTGAGCACCGTCCTTCAGGGATTTTAGTGCATCAATCAACCTATATCCAAAAGATATTGGAGAAATTCAATATGGATAAATCATACCCTAATAAAACTCCGATGGTTGTTCGTTCCTTAGAAATAGGGAAAGATCCATTTAGACCACGGGATATTGGGGAAAAGATGTTGGGACCAGAGATCCCATATCTCAGTGTCATTGGCGCACTTATGTATCTTGCAAATTGCACCAGGCCTGATATCGCATTTGCAGTGAACTTACTAGCTAGGCATAGTGCGGAACCAACTCACCGTCATTGGACGGGAGCGAAGTGTATCCTTAGATACCTTAATGGCACAAAGGATCTTGGTTTATTCTTTAAGAAAAATCATGATCCCAGTATGATTGGTTATACTGATGCTGGTTACTTATCTGATCCTCATAATGGAAAATCCCAAACAGGATTTGTATTCCTACATGGAGGTACAGCTATTTCATGGAAGTCTTCTAAGCAGACTCTGACAGCAACCTCTACTAATCATTCTGAAATTATTGCTCTATACGAGGCATCACGAGAATGTGTATGGCTTCGCAGAATGATTAACCACATACAACAGTCATGTGGTATTGGTTCAATCGAATCACCTACAATTATCTATGAAGATAATTCCGCTTGTGTTACACAGATGCAATCAGGTTACATAAAGAACAATATCACTAAGCATATTGTTCCTAAACTGTTTTATCCCCATGAATTACAACAAAACGGGGAAATAAACATCTTGCAAATCAAGTCATGTGATAATCTCGCTGACCTATTTACTAAGTCCTTACCAACTTCTGTGTTTCAAAAATTAGTACGTGGAATTGGTATGCGGCGACTTCGAGATTTGCCAGAATCAGGGGGAGACATCTCCTAAATGTTGACATGTACCAGCATCATATTATACTCTTTTCTTTCACAAGTTTTACTTATAAGGTTTCTTGTTAAAGTTTTTAATGGGGTAATATTAACATAAGCATGTGTCATGTTTCCTATTTTCCCCACCGGGGTTTTTGTGGAAAATATCAAAAACACATATTGCCCTCACAACTCATACATGGTTTTTCCCTAGAAAGGTTTTTCATGTGAGTTATCCAAGAGGTAATACCAATAATATGTCGTCATATTTTCTCCTAATTTTCCCACTGGGTTTTTACAGGAGTTTTAGCGACATATCACTTTATATTGCTTCTCATATTTTTCCTGAAAAGGTTTTTGGGGAAGTAATCTATATGTCGTATCTCCAATATTTTCCCCACTGGGGTTTTTAATGAGATACCAATGACATAGTGATTTATTTAAGTCACACTCATATATGTTATTTTCTCCTTATTTTCCTATAAGGTTTAAAGGAGTTTTTATAGCATATCTATACATAGATATTCCTCAGATTTTCCCCACAGGGTTTTTCGAGGAATCCAAGCTTACGGCTGCATTGATCTCAAGAAAGATTCAATCAAGGGGGAGTGTTGTGAAACGGTGTCTCCAGGCGAAGAGGCACCTGCACAACAACAGACGCCTCTTCTACTAGTGATCTCATCTATGAGACAGTTAGGATTAGTAGTAGATTAGCAGTTAATCCCGTCACCAAGGGGTCTGTCCTTTGGTGAACGGTTGTCTCTTGAAGACACCCCTTCAAGTGTATATAATCCATTTGGCAGATCAATGAAAGGCAGTGGTTTCCAAAAATCTTGTTCATTTCATTCACTTTTAACAAGAAAGTTAGGTTCCTAGTGCTGGTGTTGGTTGCTCTTTGATTCAGACATGGGCACGCTTGTATCCTAAGGTTAAGAGAGTTTGGTGGAGTTTGGCTTGAGTTGGAGTGAGTTGGTGTGAGTGCGAGGGCTTGCCTTTCTTGGCTGGCATGGGGTGTGTTGCAGTTCTTTCCCATTTTTACTTCTTCTCCTGTGTTTTTCGAGAAAAAATAATATTTATAACATTAAATTAGCATCATTAGATATATTATGAAATGCAGTTTCATAATTTACCTTTTTGATATGGTAAATGCTATTATTCTTCTCTATAAACTTGATCACTCCAAGAATAGTTTGAATTGGGATAAACTTTTAGGTCTGTCATATTTCAAAACAGAGGGAGTACTTGATTGGGGGGCATCGGTTAGTTCAATAGGTAGGCCCCATAATCTTGGTGTTTGAGTTATAATCATTTTCCTTCGCTTTTAATGTGTCTTTAAAGTCAAGTCCTTAATTTTAGGATGGATGGTGTAGCAGACTATATGGTATTTACAACATACAAGGAGAAATATTACCGAGCGCAGATGTACAAGTTGCACCTAATTTGTTGACTGGGTTTTTTAGCGCCAATATTGAGCCCATCTATGGATTGTCTCAACCATTTGAGGGAACAAAGCACTGACACTTTCATTGATAAGATCCTGGAAGAAATGTATGGCATCCTCATCATCCAGATCCATCCTGAATTTCTGTTCGAGCTGTCCGATTCCCTACACGAGGGGAAAAAGGGATATATATGTCATTTGGGCTACCATTTTCAAAGAAAATGCATGCTCGACAAACTTGCAACAACTACCTACCTTAGGTCCTGCACTGTCGACGGAAGAGATACACGGAATATTTGATCCTCCCATCAACTTAAAAAGATTCAATATTAGGCTGTTGGACTTCCTTAAAATGTTGTATGCTTCACAACAGTAGGACTTGAATCTCATATAATATTGGCTAAAATTGAGAAACAAGTTATTTTGGTGGAAGAGCTGACGTAACAAATGAGTAAAAGTGTGACTACTTGCCAAAGTTATGCAGCAAATTACCTTTCTACGCCACCCATGGCCTCAACCATTTCTTTGCACAGTTTCATCGGTGGTGGAAATGGCTTTGGGTCTCGGCCCATAATAAAAGCAAAGTCAATGTGGAAAAGGTGTCCATCATCTGTTAGAAGAATATTATCCAGATGCCTACAGAATACAAAAGTTGAGCAAGCTTATGTTGTTCATTGTAAAATCATATTTCTGAAAATTGCATTATAGTTATTAGTGAATGAGAAATGTAGCCGGACCAGGAATAAACTAAATTTTCGACCCATCCAGGCTATTCCAGGGATTTGGGACATCTAAAGGCCTTTGTGGAAATTATAGAACATGTTATGGCTTCTGAACATTAAAGTCCCGTTTAAGCAGGAGGAACAATAACATAAATCTGTTGCTAAATTAGATTAAGGGCATAAATGATATTGTTCAGCTAAGCTGTATGAAGCTAAAAGAAACACTTTTATTTTGGTGCCTGGCCTGTCATCATGAGAGATCAAAATGAATAGACAAACAGATATTAAGTTCAGACTTCAGGATCCTCAAACGCACAACTAACAGACTTGGATGGACCAATATATATATATATATGATTGAAGTTTATAAGATTACTGAATGTGATGGAAGGCCTCATTTATATGGAAATGAGAAAACAATGGCACTATCATAAAAAGGTTCTTAAAACGAGAAACCATTATGAAGAACACCAACCTGTCTCCAACCCCCATTATATATGTAATGACAGAGTAACCAGCACAGCTTTTTATGAAAGTTTCCAAGCAATGGGCCCTTATACCATAAGGGCCATCTTTGTCAGGATGAAGGTTCTGTAGGTAACTTGTAATACTACGATGTTCTGATATAATCTGGGAACGGACAAAAATCAGCAGGATTTTCATAGTGTTTATAAAAACAATGTTATTCAATAAATGAGCCAACAATTTGTTGAAAGTATAGCTGAAATGGAAAGCATAGCTTGCCATTTGGCAACTTGGAATAGGTTCCATTATCTTTGATACGAGTTTACCTGTGCAAGCGACCTGGAGGGAATGAATTCAATCATCCCTTCATCTTGTCCAGTTGCAAGAACTCGATATGGAGTAAGGTTCAAGTCCAAATTTTCAAATTTGAGCAACCGATCCATTAAAGAAACCATTTGAATGACCTACAAATCACAATGAAGGAATTAGCCATGATCCCTTCCCTCCTATGTATGTATTTAGTGAATGGCTACCCCACCTTTAAGGCTTGAAGTGGCTATGTTGTATGAGGTTGCATATGCAGATAAACTATTACATAAAAGAGATGCATGCAAATATATGGTGTGAGCTCCATGCTAGACGTAAGTGTAATGTTAATAAACAACAGTAAGGAGGCTCAAACCACTAAAAAACATCGATATATGTAAGTCTAATGACTAATGAGCATATCATGATATTATTATTGTTTTAGGAGCTGTAACCATAATATTCTAATATAACCAAGACCAACACATTATCAGCTTAGTGCAGTTCACCAGTGAAACCGCCACAAACAATCCACATATGCTCCCACCCCCACACTTTAATCATAAAGTCGAACATCAACAGTAACATGTTACAATTCATCACTAAACAGATTATTAGCTTATTAGAAGTTCTGAATTCAACCAACTCACCTATTTATCGTACAATAATTGGTATATTTAAAAGAGTAAAGTGCATCTCCGGTCTCCAATCTCGCAAAAATGTTGCATCAGTGCAATTGAATACTTACCAACTGATCTAACCTGAGGTCATCTCCCTTTTTAAAAATAATCATGGATGTTCCCCCATTTTCTGTCTTAAATGTAAGACGCAAAGGATGTAAGGTACTCTTAAATACAGATGATCGTTGTGGCACAATCCCTGTAAGGAGAACATTTGGTGCTAAAGGTGATCGAATTGGCTGGCATCAATATAAAAGACATGTCAGTTATAGGTAAAAATCAAGCCAAGGAATATGTGATTATGGATGTTTTATTATTAATAGATGATAAAAGTTTTACCTCATCAAAGTTTGTTGGCTCATTGAAAACTTCTAACAATGACTGCCTTAATTTCTCTATTTTCTTTTGTGAACTACTGTGTACATTTCTTACATCCTTCATAATAGAACCTAATTGAGAAGCGAGTTTTGTCTGTCCGTGCAAACTCTGCCACAGTAGAAACCCATCATCTCCATCCTTCTCAGCAGACAACTGTTGAATACAGAAACAAAAATATATAGGTGTAATTCAAGATTATGGAAAAACCAAGAGCATGTGTCTAAAGGGAAGAAAGGCATACTTTCATCATACTATTTTCAAGCATGTCATATGTACTGCAATATCGTCTTGTGCATGCAGGATCATGACACTCAACAATAACATACCAGCGAAGAAAGCTGGCAATTTCAATGTTTGATAAAGCTGAAAAGGACAAAATATCAGGATACTTCTGTTAATTTTCCACAACATTAGTTACATTATCAGCAACATACTTGGAGAAACATAATAAAAAATCCTTATAATAGAACAATTGTTCCACAATGACACAGAGCATAAGTTGGCAAAAGATCTACTAGTGTCTAGGAGAGAACTTCTACATGAGGACTAGCACTCCGGAATTTGTAAAATGTGGGAGTTAAACATGCATTGTAAAAATTAAGTTATGTGTTGCACTAGCAACAAAGGTCATACGCCTCCTGGCCCTTTTGCCAAGTGAGAGTTAAGTTTAGGTTGTCGGTCGAACTTTTTCTTGAAAAGGGCACACATGTTCTTTGTGATCTGAGTGGTTTGGGTGTGCAACATTTTTAAGGGTTCTTACCCCTTTTCCTTAATATAATGAGATGCAGCTCTCCTGCATGTTCAAGGAAAAAAAAAACTAAGGTCATGCAAAACTACAGTAATAGCAATCTGCTGATAGATGTGCATGCCAAATCTAGCGTAAGAAAATTTGCATATATATGTGCCACAGATGCAATCATGATAAAATATTTACCTAGACATTCAAGGAATTATTACAAAACAAGAGATGACATACCACGGTTTACAAGAAAGAGTGCCAGAGAGGACATGTCTGACGTTTCAAATCGAAGAGCTTGCACCAACTGGAGTAAATAGCATTGCAATTCATCATCATCGGCCCTTTCAAGTACACGGACAGCATAGGCACGGATCTATAAAAAAAGAATAGATACATTACAGAAGATTTAGAAGACCATATAAGATTATAAAACATGTGCCAGTCTCATTACAAAATTATTTGGTAGTAAATGGGAGAACAGCATAATCATTTATGACAACCAGAAACCCTTTCATTCAGAATGATAGTTTTTGCCATTACCAGTTTATTCTTTTTAATAAAGAAAATCTGCATGGGAGCTTTAGAGAACTCAAGAAAAACAGGGGGAATTCGAGGTTCATATTTTGTCAATATTAAGTAATGGAAATAAGCTAAATGATGTCACCAAGCCCAATGCGCACCTATAGCCCATCCAGCATCCAATGGGCATTTATTATAGATTAAAAAACCCCACCAATAGCACTTTTTTTTCCTTACCATGCAAATTTTTGGAACAGAGACAGAACTAACATATTTCTAGTGCAATATGAGAAGAGACAAATACGCGTCAGTATGAAGAACTGAATGCACATACTTGCCAAAAGAACATATTTCTTTCTATATTGTCATAACAACAAATAGCCATAAAAATTTCAAAACAGAAGGCAGGCTGGTGAAAAAGTGGTCGTCTATAAATCTAATGAAATCTACAAACGCTTCTATCATAAGTTTTTTTTTATAACGCACCTCCTACCATAAGCATAAAACCAGAAATCATGCAAAAACAAAGGTTCCCAAATGACTTACTTCCTCCCTTTTAAAATCTGGTGAGAGAAGCTCTAAAGCATCAGCCACATCAATTGTCTCCCACTTTCCAATTAATTCAACAGCTTGCTTAGAATCCTGCATTATCACACCGTAAGAAGCAGCCAGGCCATTTAGAAATCAGATCAAGAAGGTATGATAGTGACAGCTCTAAACCAAATACTTAGATTCCTTTATGTATATGAATAAATTTGACAAGACAGAAATGTGAAATCCAACTGCACCACACTTTTATGCTCACTTTTTCCAACAATAATAACACAATCTGAAACATGGGTGGCTACCAAAATACCTAAACAACAGAGACAAGCAAAGATATACCGCCCAGTTTCCTCTAATGCTCGTAAAACAACACTACAGAACAAATGCAGCTCTTGGATATAAGGAAATTTTCACTGACCATATAGTGCTACCGTTCTAGGTGCTGCCAACACATGGTAGCACCACTAAAGTTGCATGGAAAAATTCAACTAAAATGTGGATGGATAGAACATGTAACACTAATAAGTGTGTGAAATTTGAGGTTGAACAAAAGCTTGTGCAAGGAGAAACAAAAAGGGAAATAAGAAAATAGTTGCATGTGCACATGTTCATGTGTGAATCCTCAGCCTGCTACTCTTCACATGCTTATTTCTGCTTTTTGCTTTTTATTGCACAAATCATTGTTCAAGCTCAAATTTGATTGTATATATATGATTGCATGATCTATCCGTCCACACTTTTTTTTTTGTTTTTCCATGCACTTTGGGACATACATTTTTCACATGATGGTATGGTAGCATATCCAGTGGTAGCACCTGATATTCTCCTTGCTTTTACTTACTTGGATATCACTCCAATCCACTGAGCGGACGAATTTTGTAAGAGCTTTCTTGTCATACATCAAAGAGAAACGAAATTTCCACACCAACTGCTTCTCCTCCAACAGCAAAGAGCGTGTAGGAGGAAACTTGACAATTTTTTGCAACAACCTAAACAGAAAGGACAAAATTATTTGGTTAGAAAACCCAGAACTGCACAGCATGTTAAATTAGCGACTAAACTCTGTCCTGCAGCTTCCAAGTTCATGAAAGAGTAAACGAGACAGTAAAGATAATAAGTGAATGGCAACAAAAGGAGGAAATAACTCGCACTCACTTGAGCTCATTTGAGCTTGGCTTTAGATGTCTATTGACTATTCCACGAGTCAAGCTCCTAGCAAGCTTTAGTTGCTTCTGCTCAGAGGGATTGGTTCGTCCAAGTTCAGGGTCCCATACAGTAACCAACTCATTTGTTGATGGAACTGCAGTCGGTAAATGAGAAGTTGCTCCAGATTCCTGCATGCATACAAATAAAAATACTAATGTTTCTCTGGCAAAGGACAGGTCGAATTTGCAATAGCTTGCAAGCATGAAGTGTTAAAGTTCAAATAATTTTATAGGTTCCACAAGGATCATATTTTGCACAAAAAGCTAAGACGTTGATCAAATTTAACAAATAAAAATCATTTAATGAAAGCAAAATAGTTAGATACCACTGCAAATATCATATATTAAGAAACTCAATCTGCTCTGAGTATTTCAAGTGGGATATGGATCCACATGTCTGGTATATTCAACACTATGATATCTACATTAATATCAAAACAACCGGCTGCTATTTTCCCTAGATCCATGCCTAAAGAGCTGAACCTACAGGTCAACTTTTTCCCTGTTCAGTTGTATGTTAGGTTTTTAGATAGGATCATCTTAAGAGTAATATCTTATATAAAGAAGACAGTTGCATCACTATGAATCAAGCAAACTATCTCTTTATCTCCTGTGCACAACATGCGCACCCTATCTCCTGGACGCCATGGCAGCAACCCTAGCTGCCAGGGAGATCCCATTTTATGTCCCAATACACAAGCCCATAACACATCTGCACAGTTCAATGGTGAGGTGATGTTAACCTGTAAGACAACTCTGTAGTCACTCTGTGCAAAATTGCAAAAATCCACAACTAGGCTTGGGTATAAAGATCCATTCCTCTTGCACTCTTTCTCCTTATTAGCTAATAACTCCGCAGCATTGAAGGTAAGATGGTCCAGCCAATCTACATGCTGTATCTGCCCTTTCTCATACTTGTTGACAAGCCTGTCCAAACGCTCCATCTCACTCCTCTCATTCTTAGGAATCTACATGTTAATAGCAAAACAGCAAGTTCTCACCTTGAGTTAATTAACAGAAGTAAACTACATCTGGATAGATTGATGAGAGGAGAGCTAGAATAGGTGATTTCAGTGTGAATGAAAAGAAAATAAAGCTCTTCGTGTGACCTTGCCAGGAGTTGTGGTGACGACTCTTCCATCTGCCTCCTTTTTGGTCCATAGTCTCAACTTGTGTTTTCCTGTTCTCAGCTGCCTTTTGCTGTTGAAAATAGATATGGTGGCTCCACCAACAATATCAGAGTCACCAGAAGAGACATCCCACACCTATATCACAAATAGAAAACATAAGCATATTAAATGCAAGGGAAAACAAATGAAGATGGGAGCTACAGGACCATGTAGAACAATTATGATCTAATTAACAAAGTGTGGCACAAATTAATGGGCATATATATGTACGTCCCCAAAAAGGGTGCATGGTTCATAATTTCTGGATTCTATGATAAAATTGACGCACATTTGTTTATTTTGCTCAAAATGCACCCCTCAAATGAAAATGAGAAGCCACCATTTCCTATATACCAATAAAATGAGCAACTGCATGTAATCACTAATCTGGACGTTTCATGAGTTGCTTATTCATTTAGTCCTTACTCGTCCATCTGCAGAGCAGTTATTCTGCCATTCACTGCACATTACCTCTTCTCCACTTTTGCGAAAGAGAATGCTAGTTCCATGCACCAAATAAGTCTGTTTATGCTTAATTATTCTGCCATTCACAGCATGTTACCTATTATCCACTTTCACCAAAGAAGAATGCTAGTTTCATGCACCAAGTAAGTTATGCTTAATTTGTTTTATTGCATATATAGTCACAGGCTCACAGCCAAACAGAAAAGGGAGAACTAGAGAGGAAGAAAGATTTGGATGTGACTAATCAGTGAATAGCAAGATTTTCTTGCTAATTGGTTGTTTATCCCATTAGATACCCTTTGTTATTTATAGCTTTCAACAGTTCTCTTTCAAGGTATAGACCTGTTTCTTCCACAACACTTCCACTTCAAATGTGCTCATTTGGTAGCAAGATGAAAGTTTATTCTCTTTTGTTTTGCTGTTAATTGTTCTACCTTTGCATGCGTCAGAGTCTCACTAAAGTATGAAAAATAGCTTATTTATTTAGCAATAGGTGAGAGTCTTTTACTAGCAACTCGACAAACAATAATAAAGAATGCTTAGCTCTTAACTTCTTGAGATAGACATTATAATTGAGATAGACATTATAATTTGTCTACAATTGTACAGCAGTGGCATATAAGTACAGGAAATGTACCGTGAATGCAAGCTGAGAGTGGGAAGTTAGGTCCCTGTATTTGGTAGTTATTGTTATCAGCTCATCCCAGTGGTGTGGTGGTCCTGAACATTGCAGCCTAATATGAAGGAAATGTGTATTCAATCGCAAGGAAGAGAACTTATTATCAGTAATGGTGATTGATCAGAAACCGCTAGCAGCATGGAGTGCGAGGTTTGCTTGATGCTAGCATACCTTGTCTTTGCGGGCAACCCAAATGGCATGTCATCAATGTACAGCTTGCACTCAACAAAGAGCTCAGGAGCTTTTTCCTCAGTAAAAACGATATGATCTGAAAACAAACAGGGATATGAATTAGCTATATATAACACAGAGGAAGAAGGCATTTGAAAATTACTCCCTTTTTTAAGGTACAAAAATTACTCCATTAGTTGCAATGCATATGTCGTCGAAAAATATTGTGATGCATATCAGAAGAAAGTTAGACGGGCGAAACTCAGTCATTTTAATCATGGAAATCGTAGTATAGCACAATATGTCGCTGAAAGAATAGATATAAGAATCATCGCTGCAATTATAGACAGTGAGTGAATCGGGGGAAGGAGAGGGAGTAGCCACCTGCCTGGACGACGCGGAACGTCACCGGAAGGCTGATGTCGCAGGAGAGGAAGAAGCGGAACTCGTGCTGATTGATGCTGCCCGCCATATTGTGGTTGCAGCCGTGATGAGCTGCGGTCAGGAGCAGTGCCTCCTAGCGAGGCACGAAGCAAGCAAAATCAACTTCACCCGGCCAAGGGATCGAGGTAAAAGCTAAACGAAGGGTCGCGCAGGGAAGCTTAACAGCCGCCGAACGGCGACGCGTTGCTGGCGGCGCTGATCCGGGCTAACTACGTATGGAATACGGCTGTGATGGCCTTCGGGTTTCGGCGGCGCGGCGGAAACTAGGTAGAAGAAGAGTTGGTGATGTTCGTGGTCTCGTGGCTCACAGCGTGCGCGCCAGCGGACTCGGCGAATCGCGATCGCGAGAGCAAGAGAGAGATCAAACCCAAGAAAGCATTGATGGCTCGATGCATTGGATGAAGCATTGCAGCGGCGGAACAGATTAGAATCGTGGGCGTGGAGGACTGGGATACGGATTACTTAAACTATTATTTTAATTTTAATAATAATAATAAATAGTACACGTGGAAACCGATTAGTTTTTTTATTTATATTTTATATAACTATATAATATTTCTGTTACACGTATATATATCTATTCTATCTATTACGACGCCGCAAGCGTCCGGACGTCCGACGAGTGAGACGCGTCCGGATGCCGGGCCTTCGCACCGAACAAACCCGTCCGCCTTTCAAACAAACCCGCCCGCCCCAGCAGCTTCACTTTTCTTCACCGCCCGACCCTCTGCCCTAGCCACTCACTTCTCTTCACCACCCCCCTCCCCCCGCCATGGGAATACAACGAAACCCGCTTGCCCCCCGCACACCCGTTCCCCCATGCTAGATGTGTCACATCCTCATCGCGCTCCCCATCAGAAAATTATTTTGCAACATCAAACAAAACGCAATGCGAGGTGAAACATCAGAACAAGTCTACGGCAACATCAGAATAAGAGCGACTGCAACAACACAACAAAGCTACCGCAATACGAGATGCAACATCAGAAAAAAAATACTAATACAACAAAAAAAATTACTTGTTACAATAGCAAACCAAAGCTACTGCGACAATAGAAACAAAGCAGAATGCGAGATGCAACATCCAGAAAAAAAAGACCAATGCAACAAAGAAAAATTACTTGTTGCAACAGCAAACCAAAGCTACTGCAACAGCAGAAACAAAAATGGCAGTGCGAGATGTAACATGAGAAAAAAAAGACTAATACAACAAAGAAAGACTACTCGTTGCAACAGCGAAACAACACTACTGCAACTACAGAAACAAAAACGCAAATGCGAGAAGCAACATCAAGAAAAAAAGTCTAATGCAACAAAGAAATATTGCTTGTTGCAACAGTAAAACAAGCCTGTGCAGCAGAGCTCACCGAAACTCTAGCCGCCGCCACGTCCCTCAGATCCAGATCCAGAGAAGGAGTAGGATGAGGAGGAGGAAAGCTCAGATCCATAGGAGGAAGGAGGAGGGCTCAGATCCAGATCCAGATCCCTCCACGACGTACCTCGCCGGAGCCGCCGTCGTCGTCCTCGTCTCCGGTGGGGTGCGGAAGCCGGGTCATAGGGAGAGTGGGGGTGCATGAAGGTCGCGGAGGCGCGAGGGATGGAGGGAGGAAGGGAGCATGGACGAGCGGCCGCGCAGCGAGCTCGCGTGCGGAGGGAGGGAGGGAGGTCGCAGAGGGGCGAGGGACAAAGGGATGGAGGGAGGTTGGGAGCTCGTGCGGCGACGAGCGGCGCGGAGAGCAACTACGGGGGAGAGAGAGAGGGTGGGGAAATGGGCGGAGTGCGGGACAGAGCGACTGCGGGGCAGCGGGTGTGCGAGTCGCGAGTGTGGGGCAGTGCATCCGGAAGCCCGGAAGCCCGGTCTATAGCATTACCGTATCTATTATTACCACCTAAAAAACCTCTAGGGTTTCGTCCACCGGACGTTTGGTGTGCGCGCCCTCCCGTGATTTTTCAGGTCTTATACGCGCAAGCGCCGCTTGCGTGGAGGCGGGAACATGTGGCGGCCCATAGTCTCGTAAGGCCCGCTAGGCTAAGAAAGCAAGCGAGAGCGCATCGACTGTGGAGGCGTCGAACGTCCGCTAGTGCCGCGCGGCCGCCATTGCTACTACAGGGTAGCGCAAAGCAAAGCAAGCAAGCAAAGAGATCGCTACTGCGGGGAGAGTATAGGGCCACAACGCCCGATTCGTGGCGGCGTGCTCAGCAGGTGCGTGAAAATGGCAGTGGCGGCGCGGTCATAGGGCATGGTGGCGGTACTCCCTCTGATGCCTTAGTGTGGCCATGGTGAGTGGTAGGCTCGCTCCAGCGCTTGGAGAAGTGCAATGGCCAAGTCACCGCGCGCTCCTACCTAGGCGACAAGCTTCTAGGTAGTCTTTGTTAAGTAATCTGTTGCTCTCCTTGTGTGAACGCACGGCAGGGACAGGCAGCGCCAAAAAGGGCTCTCTGCTGTTGCACTGTATTAGCTGTAGGGATAGGCGTCGAATGGCTCTCCTGCCACACTGTAGCCACAGCAAGGGCAGGCACCAAAGTCAGCCCTGCTGTCATATTTAGTCACTATAGCAGCATGGCAGCCTAACATGTCTGTGTACTAGGATTAGATGGATAGAGTTATATATATAGTTTGCCACTTCAACTCAGTAAAGAGAGCGAGTTTAGTTTTGCCATCTCCTCTACAGAGCTCCGGCCAACGCTGGTGCTTGTGTTGTGTGTGTGTGTTCTGTTCTCCCTCCCTTCTTCTACCTCTAGCCATATTGTGTGTTCGACAACGATAGTGCGTGGTCGACAACGGTGGTGAGTGGTCGACTCACCCGTGCCGAAGATCTAGGGGCCAACAAGTGGTATTAGAGTCATACAAGTGTCGTCGCCGGACTAACCACTGGCGATGACGGACGGTTTGGAGATGGCCGACAGCAGCGGTGCTACTGTGGCTGCCTAGCCACGACAGGAGGTCGTTGTGCGCATAATGCAGAAGGTCAGCGGCACCAGTTGGCCAACGCTGACTCGCACCAACTATGGCAAGTGGTCGGTAACCATGAAGGTTAAGCTTAGAGCCCGACCGCTCTGGAATGCTGTTGATAAGGGCACCGACAACGAAGAAGACGATATGTCAGCGTTGGAGACTATCCTCGCTGTTGTGCCAGTGGAGTACAGGGAGCCATTGGGGGCAAAGAGCTCCGCTACGGAGGCATGAGAGGCCATTGCAGCGATGCGCGTCGGGTCCGACCGTGGAAAGAAGGCGACGGCCCAGCTTCTAAAGCAGGAGTACGCCAACCTCAAGTTCAAGGATGGTGAATTGGTGGAGGATTTCTCCCTCCGCCTGTACACGCTCATCAGCAAGCTGAGGAGCCACGGCGTCACCATCGACGAAGAAGAGGCGGTCTCCATGTACCTCCACTCTATGCCGACGAAGTACATCCAGATTGCTCTCTCTATAGAGACGATGCTGGACTTGTCCACCCTCATCATTGAGGATGTGACAGGCCGTCTATAGGCGGTGGACGAGCGCATAGGGTAGGCCACAGCAACAAAGGATAGCGGTAAGCTGCTGCTGACAGAGGAGGAGTGGGCTGCCTGAAGGAACTCCAGGGAAGCCTCCTCGAGCCACAGTGGTGATGGCAAGCGTCGCGGCAAGGCTTCTTCAGAGAAGAAGAAGAAGAAGGTCGACCCCAACGCCTGCCGGTGCTGCTGGAAGATGGGCCATTGGGCAAAGGAGTGCCCAAATCGTAAGAAGGAGAAGAAGGCTGAGGCTCATCTGGCGCAGGCTGATGACGATGATGAGGCCACTCCCCTGATGGTGATGTTCTGTGCACTGCATGATGTTGAGGCCAATGAGAAGGGAGAGGGGATGGCGGTGAAAGGGCCTAGTAAGGCTCTGAAGGCTGTCCACCTCAATGAACCACGTGCCCAAGTCCACCTCGGACGTGTGGGTGGTGGACAGGAGCAGCGGTGGTACCTAGACTCTAGCACCAGCAACCACATGATAGGCTCCAAGGAAGCCTTCTTCAAGCTCGACGACGACGTGACCGGCATGGTGAAGTTCGGTGATGGCTCAAGGGTGGCGATCCAAGGGCGTGGCACCATCATCTTTAGGTACCAGAACAGCGAGCATCACACACTAACAGATGTATATTACATCCCACAGCTGCGTTCAAGCATCATCAGCATTGGCCAGCTGGATGAGCGCGGTAGCGAGGTACTGATCAAGGATGGCGTCCTCTGGATCAGGGACCAGGAACAGCACCTTCTTGCCAAGGTGAAGAGGTCCCAAAACTGGCTATACCTGCTCGACTTGAAGGTGGAGCAGCTAGTGTGCCTGGCAGCACGGCACACCGAGGAGCCATGGCTATGGCATGTCCAGTTCAGCCATCTCAGCTTCGACGCGCTCGGTCGGCTAGAGGAGATTGTCCGAGGGCTGCCTCACATCGAGCACGTAGGCGAGTTGTGTGATAGCTGCCTGGCTAGGAAGTAGAGGAGGCTGCCATTCCCAAAGGCGACCAAGTATTGCGCGGTGGACGCTCTTGAGCTTGTCCATGGTGATCTCTGTGGGCTAATCATGCTAGCCACAAAAGGTGGTCGGTGGTACTTCCTCCTGCTCATGGATGATTGCAGTCGCTATATGTGGTTGCAACTCCTAACGAGCAAGGATGAGGCGGCGGTGATGATCAAGAAGTTCAAGGTGTGCTCGGAGACGGAGAGCAGCAAGAAGCTGCATGTGCTAAGGACTGATCGGGGCGGCAAATTCACTTCGATGAAATTCACTGCGTACTACGCGGATTAGAGTGTGGTGCAACACCACATCGTGCCATACTCGCCACAGCAGAATAGCGTGGTTGAGAGGCAGAACCAGACGGTGGTCGGTATGGCTCGATCCATGATGAAGGCCAAGGGCATGCCGACAAAGTTCTGAGGTGAGGTGGTGACCATGGCAGTGTTCATCCTCAACTGCGCGCCCACCAAGACCCTGAAGGGCAAGACATCATTCGAAGCTTGGCATGGACGCAAGCCGAATGTGTCCTTCCTCAGGACATTTGGCTGTGTTGGCCATGTGAGGAACACTAAGCCTCACCTCGGCAAGCTGGAGGATAGGAGCACACCGATGGTGCTCCTGGGCTATGCAGAAGGTACCAAGGTGTACCGACTCTATGACCCACATGGAGGCAAGGTGCTTGTCTCGCGTGATGTCGTGTTCAATGAGAAGACGACCTAGGATTGGGACAGTCTGGGCACGGGGGAAGCTGGCGGCTTCACTAGCACTTTCATCATCGAGCGCTTGGTCATCCACGGTAGTGGAGATGCTGGAGACGAGGAGCCGACCACTCCAGCAATAGAGCCGAGCACTCTTGAGGCGGTGCCAAGCACTCCGGGAGGGGTACCGAGCACTTCAGTAGTGGTGCCGAGTGGTCCTATAGTGGTACCAACCACTCCAGGACAGGTGCCGAACACTCCTATAGCAGAGCCGAGAAGTCTTGCAGTGGTGCCGACCACTCTAAGACTGGTGTCGAGCACTCCTGTAGTGGTGCCAACCACTCCAGGAGTGAGGATGAGTGGTCTAGGAGTAGTGCCGAGCACTGCAACTGGGGTGGTGAGTACTCTAAGTGTTGTGTCAACCACTCCGAAGGAACAGGGAACTCCATCGATGCCGATCGAGTTCACCTCACCTCCAAGCGATATCACTGAGTTCGTGGATGCCTTCCACGACGGTGAGGAGGTGCGGTTCCATGGGCTAGATGACATCGTTGGTGGCACAGGGCCCTCAGGCTTGGCGGGTCGGCTGCTCAATGACCCAGAGCTGCTTCTCATCAGTGAAGAGGAACCACCCACATTTGTGTTGGCCGAGCGTGATGCAAACTGGCGATGGGCGATGCTAGAGGAGATGAAGGCGATCGAGGAAAACGAGACTTGGGAGCCCATTAATCCACCTCCAAGATGTCATCCGATCGGCCTGAAGTGGGTGTATAAGGCCAAGCGGGACGAGCACAGCGCCATTGTCAAGCACAAGGCGCACCTCATCACCCAAGGCTTTGTCCAGCGTGAGGGCAATGACTTCAAGGAAGTCTTTGCACTGGTAGCATGCATAGAGTCTGTTCGACTGCTTCTGGCTTTATTAGCAGCGAAGGACTGGCGTGTCCATGATCTGGACATAAAATCGGCCTTTCTCAATGACGAGATGGTGGAGACGGTCTTCGTCAGGCAACCTTCGAGTTTCGCCGTCAAGAAAGCAGAGCACAGGGTGCTCCGATTGCGCAAGGCGCTCTACGGGCTATGGCAGGCCTCGCGAGCGTGGAACGCCAAGCTTGACACCACGCTAGGCAAGTTTGGGTTCATGCGGTGCGCACCCAAGCACGCGCTCTACACATGGCGGCGGGGGGAGGAGGATCTCATTGTCGGCGTGTATGTGGACGACTTGATCGTCACCGGCGCACGTGCAGAGGACATCGACAGCTTCAAGCGCGAGATGATGGCTCATTTTCAAATGAGTGATCTTGGCACGCTCTCCTACTACCTCGATATCAAGGTGAAACAGGGAAAGGAGGCGCTCACGCTTGGTTAGAGCGCGTACGCCTCGAAGCTGTTGGAGCGGAGTGGCATGGCTGAGTGCAAGCGGTGCGTGACTCTGATGGAGGAGCGGCTAAAGCTGACAAAGGCTAGTACCACGGTGAAGGTAGATGCAACACTCTATTGGAGCATCGTCGGCAGTCTACGCTACCTAGTCCACGCGAGGTCGGATATTGCGTTCGTCGTGGGCTACGTCGGCCGCTTTATGGAGGATCCCCGAGAGGATCAGTAGGCTGCGGTGAAGCGGCTGCTGCGCTACGTCAAGGGAATGGTGGATCAGGGGATCGTCTTCCCCAAGACCAGCGGAAGTAGGCTGCAGCTCACTGTGTTCAGCGATGCAGACATGGCAGGGGACATCAATGAACGACGGAGCACCTCTGGCATGCTCGTCTTCCTCGGGTCGGCCCCAATCTCATGGCTGTCGCTGAAATAGAAGGTGGTGGCGCTGTCCATGTGCGAGGTAGAGTACGTGACGGTGGCCATAGCGGCATGCCACGCTGTGTGGCTATGCCGGCTGCTAGGCGAGTTGACTAGTGTAGAAGCTCATCCACCAGCACTGATGGTGGACAACCAGCCCACCATCGCCCTCGCGAAGAATCTAGTTCTCCACGACCGGAGCAAGCACATCGATGTCAAGTTCCACTTCCTTAGGGACTGTATTGATGGAGAGCAGATCGTCATCAAGTTTGTCAAAACTGGTCGATAATTCATGGATGTCCTCACCAAGCCGCTTGGACATCTTCGGCTCACAGAGCTGAAGAAGATGATTAGCTTGGAGGGGTTCAAGGGTTAGCAACAGGATTAGGCGAAAAATTGTTAAGTAATCTGCTGCTCCCCTTGTGTGAACACATGGTAGGGACAAACGACGCTGAAAAGGGCTCCCCATTGTTGCACTATAGTAGCTGCAGGGGTAGGCGCCGAATGGCTCTCCTGCCGCACTGTAGCCACAGCAGGGGCAGAAGCCAAAGTCAGCCCTGCTATCACATCTAGTCACTATAGCAGCATGGCAGCATGACATGTCTGTATACTAGGATTAGATGGGTAGAGTTGTATATATAGTTTGTCACTGTAACTTAGTGAAGAGAGCGAGTTTAGTTTTGTCATCTCCTCTATAGAGCTCCGGCCAACGTTGGTGCTTGTGCTGTGTGTGCTCTGTTCTCCCTCCATTCTTCTACCTCTAGCCATAGTGTGTGTTTGGTAATGACAGTACATGGTCAGCAATGGTGATGAGTGGTCGACTCATTCGTGCCGAAGATCTAGAGGCCAACAGTCTTTGTCCTCCTTGCTGTCGCTGTGCCCGGGGCCATCCACCTCTTCCTCGTCGAGCGTCAACCCTAGCACTCCTTCGTGGTGATCCTTCGATGGGCCAGTCCTGATCCTCGCTCACCCTGGTTGCGTCAGCCATGGAGCGCTCTCACGCGGTGGTGGCGTTTGACGCGGCATCGCAAGCTTATACACGTAACGCAGCTTTTGCAGCAGCAGTGTACACGCGAAGCTTAATTACGTGGATTGGAGCAACGCCACCGGCTTAGGCGGGGTAGCCGCAGGCCCGTTGCAGGAGAGTGGGTTGGCCGTGCAGTTTACATGGGCTAGCAGCGCGGACTTGTAGCGGTGTGGCCCATGACGTTTGCAGCTATATGTCCAAGGCATCCATCTAGGTACTCATCCTGGTACTTGCACCGGCTGCCAATGGACTCCCTAAGGATGGTGCCATTCATGAATTAAACTAGAGATCATCTTGGACAACAGGTTGACGGGTGGCACCAGCGGCGGCAGACGCGGTGAGGCTCCGCATGAACCGCGCCACCTCCTACTCATGGATGCGCTAGAACGACTGCACACGTGTGGCGCTCAGTAGCTCTAGCACGCTGAGCTTGAGCTGGCGCCACAATGCTCACCGTAGGTCTCGAAGACCAGATCCATGTCATAGAAGGTGAGTATGTCAATGGTGTTGTTGATGTGACAGTCAGCGAATGCCACATCATGCGTCTTGGTGATCGCCTGCGTGGCCTCCGGTGACGACACCACCAGTGTGGGCACCTCTGTTAGATAATCTACTGCTACCTTATGTGAACATAGCAAGGGGTAGGCTACACCGAAAAGGCCCCCTGCTATGATACTATAGCCGCTACAGGTGCAGGAGCCAAACTGCTCACCTGTAGTATCTAGTTACTGTTGCAGTATATGCGCTGTACTAGGACTAGATAGATAGAGTTGTATAAATAGACTACCACGACAACTCAGTAAATAGAGTTCTGATTTGCCATCTCACAGATAGGGCTTTGGCCAACACTGGTGTCTTGTATTGTGTGTGCTTGCTCTGTTCTCCCGTCTTCTTCTAGCTCCAGCCATAGTGTGTGAGAACAGACGACACTCGTTCGTGATCGGCATGGCTAGTGGGTGCTCAACAACACTAGTGGGTGCTCGGCAAGACTGGTGAGTGGTTCACTCAACTGAGCCAATGATCCTGTGGGCCAACAAGTGGTATTAGAGCCGTACAAGCGCCGTCGCTAGACTAACCGCTGGCGATGACGGGCGGTTCGGAGATAGGCGACAGTAGTGGCACTGCTATGGCTGCCTAGCCATGATCGAAGATCATTGTTCACATAGTGTGGGAGGTCAGCGGCACCAGTTGGCCGACGCTGACTCGCACCAACTATGGAGAGTGGTCGGTGACCATAAAGGTCAAGCTTAGAGCCCGACGGCTCTGGAATGTTGTTGACAAGGGCACCGACAATGAAGAAGATGATATGTCAGCGCTAGGGGCGAAGAGCTCGGCTAAAGAGGCGTGGGAGGCTATTGCGGCGAAGCGCGTCGGTTTCGACCGTGCAAAGAAGGCGATGGCCCAGCTTCTGAAGTAGGAGTACGCCAACCTCAAGTTCAAGGATGGTGAAATGGTGGAGGACTTCTCTCTCCACTTGTAGATGCTCATTAGCAAGCTGAAGAGCCACGGCATCACCATCAACGAAGAGGAGGCGGTCTCCAAGTACCTCCACTCTATGCCAGCAAAGTATATCCAGATCGCTCTCTCCATAGAGACGATGCTGAACTTGTCCACCCTCATCATTAAGGATGTGACAGGCCATCTGCAGGTGGTGGATGAGCACCTAGAGCAGGTGACAGCAACGAAGGACAGCGTGAAACTCATGCTGACGGAAGAGGAGTGGGCTACTCGAAGGAACTCTGAGAAGGCAACCTCCTCCAGCCGCGGTGGCGATGGCAAGCGCCGCAGCAAGGCTTCTTCGGAGAAGAAGCAGGTCGACCCCAATGCCTGTCGGCGTTGTGGGAAGATGGGCCATTGGGCACGGGAGTGCACAAATCGCAAGCAGGAGAAGAAGGCTCAGGCTCACTTGGCGCAAGCCGATGATGAGGATGAGGCCACTATCCTAATGGCAACATTGTGTGCACTGCACGACGTCGAGGCCAAGGAGAGGGAAGAGGTGACGATGGTGGAAGGACCTAGGAGGGCCCTAAAGACCATCAACCTCGAAGAACCACGTGCCCAAGTTCACCTCGGACGTGTGGGCACTGACCAGGAGCAGCGGTGGTATCTAGACTCTGGTGCCAGTAACCACATGATGGGCTCCAAGGCATCCTTCTTCGAGCTCGACGGCGATGTTATCGGTACGGTGAAGTTTGGTGATGGCTCAAGGGTGGCTATCGAAGGGTGGGGCACCATTATCTTCAGATGCTAGACTGGGGAGCACCACGCGCTAATGGATGTATATTACATCCCGCAGCTGCGTTCCAGCATCATCAGCATTGGTCAACTGGATGAGCGCGGTAGCGAGGTACTGATCAAGGATGGAGTCCTTAGGATTAGGGACCAAGAGCAGCGACTTCTTGCCAAGGTGAAGAGGTCCCTAAACCGGTTGTACTTGCTCGACCTAAAGGTAGAGCGGCCGGTGTGCCTGGCGGCAAGGCACTCCGAGGAACCGTGGATGTGGCATGCCCGATTTGGACATCTCAGCTTCGACGTGCTTGGTCAGCTGGAGAAGATAGTCCGAGGGCTACCCCACATCAAGCACGAAGGCGAGCTATGTGATAGCTGCCTGGCCAGGAAGCAGAGGAGGCTACCTTTCCCAAAGGCAGCCAAGTATCGCGCGAAGGATGCTCTCGAGCTCGTTCACGATGACCTCTGCGGGCCGATCACGCGATGATTGTAGTCGCTACAGTGGCTGCAACTCCTGACGAGCAAGGACGAAGCAGCGGCAGTGATCAAGAAGTTCAAGAAGTGCGCGGAAGCCGAGAGCGGCAAGAAGCTCTGCGTGTTGAGGACTGATCGCGGCGGTGAATTCACTTCAGTGGAGTTCGTTGCGTACTGCGCAGATCATGGTGTGGGGTAACACCACACCGTGCCATACTCACCACAACAAAATGGCATGGTGGAGAGGCAGAACCAAACGGTGGTCGCATGGCCCGATCCATGATGAAAGCCAAAGGCATGCCGACAAGGTTCTGGGGTGAGGCAGTGACCACGGCGGTGTTCATCCTCAACCGATCTCCGACCAAGGCCCTAACGAGCAAGACGCCGTTCGAAGCTTGGTATGGGTGCAAGCCGAGCGTGTCCTTCCTCCGGACATTCGGCTGCATCGGCCACATCAGGAAGACGAACCGAACCTCACCAAGCTGGAGGATAGGAGCACACCCATGGTGTTCCTGGGCTACACGGAGGGTACCAAGGCGTACTGGCTCTATGACCCATGCAGAGACAAGGTACTTGTCTTGTGCGACGTTGTGTTCGACGCGGAGGCGGCTTGGGACTAGAGCAGTCCGAGCATGGGGGAAGCTGGCGGCTTCACCAGCACCTTCGTCATCGAGCACTTGGTCATCTACAGTGGTGGAGATGCTGGGGAAGAGGTGCTGAGCACTTCAGGAGGGGGAGTGCTCGGCACTCCTGGAGGGATGCCGAGCACACCAGGAGTGGTGTCGGGAGGTTCTGTAGTGGTGGCGACCACTCTGGGATGGGTGCCAAGCACTCCCATGGCGGAGCCAAGACGTCTTGCAGTGGTGCCAACTACTCCTAGACTGAGGCTAGGCACTCCTACAGTGTGGCCGAACACTGTAGGAGTTATGATGAGCTGTGTAGAAGTAGTGCCAAGCACTGTAACCAGGGTGCCGAGCACTCCAGGTGCTATGCCAAGCACTCCGGCGGAACAGGGAACTCCATCGACGCCGATCGAGTTCGCCTCACCTCCAAGTGACATCACTGAGTTCGTGAATGCCTTCCACAAAGGTGAGGAGGTGCGGTTCCGCATGCTAGACGACATCATTGGCAGCACAGGTCCCTCAGGTCTGGTGGGCGGCTACTCAACGACACAGAGCTGCTACTCATCAGTGCAGAGGAACCACCCACGTTCGCGCTAGCCGAGCGTGATGGAAACTGGCAACGGGCGATGCTGGAGGAGATAAAGGCAATCGAGGAAAACAAGACTTGGCAGCTCATCGATCCGCCTCCAGGATGTCGTCCGATCAGCCTGAAGTGGGTGTACAAAGTCAAGCGGGACGAGCTCGGCGCCATTGTTAAGCACAAGGCGCGCCTCGTCGCCCGAGGCTTTGTTTAGCATGAGGGCATCGACTTCGAGGAGGTCTTTGCGCCAGTAGCGCGCATGGAGTCGGTCCGTTCGCTACTTGCTTTGGCAATAGCAAAGGACTGGCGCGTCCATCACTTGGACGTTAAATCGGCCTTCCTCAATGGCGAACTGGCGGAGACGGTCTTCGTCAGGCAACCTCTAGGTTTTGCCGTCAAGGGAGAGGAGCACAGGGTGCTCCGACTGCGCAAGGTGCTCTACGAGCTGCGGCAGGCCCCACGAGCATGGAACGCCAAGCTTGACGCCACGCTGGGCGAGCTTAGGTTTCAACGGTGCGCAACCGAGCATGCGCTCTACACACGGCGACGGGGGAAGGAGGAACTCGTCATTAGCGTGTAGGTGGATGACTTAATCGTCATCGGCGCGTAGGTGGATGACTTAATCGTCATCGGCGCGCGCACGGAGGACATCAACAGCTTCAAGCGCGAGATGACGGCTCTTTTTCGAATGAGCGATCTCGGTGCACTCTCCTACTACCTCGACATTGAGGTGAGACAAGGGAAGGAGGAACTCACGCTCGGTCAGAGCGCGTATGCCTCCAAGCTGTTGGAGAGGAGCGGCATGGCAGAGTGCAAGCCATGCGTGACTCCGATGGAGGAGCGGTTGAAGCTGACGAAGGCCAGCATCGCGGCGAAGGTGGATGCAATACTCTACCGGAGCATCGTCGGCGGTCTGCGCTACCTAGTCCACACGAGGCCGGACATTGCGTTCGTCATGGGCTACATCAGTCGCTTCATGGAGGATCCCAGAGATGATCACTGGGCTACGGTGAAGCGGCTACTGCGCTACGTCAAGAGAACAATGGATCATGGGATCATCTTCCCAAAAACAGGCGGGAGTAGGTTGCAGCTCACTGTGTTCAGCGATGCAGACATGGCGTGGGACATCGATGGACGACGGAGCACCTCTGGCGTGCTTGTCTTCCTCGGGTCAGGCCTAATTTTATGGTTGTCGCTGAAACAGAAGGTGGTAGCGCCATCTACGTGCGAGGCAGAGTACGTAGCGGTGGCCACAGCGGCGTGCCAAGTTGTGTGGCTACGTCGGCTGCTGGGCGAGCTAACCGGTGTGGAAGCTCACCCACCAGCACTGATGGTGGACAACCAGCCCGCCATCACCCTCGCGAAGAATCTGGTTCTGCACGACCAGAGTAAACACATCGACATGAAGTTCCACTTCCTCAGGGACTGTGTCGATGGAGGGCAGATCATCATCGAGTTCGTCGAAACTGGTCAGCAACTCGCGGACGTCCTCACTAAGCCACTCGGACGACTTCGACTCACGAAACTGAAGGAGATGATCGGCATGGAGGGAGTACAAGGCTTAGCAGTAGGATTAGGGGAAAATTGTTAGATAATCTACTGCTACCTTATGTGAACACAGCAAGGGGAAGGCGGCGCCGAAAAGGTCCCCTGTTGTGATACTGTAGCGCTGCAGGTGCAGGCGCCGAACTGCTCACCTGCAACATTGTAGGCACATGCAGTGGCCGGCGCAGAGTCAGCCTTATATGTTATCTAGTTACTGTTGCAGCATGTGCGCTGTATTAGGACTAGATAGATAGAGTTGTATAAATAGACTACCACGGCAACTCAGTAAAGAGAGTTCAGATTTACATTCTCACAGACAGGGCTTCGGCCAATACTGGTGTCTTGTATTGTGTGTGCTTGTTCTGTTCTCCCTTCTTCTTCTAGCTCCAGCCATAGTGTGTGGGGACGGACAACGCTCGTTCGTGGTCGGCATGGCTAGTGGCTGTTCGGCAACACTAGCGGGTGCTCGATAAAACTGGTGAGTGATTCACTCATCTGAGCTGATGATTCTGTGAACCAATAACCTCGCCCAGACACAGCATCATGAGCGGCCCCGCTAGGGCAAGGGGTTGCTAACAAGGTGGTGGATGCTGCCTATCAACGGCAGTGTCCATGGCCCAGTTGGTCACGATCAACGACTTGAGCGTGGAGAGGACGGCGACCAGCGCCACCACGGCCACGGCGAGGAGCAACTTGTCCTCCATTATGGCTAAGTACTTAATTGCGTATATATGCTCCATTTTTTGTGTATTTATGTCCGTTGGCCATGGTGGCGACAGTGGCTACATTTATAGACGAGGGACGCGCATGGTGTCTGTATGTATATATATATGCGGCAATGCGTGCGGATACGTACGACGTATATATGGACGCTACATGGCGGCTAAACTATCTGCTGCTTAATTTGCGCGGTTGCATGCACAAAGTTATTCGCTAACGAGCGAGCCGCGCTGATTGCATTGTTTGCATCTTCATCAATTTGCTGGTGCTGGGTTGCTTTTTCAAGCTAGCGCGTTAGTTTGATCTCTCGCGACATCCACAGGTAGCTGAGAGGTCCGGGCCGGACCGCCGGATCGTCGGCCGAGTCTGATACGAGCGAGCCTATCGATCTCCAATCTCTTTTCTACAATCATTTCATTAAAATAAAAACCTAAGGTCGTCGTCTAACGGATGATACCAAATCTCAAACCCTGCTCATCCATTTGTGTCCAATACAAAACATTCTCCACTCAGAGAAATGTATCCACGTCATATCCTGTTTCAATATAAAACCGGATCCACGTGTCTGCGTCCAATACGAAGTAGTCCTCGGAGCTCATGCACCCGCATCTGATTAACGAGCTTTAGTCTAAAAGAATAGGACTCCGGTGCAATGCACGGACATATATCTAGTAAAAAATACAAACATTTTTTGTCCAAAAATCCTTCGTGCGCGCGGCCGATCATTCTCATCATCAAGCCCTCGTTTAGTTGTCCTGATTTGGCGGCGGCAAATTTCCTGTAGCGCACTGCAGCACACTGTAGCATTTCGTTTGTATTTGTTAATAATTGTTCAATCGTTGACTAATTAGGCTCAAAACGTTCGTCTCGCAAAGTACAATAAAACTGTGCAATTAGTTTTTGATTTCGTCAACATTTAATACTCCATACATGTACCGCAAGTTTGATGTGACGGAGAATCTTCTTTTTGCATAGTGCCAAAGTTTGGATTTTGGTGGAACTAAACACCCCCAAATCAAATCAAATCAAAACGTAATAAACATGATTCGTCTGCGCGTTTCTCTCCCGTCGCCCCGCTCTCGGTGGGCCCACGTCTTAACAGAAATCAGAAATCACGTCCAAAACGGCTTCCGTCCAAAACGCATCTGTATCTTCGCTTCAGTAGGTCTGTCGTCGTCGTCAGTTGTTTGTGGTCTGGGAAGGATGCATGGGTGATGGCCAGGGGCCATGGATCACCTGGGCGACCTCCACAGCTCCAGTGTCGTCATGTTAGCTTTTGCTATTGTGCTGCTACTCCTGCACCAGAACTTCAGTCAGCAGAACTGGTGGCCATCGGCTTTTAGCTCACCAGCTGCTGCAACCTCCTTTATGTGTGTAATGTTATGGCTGTTTTGAGTCGTCCAATTGCCTCTCCTGGCCTGACTCTTCCCTGGAAAGCTCTCCGGCAGCTGTTTTTGGGTGAAAATCTAGTCTCCAATGTCACAACGTAACCGCAACATATTATGCTGGAATGTACGAGGCCTTAATGATGTGGTGTGACAAGATGCGGTGAGTCTGCTAGTTAGGGATACAGCCTCCACCATTGTATGTCTATAGGAGACGAAATTACAGAATGTGGAGCAAGGCATAGTCCGAAGTTCAATAGGCACAAAATTCACGAACAACTTTATGGTCCTGCCAGCTAATCTCAAACAAGGGGCGGCATCCTCCTAACAGCAAACGATGATTATTTCCACCTCTCCGACCAACACTTAGCCATCCATTCTGAAAAAAAAAATCATGTTTTTAAAATAGGGTTAAAAACATTTAATTTTGAATTTTTATGCTCATGAAAACATAGGTAAGTAATATTTTTTTCATTAAATTAAAATTTATCATAATTAGCAACATGTTTGAACATATATGCTATTGCATTCGATTTATTGTGATGAGTGGTTTTGATCTAAAATTCAAAATGATTCAAATTGCTTTTAAAATGATTTGAAAATGGTTTTGAAATAAAAGAACAAAAAACTCTTCTCCCTCTCTCTCTTCCCACCGGCCCGGCTAGCTTCCTTCTCTCTCCCCGTGCAGCCCAGCGGCCAACCAGCCCACTCCCGCTTTCTCCCGCTGCGGCCCACCTTTCCTCCGTTCCCGTGGCCTGCTCCCCTCTCCTTCATCCGCAGCCCAGCTCCACTCCATCGCGGCCCAACCAGCCGCACACTGCAGCCGCGTCCCGCCCCCTCTCTTCCTCTGACTGCCCAGCCCCACGCTCCGTGATGCTGACCAACCGGGCCCACGCGTCAGCACCTTTTTCCCCGAGTTGCCTTCGTCTTCCCCGCGCATATCCAAGCCGGAGTCCGCCGCCCGACTCCGCCGCCGCCACACCTCGTCTGCCTTGCCGTGCGCGCCAAGATGCTCCACGGGCCATAAATAGCAGCCGCCCGTGCCGCGCCGCTACCCTACATAACCCTCAACAGCAGCCGCCTCGCTCGCTAAGTCGCCGCGTCACCACCACAGCCCAAGCGCCGCCATAGCCGTCCGTCGCCGAGCACCGCGTGTCGTCTCCAACCACGAAAAGTGCCGAGGTGAGGTTGCCTCGCCGTCCTCTATCTTTCTCGTGCAATCCCCGCGTCCAACCATGGCCTCTAGGGTCGATTTCGTGTGCGCCAGCGAGGTCCCTTGCCGCCGGCCATGTCCTCCACCGAGCTGGCTCCCTGTTGTGTCCGGCCGCGCCTTCTTTCTCCCTCCCTCTTCTAATCCAGGCTGCCCAAATTCAATCCAACGGCCAAGATTGGTCGGTACCTCTTCGCCGGCAAACTTTCAAAAGAGTCCCTCCACTTTTCCATATTTGAACCCGCAGCCCATAGTATATTTCTAGAATACGTCTTTTTCTTTGGAAAGCATAGTTTCCTTCGGTTAGATTCAAAATACGCTTTTATCTATTTACAGTTTTGCCACTATTTTGTTTAGGCCATAACTTCTTCGTTTAACTCTGATTTGATCCGTTCAAGTTGTGTTGGATTCATAATTGTGTAATCTACATGTTCATCCTACTGTTAAATATATTATCAACTTTTGAAATTCGAGGCTAGATTTAATCTATTATTTTATTAAACAAAATCTTGTTTAATTCATAACTTCTTCATTATAACTCTGATTAGAGTGCTTTTTCGCGTCTGTATGTTCGTAGCGAGACGTAGATTCGTTTTACAAATTTTTCATCTTGATTTTATGTTTGGTGTACTATTCTAATTTATATCTATTGTTTGCTTCGGGTATGATTGTATGGATGTTTGTGTGGTGCTTTATGATCATGTCTAGTCGGTGAGCTTTGCGTTGGCGATATAAAAGAAGTCGGTGATATAGAAGAAGTTCTTTGGAGGTTACAATTCAATAGAAGAAGGATCGGAGTTTAAGGCAAGTATAGCATGGGATCGTCCTTGTTGTCCTATTCACCTTAATATCATTTTAATCATATGCATGTGTCTGCCTTGGCAACCGTAGCAAATTTTCTTAGCTATTTGATATCCTGGATTCGTTCTCACCTATGTGGTATTGCATTGGGCAGTATAATGCTAGTGCTCAACTGGAACCATGATCTTGTAACTTGACTAATGGTATATGCAATAAATACTAAAATATGCTTTTTAGCAACATGTAATCAAGGGAGCTAGAGCATTGGGCTATTTTTATGGTGCTCTAGATTTCTCTCCCTAAGGACTTATCTGTAAGCGAACATCCAGGACTTACAGTACAGCTGTGAGGGCTACATGGCTCTGGTTTTAGCTTAGTATGAGGACCTTTTCTAGCTTGTTAGTGGTTACCTTTATGGCGCAAGAGGGGCTCCGACAGGTATGATCTCAGCCTGTCAAGAGGGTGCACTTTGATTTCTTGGTATTTTGTTAGTCACTCCTTGGAGGGGGGTTCATGCTTATTGATGGGAAAACCTTAGCGGCCCTAACTTGTTAAACGAACTTTTGAAAGGCTTCATAGTGAACCCTGCCGACCTTCCATGGTAGTGGGTTAAGAGGCTTGCGACCTCGGGCGAAAAGGTAAATCACGACTCACAGTGAAAGTGTACAACCTCTGCAGAGTGTAAACTGGTATATCAGCCGTGCTCACGGTCACGGATGGCCTTGGACCCTTATAGAATAGATGATGAACACTGATGATACTGATGATAAAGATGCTCACTAATTATTACTGTTTATGTTATTCATTATTCATGTTTATCTGATCATGTGTTTATATAGGCTTGTGACAAACTTGTTGCTACTCCTATGTTAAAATTGTGACAATTAAAAGCTAATCGCAGTTAAACCAGTGTCAGTCTTTTGAGCCTCATGAACCCCATGTTATATTTGTTGAGTACGACTTGTACTTACGCTTGCTTTATTTTTTAATTATTTTTATAAAAATCCCAGATGGGTACCAGATTGCTAGAGTTTGGAGGAATTAGGTTTGTGATCAACCAGTCAGTTGTCCCTGTGGAATTGGAGTCTTCACCCGAAGATCAGAGTTGTCTAAGGTTATATCTTTTATACTAAGTAAATTATATATTGAGCATTGTCTTTCGATACTACCCTTATTTGTAGCTATATGTGAGATTTGACTTCCTGGGTTCACATATGGTGTGTATCTGGTTTTGTTCTTAAAACTGGGTGCTACTCATTCGGTGATGGCAACTTGCACTATGAGGGCAGACGGGACCAAATGGCAAATTACAGTGGTTTATGGTCCGCAGGGTGATGCTGAGAAGCTACAATTCCTGCAAGAGATCAAAGCAATCCCCGGACCGGCTCACTGGATGTGGCTAATTCTTGGTGACTTTAACCTCATTACCAGGCGAAGGACAAGAACAACACAAACCTGAACCGTCATCTAATGGGAGCTTTCAAAGCGGCGATCGATGAGCTGAACCTTAAAGAGCTACGACTAAATGGATGTCGTTTCACCTAGAGTAATGAACAGGACAGCCGGACCCTAACTAGGATTGACAGGCTGTTCTGCACCCCGGATTGGGAACTAGCTTTCCCAACTTGTTTCCTCCATTCTCTGCCTTCACTCATGTCGGACCATACTCCGCTATTGCTGCAAGGCGAACTTGTGCACTACAGAAATCCTTCCTTTCACTTTGAAAACTTCTGGGTGCACGTGGATGGCTTCAGTGAATTGGTACAACAGATTTGGAACAGACATGTACACTCTGCCCTACCCCTCAAGCGGCTTAACACAAAACTGGCCAGAGTGGCCAAAGGTATCAAGAGATGGCGCAGACAAAAAATAGGGGACACACAGTTACAGTTAGCCATCGTCAAAGAGGTGCTTCTACAGCTGGAAGCAGCGTAAGAAATTAGGACACTCACGCCCCAAGAAATTGTGCTTGGGCGGCGATTGAAAGCAAGAAGCACCAGGCTTGCCGCCATCGAAAAATCAAGGATAAAGCAACGTGCTAAACTGGCAGATATTCACGATGGTGATGCGAACACCAAGTTTTTCCATATCAGAGCCAGCACAAGGATGAGGAAAAATTACATACATTGCCTGCACACCAATGGCGGAGTAGCCATCACTCACAATGACAAACAAAAGATGATAGAAGATTATTTCTCAGACCACCTAGGTGCAATGGCTCAAAGACCTAGGACCTTCGACTGGAATGCGCTAGGCTATGTACCAAGAGACCTATCCATGCTTGAGGTTCCGGTCACTCAAGATGAGATCAAGGAAACTATAAACTCCATGCCGTCTGATAAAGCACCGGGTCCCGATGGCTTCACAGGTGCCTTCTTCAAAACATGTTGGGAAATAATCAAAGAAGATGTCACGGAAGCCATGAACAGCATGTTCATGCTGAACTCCTAGGGCTTCGAACTCCTTAATTCGGCAAATATTATCTTGCTTCCAAAAAAGCGAACGCCATGCGGGTAACAGACTTTTGGCCGATTAGTCTCATCCATAGCATTGCAAAGCTGTTCACCAAGTTGCTTGCCAACAGGCTAGCCCCCTTGTTGGACTCCTTGTCTCCAAATGCCAAAGTGCGTCCATAAAAAAAGTAACATCCACGACAACTTTCTCTACATCCATAACACAGTGCGTACTATGCAAAAGCAAAAATTATCAGCCCTCTTTCTCAAGTTAGACATACACAAAGCTTTCGACACGGTCAGTTGGAGCTATCTTCTCGAGGTACTTTAGGCACTCGGTTTTGGAGCACGCTGGCGGGAATGGATCTCGATCCTCTTCCGCACCACTTCCTCAAGGGTGCTCCTAAATGAGTCGCAAAAAAAAAGGGTGCTCCTAAATGGACAACCGGGCATGGCCTTCAATCACAGGGAGACCCACTATCGCCCATGCTTTTCATCCTCGCCATGGATCCGCTGCAGCGCATACTGGATTTGGCAACATAGCCCTCCATCCTCTCCAAATTGCCTTTGGCCGTGGCTAGATGGAGAACTTCCATGTATGCCGACGACGCTGCAATATTTATTAACCCCCTCAAAGAGGACCTGGAAGCCATCACAACCATACTGCAAGAATTTGGCAAAGTTTTAGGCCTTCACATAAATTTGCAAAAGAGCTCGGTCCACCCAGTCAGGTGCCAATACATTGACCTTGATCATGTTCTAGCTTCCTTCGCAGGGAGAAGAGAATCGTTTCCATGCCGCTACTTGGGCTTGCAGCTACACACGAGATCATTGCAAAAGATCCACGTACAACCCCTCATCGAGCGCATTGGTCAGCGACTACCAGGATGGAAGGGGAAGATGCTCAACAGAGCAGGCAGGTTAACCTTAGCAACCACTGTCTTATCTTCCATGCCTACCTATCACCTCACAGTCTTCCCGCTAGCCGTATGGGCTAGGAAGATGATTGATAAAATCAGAAGATCCTTCCTATGAAAAGGAGAGGAAAACGCCAACAGGGGTCACTATTTAGTGAATTGGCCTACCGTCTGTAAGCCGAAGGATTTGGGTGGATTGGGAGTGCCCGACCTGGAAAGGTTTGGAAGAGCTTTGCGCTTAATATGGCTTTGGCAAGAATAGGGAGATGATCCAAAACCTTGGGTGGGAACGGAAGTGCCATGCAAAGACACAGATCGTCTCTTTTTCAATGCTTCCACCACGGTCACAACTGGCAATGGCAACAAAGCACGCTTCTGGCACCACAATTGGCTAGACGGGGAGCCGCCCAGATATCTTGCGCCGCACCTATTCATGCTGGCATGCCGTAAGAACAGATCAGCCCATTAGGAACTAATCAATGGTAACTGGATCAGATCGCTATGGACGAGAATCACATCAGCAATACTACTCCAGGAGTTCGTCGGCCTATGGATCAGAATCCAAAGTGTTCAGCTGCAACCCATGGTCCCTGACTCCATTACTTGGAAGTGGACAGCTGACGGAGTGTACTCCACTCACTCGGCATACAGAGTGCAGTTCAGAGGTTCACATCGAAAATTCCAACATGACTTCATTTGGAAAGCAAAAGCGGGGAGTAAATGCAAAATTCACGCCTAGATCCAACTGCATGACAAAATCCTAATAGCAGACAATCTTCATAAAAGGAGATGGACACACCAGGATCATTGTGTCCTTTGTAACGGTCCTCTGGAGACTAGACTACACCTCTCATTGTCATGCCCCTTTGCACGTGCTGTTTGGGATCAAGTGATGTCTTGGGAGAATTTCGCTTTGCAGCTGCCTCAACAAGACCCTGCCACACTTGCCACCTGGTGGGAGCATACAACAAACAAGGTGCCAAAACAAGAACGCAGACGCTTCAATGGAGTTTGCATATACATCATGTCGAACCTTTGGAAGGAAAGGAATAGGAGGATCTTTCAAAACGTGCACATGATGGCGTAACAAGTTGTCCTCCATGACCAAAGAGGACATAATGCAGAGACATAGGGCCATGGCAATGGGTGGGCAAACAATTTAGTGGAGTTTGGAAATTATTTCTACTCTGGTCCTAAGACCATCTGTTCCCCATAATGGTTGCCATGTGTACATAAACCTCTTTTCCTACTTAATTGAGCGGCAGAGCTCCTGCCTTTACCTTAAAAAAACTGCGTCGTGTGTCCCCTACGGCCCTACATACGTCCCGAGCAGAGGGCTGGAGACTATTTATTTAAAGGGCTTTAGAGCATCTCTAAGAGTTCCCAATAAAGCTTCCCAATCTAGGATTTTTGGCAAGAATAAAAAAAACTCATCTTCAAAAGTTTCTAATATCACCTCTCAATTTTTTGGCACTTGAAAAAAATCACCCAAAGCGTGCAAAGATAGTCTAATGCAAATGTGGAAGGGCGTGAAAAAATAAAGAGTTGAAAAAGGGTTTCTGATGCAAATGTACAGGAGAGAAAGAACATATAAAAGTGGTTGTGATCATTTAGAAATAGTATAGGATTTTTGATGCAAAATTGTCTTCTAGTCTTATTTATTACTCCCAATACTTATTTAGGAGTTAGAAAACACCATGTTTTGGGAACAAATTATTAGGTAAGATGCTCAGGGTTATCTTCTCCTAATAAGAATAACTAGCAAAAGTGCATGTGCGGAGTCGTTATCAGTTTCTAACTTTTGTCTGACTCGCCGTCCACACTCGGTGATGGTGACCTCGAGCTCGTCACACGGTACACGGGTTCACGGGGACAATGACAGTGCAGTTGGCTTTGGAGGAGGCGGAGGTGCATCGAAGATGTGATCGAGGTAAACTGGACGTGGATCCCATTTGGTGGCTGCAACAGAGCGAGGGCCCCCTTACCTACCAAGGCTAGGGTCAGGGGACTTGCCCACTGCCATTTTCGATCGAACAGTGCTCAAAGCGTCAATTTTTTCGGAGATCGGGTACAAAGACCGCAGGAGAGCAGGCCAATGGGTGCACATAGTCGTTAGGAAAAAAAAGAAATAGTCATGGACTCTGTGATGGTGATGGACTAAAATTTCAGACGCGGAGGGAAAAAAAGAATAGCGTAGGAGGGAAATATCGGAAAGAAAAAGAAAGAAAAAGGATACACATAGAAAAGAAAATCTATATCTATACCCATTTTTTTCGTCCACCTCCCTCTAACTACCGGTAGTCGAGAGTTTCTTCCGTTTCGACTTACATATATATATATAACCCGTGCTCATACGAGTTAGAATAGCTCTTGTCTAGCGTGATACGAAGTCTGATACCAAAACGTGCCGGTCATGTCCTACTCCAATACGGGATTACGGGTTGTCGTTTGGAAAAGGGTGCGTGAGCCAAAATTATATTAAGAGATTCACCAGAAAAAACTAAAAGACACGGCAACACGGACAATCGAGATCGAAACTAAAACACAAAGAAAACATTTAAAATAACATTTCAAGGAGACAAATTTCTTAAGAAAATAAAAGCAACGAAGCAACGGAGTTCTACTCAATCTGGTCCTGTGCCTTCTCGTGAGATGATGAGATCGAATGTCAATCAAGGAGGTTAAGGAAGTTGCAGTCGGATCTGTGTTTTTGCTTTATTTGTTTAGAAAGCCTAAATATCATGATTAGTATCCTTGCTGGATTATATTATTATTTCTATTCTTGGCTTGCATGCCATATACACGTAAGTGGCTGGTTTTGAGTTTTTTTTTTTACAACAAACAAATTTTATTTCATCAGCATGTAGCTGTTAAGATTGTTACAGAGTTTATGGCTACTGATTGTAATGCAGCTATTAGTGGACATTGAGATACATGAGCACTGTTGGAACAGGTAGAAGATAAGTTGAGAGTGGTGGACTCTGAGTCTAAAACAGCCTGTCTAGCTAATGTATCTGCAGTCTGATTGAGGTTGCGACTGATCTTGAAAATCTCTGTTGTTCTTTGCTTGGTATAGTTGACGAAGAGCTGTGTGAAGTGCTTGATTCTCCAATCCGGAGGGTTGGAGTGGTCAGAAGCATTGAGGAATAATACCAGCTCTTGGTTATCTGTTAAAAAGTTTGTCTGTTGCAGATGTAACCGTTCAGTGACAGTTGCAGCCAGCGCCAAAGTTGCAGCCTCAGCCATAAGAGCTGAGGTTGAATCCAACATCGTGGCTTTGATGTAGATACGCTGTGGTGGCTGAACCTGCATGTTAATAATAAAAACTCCAATTCCGGCTCTCCTGGGCTCGGAAGAGGCTGAATCAGGTACGGTGGATGCATCAGTATAGCATCTTGAGCCTTGTAACAGTCCTGGGAGATGGACCGTGTATCTGCCCACCGGCCTCACCGGCGTCGTTCCGTGCCTGTGCGCATGGCAAACTGATGGATTAAGACCTGCAATAGAATTGTTCGTACCTGACGAGTCAGTTGCCTCGTCCGTTGGATCCCTGTGTGCTTGCATCAGCTGTGTTGGTGGAGCAGAAGTTCCTGCATTGTAGATTGGTGCAGTGGCGGATCCAGAAATGGACCAGGGGGGGGGGGGGGGGGGGGGGGGCTAAATAATAGAGGGTAAAAAAAAATTTTGCTCACCGTACACAGTAGACTAATAGATATAGCAAATATTGATATCAATTCAAAGTGCTAAAAGATACATAGAACCATGACGAGAATAGAAAAGTACCAAATACAAAGAGACTTCCATAATAAAAAAAAATCCATGCCTGATGTCTTCCGTCTTCACGAATTCACACCACTTGAACCACCACGCTCAATGCTACATAATTTTTAAAATGTCATACTTCTTCATATATCAAGATAGCATTATAAAATGAAATTTACTAAAACAATACGCACCTCGGGCGCTCGCGTGGCAAATTTATCTTTCGGTTTTTGAAACCTTAAAAGCGCTTCAAAATTTTATCATCTTCAACTGATGCAAACAAATCCCGCTCAATATAGCATATCATGCTATTATTCATCCATTCATCATTCATTTTATTCCTCCGTTCGGTCTTGATAATATTCATAGCGGAGAATGCTCTTTCAACTGTTGTTGTTGCCACCGGCAAAATCAATGCAAGTTCAATGAGACGATACACCAAAGGGAAATGTGTATGTCTATCACTTTTGAAAGCATCTAGGCCCCTAAGTGGATTTCGGTGATTAATGACAATACAAGATTACTATGACTAACGTGTGTTTTGCAGAGGCAATTAAGTTAGGTCATGGTAATGGAGATCGATTGGGCAATTGAGGTTGTCATGCCCCTACGATGGAAATCGTTTCGGTTTTCAAAGGATGGACGACAAGGTTAAGGATAACTAGTTCTAAGTGTCAATTAAAGTTGGAGAGACACTTAGAGTAGTTTAGGACTTTGTTTTTCCTTTGGCCGTACTATGAAGGGGGTATGAACGGATAGCTTGACCTAGTTGAGTCTAGTGAGTTAGGTGTGGTGCACACTTGTTAAAACTAGCTCTAGGTAGCTCCTATGAATGCCTAAGATCCTTTGGAGCTAACTTCATTCACATATGATCGAGAGTTGGAAGTGAATGGAGGGTCAAATACTGACCGGACGCTGGCTCCGGTGCGACCGGACGCTGGCCGCAGGGTCTGGTCAGTTCATTTGACTGAAGCGAACAAGTCTGGAGTGACTCGTCGCTGGAAGGTCGTGTGACCGGACGCTGAGGGACAGCGTCCGGTCGACTCCAGTAAGGGTCCAGACTTGAGAAAGTGCGACCGGACGCGTCCGGTCAGTGGTGACCGGACCCTGAGTATCCAGCGTCCGGTCGTTTACAGTAAGCATCCAAGAGCGACCGGACGCGTCCGGTCGGTACTGACCGGACCCTGACAGCGTCCGGTCATCATTTGAAAACTGTTCGCGGGTTGAACTGACCGGAGCGTCCGGTCAAAACGATCGGAGCGTCCGGTCACCCCGCAGAAGCTCATAACGGTTCGTTTTTCAGGCTGCCTTATAAATAGAAGCTCCACTCGTGAGTGGAGTCACTTTTGCTCATTCCAACAGCTGAGAAACACGTTTGTGAGTGCCAAGAAGAGCAAGGTCCTAGTGAGGTGTTTGTGATTTGAGAATCCAAGAGTGAAACCTCATTAGTGAATCAAGAGTAGACAAGTGTGCATCCATCTTCTCATTAGGCTTCGCGTGGTCAAGTGAGAGTTCGTGCTTGTTACTCTTGGTGATCGCCATCACCTAGACGGCTTGGTGGTGATTGGGAGCTTGGTGATCACCCGGCGGAGCTTGTGGGTGACCCAACTCAAGTTGTGAGCGGCTTTGGGTGATTCGCCGCGACGGAGTGTCGAAGAATCAACCCATAGAGAGCACTTGATCCTTGCGCGGATCAAAGGGGAGCTACACCCTTGCGCGGGTGCTCCAACGAGGACTAGTGGGGAGTGGCGACTCTCCGATACCTCGGCAAAACATCGCCGCATTCCTTTCTCTCTCTATTTACTTTGAGCACTTACTTTGAGTATTTACTTTGAGCAATTCAATACCTGTATTACATCCATAGAATTGCTTGCTAGAGTAAGTTTGGAACATAGGTTGCGTTGTTGTTATGCATTAGTTTGATATAAACACTTTTCTAAGCACAAGGAGTTAATTGGGCTATCCGTAGGATTTGATTATTGCAAGAAAATTTAGAATTAGCCCAATTCACCCCCCCTCTTGGGCATCTTGATCCTTTCAACTTTGAACCATCTTCTCAGCAAGGTTACCAAGATCAGTACATGTGCCAAAATCTCTATCATGTTTGACATCATCAATAAATACCAGGAGGTCACCCCTTAGCTTTTCATAATCATAATCACTGGAGTCATCTTTATAGATCTTAGCAAGCTCAACTAATTGCTCTATCTCAAAGTTAGCAAAAGAACCATTCGGATCAAGACAAGCAACACATCTCAAGAGTTGAGTTGATCTTTCTGGAAACCGATTGTTTAACTCACAAAGAATCTGATCAATCACAGCAATGAAAATTCCATGATGAAAATGATGGTAGTGTGTCACTAATTTGGCACCACGGAATTTGGAACGACCTCTAACTGGTATCATATCTTCCATATTAGGAATGTCTATCTTCTTTTGGACACAAAAGCTTTTGACCTCTTCAAAAAGATCATCCCAACCATTTTCCCTCATGGCATTCATATTTCTCATCACAGAACCAATCAATCCTATTGCACGAACAATGTTCTGATTTTTCCTTTGCAAACATTGTGATATTTCTTGAGTCAACCCCAATACTCTAATCATAAGATGTAATATGAAACCTCTCAATGACATTTCCTTTATCATTGACAAACCTACAAGAGAAAAGAAAAAATATATTTATTGGAAAGAAAAAATAAAATCAATGAAATACACAAATTAAGAGATGATATATACCTCACAACCACAGCCATTTGTTCCTTAATAGATGCATCACGAGCCTCATCAACAAGCACCGCAAAGCAACGATCTCTAATTTCATTTTTAATTAACTCACTTGTCTCCTCTGCGCAAGCCCTAACCAAATCTTTCTGAACTATTGGGCAACTCATTTGATTATTGCCTGGAGCATTTTCACCCGTCACAAGTGCAGCCTTCGGATCCTTCTTTCTGTACCATTCAAGCATCTCCCGAAAGTTCCCTTTGTTTTTTGATGTTTTAGACTCATCATGTCCACGAAAGGCTAGAGCTTGTAAAAGGAGAAATCTAGCAATGCCTAACATAATAGTTAAACGAGCTTTATATGCCTCCTCTTCTGCTGCGCTTGTCACAGTCCACACATGTTCAACACTTTGTCTCTGATTTTTGAAGTCAAGTGCACGCTTCATTGCATTACTGTGAAAGCCATCAACTGATTGAGCATGCTCCTTGAAAGAATCCTTTGCATTCTTCCAATTTCTGAACCCAACTCTAGTGAATGTATCATTACTGTGAAACCCAATTTGTTGTGGCTTAAAGAGATAGCAATAAAAGCAATAGGCTGCATCCTTAGCTACACTGTACTCTAACCAATCAAATTGATCAAACCATGATCCAACAAATTCTCTTGCTTAACCTTTACCATTGACTTTTGTTTTTGGAAACTTATGACCAGTTGGCCTATATGGACCTTTCTGTAGATACGCTCTCCTAGCCTCATCCCTAATGTCATGATGAAACTCATCAATTGGCTTTCTATTGCCTGGATCATCAACTATATCTCTCAAATCAAGCATGGACCTTTCTGTAGATACAGCGTTTCTGGAAGCTTGCAAAGGCTCAGAGAAGCTCCTTCCCTTCTCTTGAGCCTGTAGATAGCCAGTAGGATCCTTTTGTGGAGGTGAAGTCGTTTCCTATATTAGTAAAAGGCGCGTGTGTTTGTCTAAGAGCTTAGGAGTGTGAGTGTGTGTTGTAAGGGCTCTTGCCCCCCCTTTTTTTCCTTCTTAATATAAAGATACGCAGTTCTCCTGCGTGTTCGAGAAAAAAAAAAGTAAATTAACATCGCTCTAGTGCACATTAACTTTTCAAATACAATGTGCGAAATAAAGCAAGTTTTAATGCTCAGCATTATGTGCCAACTTTGTAGTAGATGCTCCTAATTTCCACAAAACATTGCCATCCCAGCAGTGTAATGGAACTGCTAACATGGATAATATCGTTCCACAATGTCAAAACTATCCCCACAACACCGTCATAACGAGGAATTCTTCTACTCTCCTCCTCTTCCTTCTGCAGGGTGTGTATCTCTGTTTTTTCCTTTGCCGTCCATCTGAAACTCCTGTTTTCTGCTTATAATAAGGATGGCTGACTAGAATGGAGCACAATTTAGGTTGTTGTACAGAAGGCTAATTCGAGAGGCTGCAGGCCCGATGTATTAAGAGATATCAAAATAGCCCTTCCCTGTGTTACATCATAACTAATGATACTTAGTTTGGGTACATTACATTTTCTTACTTCAGTCATGATTAATCATCAGTAAGCTCCCTACAGAGAAATTTATTACTACCAGTGTGTTTTGTGATGAGTAAAAAATCAGTGAGTTACTCGCTTCTATTAGTGCAGTAATTGACCCATTCACTTTGTTGTTCTATAGGCAACAGCTGTCAGGAAGGGTTTTGAAAGCTCCAAAGGAGACCATACCACATTGGTGAGTGAACCATAGCAATGCAAATCAAAGGAGAACCATTACCGTCAAGAGAGAAGCCAAACAGGAGGAGAGGAGACAGACATATCTTGACCCAGCCTGAAGCACCGTTCTATCTTGGGAAGCATTCTCCACCAAAACCAGAAACCATTGTCGTTGCAGGGGAATTGTATGTTATCCATTGAAATGTCCAGATTGGATTTGTGCAAGTCATCCAAGAAGTAAAATCCACTGTGGAATCCAGGGAAGTCATGCACCTCGAATGATTTTGAGCAGCCCTTTCCAAGGAACAGTATACGCCCATCGAGCTCAGGCACCATGATCCAATTATAGAGCATGTGACCAGGATCTCTCGTCGAAATTCGAGTCATCTGGAACACCAAAAAGCGACACGGCTCATCTGGAGGAAGTTTGACGACCATAAGCAGTTCCCCTCTGGACTCAACAAGGTACCGAACATGGGGCTGCTGCTCGTAGTTGCGGTACTGATGCGGCTGGATGAAGCGGAGCCCCTTGCTCACTGCTTCAAGAACTCCGTGCTGATTGAAGACGGGTTTGCAGACAAACAAGTGCTCCCCGGAATCGTCTGCGATCAGAAAATAGAACTCTCCCTTGTAGCAGACAACATCCTCAGGCTCGCCAAACATAACATCATACGGAGCCATGGCGAGTTGATGCCCCATACGCCAGAAAGTGATTTGCCGACGGCTGCGATTGTCGAAGGGAGGGCAACGAACGATGGCGGCACCGATGCAGTGGTCCTCGTTCGGTGCGGTGGAGAGGATAGCCACGAGCATGATGATGACCCGGCTTGCTTCCGGCTGCAGAGCACGGGAGAAGGAGATCTCGGGGCGGAACTCGCGGGGGATTGAGTAGCGTCTGCCGTCACGGAGGTTGAGGATCACGTGGCCGTCCTCGCGCGTGGCGACGAAGAGCCAGCGCCCGTCGTATGAACCGAAGAAGTAGCGCGGATCTCCAGGGATGCGTACGCGGTGGAAGCCACTCGAGCCGTCGTCGCGGTGGACGCAAGAGAACGCCGTCAAGCCGCTCGAACCGTCGTCGCTGTGGACGCAGGTGAACGCAGTCAAGCCGCTCGAGCCGTCGTCGCGGTGGACGCAGGGGAACGCGGGCAAGCTGCTTGAGCCATCGTCGCGGTGGACGTAGGAGAACGCGGGCAAGCTGCTCGAGCCGTCGTCGCGGTGGACGCAGGAGAAAGCAGGCCCGCCGGGTAACAGAAGGAGCAGCCACGGGAGTTGTGGAGGAAGGGGCAGCGGGGCCTCGTCCGGGCGCCGCGCGAGCGCTGCGCCCCAGAGACGGCAGACGCGGGCCATGGCCCTGCGGTCGGCCTCACACGGGACGCGGACGACGATCTTGCGCAGCACGCTGGCGGGGACGCCCTTCCAGCGGTCGATCGTCGCGGCCATGGGAGGCGGGAGGGAGGGATTTGGTGGTGGATGGCAGCAGAGGCGAGGCGGCGAGCAGCCGTTGCGCTGAAATTCGTTTTGGCTTCTGGAAGCAGGTGGCGAAGGCCTGCCGGGGGGAGAGAGTTGGAAGGAAATAAATTTGGATTGCAAGAAGCTAGTAGGGCCTTAAAACACATCGCTCTAGGGTCTGGTTGACCGGCCAGGCCCAGATCTGGTGCTGCAGCTAGCTTTTTGGGCCAAAACATGGGATGCTCAGCATTTCGGACCGAGTCTGTTTGTTTTGAGCTATAGTTTTTAGATTTTTTATCTAAAAAAACTTGGCCAAACCCAGGTTGGCTTTTTGCTATTGGCTTTTGTAATAAACTTTTAGCTTTTCAGCACTCAAAAACTAGAATCCTCATTGCCTTCTCTACCTCCTAGTACCCTCATGTTTTAAAATAGTGGCTAGGTATCCAACTTCACAAACCTCCCAGGCAGTATATCAATTGGCCAAAAAAATTGGGAGTATATTTATTGACCTTCTCTAATCGTTTTTAAAATCTCACTCCTAAAATATAGAAGACAATTTTGCATTAAGAATCCTAGACTATTTCCAAATTACCCTACAACATTTATATTTTCTTTGTCTCTTGTACATTTGCATTGGGAGCCCTATCCTATTTCTTATTCTTTCCTACATTATTCCACCTCAGATTGGCCAATCGATATGCACGTGTATATTTATGTGCAAATAGGTCGATTTTCCCAAGTGCGGAAAAATTGAAAGTTAAGATAAGGAGTTGTTGGAAAGTAGTTTTTAATCTTGCTAAAAAAATCAAGATTGGGAGTGGGTTTTGGAAACTCTTAGGAATGCTCTAAGTTAAGTTAGGTTGTTTTTCCTAAATTAATTAGATGGCATGCCGTTGTAACTCACTTTAGCAAGTTTAAGGTCCACCCATATCACACCCTAAAATTTAAATTCAGTAATATGAATAGAAAACACTAAATAAATATATGGTTTCAAATTTTTTTAAAAAAAACAATGCAATATTAATTTAAATTGTTATCAATTTAGTGAGAGAAAAATGATTTTTTATTTTTTTCAAATTGATTTGTCAGGGTTTTGTTTGATGTGTTGCTTTCATGTTGGTTGTATTTGGCGTTTATGCATGTATAAGTTTTTAAAATGCATTTAGGAGATGAGTATCTTTTTCTAGGAGTTTTTCTAGAATTTAATTCCTTTCCCTCTCAACTAAATCCTTTTATCTTAAGCTTCTAACAATCTTTTGTTGCGCCTCAAATGTTTTATTTTGGTTCATCATGTTCCAAAGTGCACTATCAGAACATATTTCATTGAAAACTTCAACGAAACTAATTTAATGTTAGAGATCTTGGCGCATTTTCTTATAAACTTGGTCAAACTTAAGAAAATTTAACTTAGCATAAAGGTAAAGTGGGCTATAATTTTGAACTAAGGGATTAGTGGTTGTATGAACACACCACAGTCGTACTAGTTAATACTACCTCACTGCTAAAAATGATGCAATTCTAATTCTATATTTAGAAAAAGTATCTAAAGTTTGACTAAATTTATTAAAAAAATATTAATATTTATGACACCATATAGTTATACTATGTAAATATATATTTTCGATACCATAAATATTGATACTTTTTATATGAATTTTGTTAGGTTTAAAATGGTTTGACGCAGGACTACGCTACATTGTATTCTTTTTATTAGGAGGAAGTAATAGTTAAGACTTACGAAGCAACAACAATGCGTCTAAATTTGTGCTACAATGTCTCATATATGAATATTTGTGAGAAGAAAAGTTTTTGACTTAAATAAATGATTTTATTCTAAGTGTTTATGTACCGATGAGAAGGAAGTTTTAGAGTTATTGATTCAACTGTTTGCAGAGTGTCACACGTCCAGACGTCCTATTTCAACCGCTTTGGTGCTATCGAACAGCTGAGTTCCCATAAATTTCAGTTCCACATCTGAGTTTGACCCAAGAATTCTGAGAGAAAAGCTAAAACAGAATAAACCCTAACAGGAACGCAGCCTGAACTAGACCAATATCATATCACGTGAATACAGTCCCTTCTGCCTAAGATCACGTTACTGCTAAGGAAGGGCATTAGCAAAGTTAGGATATGAAAGAACCGCCAGGAAACTTTCCCATACCTGAACTGCTCAAAGAAAACTCTTGCCTTTTGCTGAAGATCTTCTAAGAAACGTTTCAGTTCCAATACCTAATGTACGAAGTCCGGCATTCTAGTACATGCTTAGCTTCTGCAAGCATAGCTCAAACCAGTGTAGACACTGTTGAACTGTCCAACCATGTCGCAACCTTTGTCTAATGCATACATTACGGGTAAATTAAGCTACGGCACCAAACCATATATCTTGGCACCATGTTGCCAACCTCCTTGATTGGTTTGAAACACTGTACTGCTTTCTCGCTTTTATGCACAGAATGGTTACAAAATTTTGCTACAGCTACCCTAAAAGAATCAACAACTTTCCTGCTACCTCTGAATCATGTTGTGTACACATAGAGTAGTTGGTTGTACAAAATGCCTGGTTGTCAATGCGGTGGTCGTGGAGAGAAGCTATTCCCTGGCAGAAATCTGCTAGTTGAATGGAATATTGAAATATGATCAAGATAAGTCCAATTAACACACACATGTAAACCAACCGCTAATAGAGTTCAATGACATTGAACTTACGCGTAAGTCAATCCTGTCTTGTTCAGTAAGTTCTCTGGAACTGTTCCATTTAAATTATTGTATTGTAAAAATCTGATTAATGAAGAAAAAATCATCTGGTAAGTGGCATTAGTGTAGATTAATTCAAAAGCATATGCTGACTGGAGTATTGGCATCCAGATACAAGGTGCATGAAGAGATAACACCAATCTCGGGCACTCTACACCAAACCGACAACATGGCAGCATTACATTTACATGTCACAAACTCCAGGATTGACTTACTACTTGGGACACTTCCATTTTTGGTGCTGGGAACTCATATTGCATTACTCGTGGATAGAGTTACAAACAAATTCGGCTACTTTCAAGCAGGGTTAAGGTAGTATCCGACAAGTTTATCTCTTTCGTTTTGGCAGGATGTAGTGTATTTCATTGCAGATGTTCTGCAGCTGTACTGGACAGACATTCGATCCGCACCAAGAAATTTGTCTACTATAATGCTAGCACATAGATCCCATGGCCCTTCATAGGATTTTCCATTCAAAATTGTAGTGGTGATAAGAGAATTGAAGCATGGCCTGACTAGCAAAGTTGTTCCTGTTTTCTATTCCAATTCCAGTTCCTATTTATATCTCCAACTAGCTGCTATTAAAGTTTGCATCAGAGTACAAGTCACAGCAGCACCATTCTCTTGAAAGAAGGAATAAATGGTCAGTTGACCACAATTTTGTAAGACTGTGTTACAAAAACAATGGGGCAAACAATTGCACCATATCCCCAGCATTTTTCTGAAGCTAGGTTTTAGACTGCGTAACAAAACCATTCCCACCCATAAACTAAGGTTGAATTATCTGTCAGACAATTGCTCATGTAGAGCAAAGGGGAGGATGTCAAATCATGCAACTAACAAAAGAAAATGTTATAACATGCTACTCTCCTTTTCAATGGCTTGCTCAAACCATTGGCATACTCCCAACAGAGAGATACTGTAAGAAGTAAATCCCCATAAATTGGACAGATATTGTATACTGTGGGACTTGCAGAGATATGTTATATCATTCCGTTATATGTATAATAACAAACTTGAAAGGCATACCCATACAAACTAAGGACTAAAATACATCATATAACACTAACTCATGTCACAGGTTTACATCTACTGTCAACTTCTTGTGTTCTTCAAGCAATGCAGCACATATTTACTTGTCAGAATAGATGTGCAGCAATTCAAAGCATGAAAACACGACTAAATTGAAGATCATCAACACACTATGCTGGTGCTGATAATTTGTTTCAACATGAAAGATATTCATGTCAAATTGTTGAAAATGAGAATAACAAACTATAAGCACAAAGTGATGAAATTAACTCACATTTCACGCAATGTATTGATTGTCCCCAATGTCTCCGGTACCGATCCAGATAGCTGGTTTTCTTGCAGGTGCCTACAAGATAAACCCTTCTCCTAAGTAATGTACAGACAACATACAACTTTGACGATGACCTTGAAAATTACATAGCTAAGGGTCTTACAGTCGTTGGAGATTTCTTAGGTTGCTAAGATTCGGAATAGACCCACCCAGTCTGTTGTGTGCGAAAGATCTGTTCATGGTAACAGTGTTATTTATTTTATTTTTAATTTTTGCTATTTTATTCAATAATCAATTACTTTTTTTTAAAGAAAACATACATATTAGTCAAACCAGTCAGATTGGCAATATCAGGTGAAAGAAATCCAGAGAGGCCCATGCTTGAAAAGTTCCTGTTATAAATCAATACAATGATGTCACTGCAAAAGGGGGAAGAACCATGCTACGCAGATGGAAGCAGAATGAGTTCAACTCACAATGAGATGACACGTATTTTTTATCCTTCATCACATGTAACTCCGGTCCAAGAATATCCTGAAGGCATGCATTGATCTCCATTCCAATCTTCAGGTATATTTTGAAGGTTTTTCTTTATACTCTCCAGGGCAAGTACTGCAAAAGCATCCTAGAAGTAATTAATAGACTAGTTACATGATGCAAGGCAACTTATGCAGAATGTTATATGCAGTGCAGATTTATTTTTTCCTGCAATCATATTTTGGAATCCATGTGACTTCCTAAAAGATGTGTGCACTGATAAATTACAGGAACTATTTGACAATTAGGTGGTGTTAATGAAACATAATGCATTACACCTCAAGGAATCACATTGATGGTAATGCCACTGCTGTGCTAGCCATACAAGAGTTTCCGGTGACTCATAACATGGCAAGGGATTATGAACTTAATATGCAGCATATTACATTAGCCATGAAATTTCTACAGAAAGAAAAAAATGATAAGAGGCAATAAGTGTAGCAACTGCTATACCATCCCGTGCATATGTCAATCTTCCTACAGGAAAAAGCCCAAAGACCTCGCCAGCATTAATAAGTGGAGGAAGAGCAGAAGGAGAAGCAGGTTTCAATATAATTGTGGTCAAGCCTGAGAGAATCCATTGCGTTGCAAAGACAGAAAGACCAGCTGACGTGACATTCAGATCTTTGAAAAAGAGGTAATCATTTATATATATGTCAAAGGTCCTTGAATTATCAGGCAAAGTAGAGGGAAACATAATAGCTATCATTTTGAAGAGCCACTGGAGGCCATTGTAACACAAGGGGTGCATCTTGTTCTGCTACGAAAGCTGTGTTAAACACATCAGGAGGGGGAAGATTCCAGAAGTCAGCTGATGTAACATTTTGGGTGCTACTGACAGCATGCTTGTTGTCCGGGAATGGCTGCCAATAGCGATCAAAACTGTCATTAGGGTACTGAAAGCTCTAGTTTGGTTTTGGTGAATTGATGAAACCCTAAGTGCTAACCTAGTTTATCAAGTGATCATGAAATAGGTAGCACACTCCAAGTGATGAAGCAAATAAAGATCATAGCATGATGATGATGATACCATGATGATGATCAAGTGCTTGGACTTGAAAAGAAGAAAGAGAAAAACAAAAAGCTCAAGGCAAAGGTATAAACCATAGGAGCTATTTTGTTTTGGTGATCAAGACACTTAGAGAGTGTGATCACATTTAGGATTGATAGCCGTACTATTAAGAGGGGTGAAACTCGTATCGAAATGCGGTTATCAAAGTGCCACTAGATGCTCTAACTCATTGCATATGCATTTAGGATCTAGTGGAGTGCTAACACCCTTGAAAATATTTGTGAAAATATACTAACACATGTGCACAAGGTGATACACTTGGTGGTTGGCACATTTGATCAAGGGTGGTGAAGTTTGGGAGTAAGGGTAAGAAACTCCACCGGCGGAGTGTCCGCCCGTAGAGTGCGGACAGTCCGACGGTGAGACCGGCACCCTAAACAGAAAAGACGGCAGAGAGATGATGAGTGACAGGGTGCGTCCGGTCAGTGCTGACGTACGCTGACGTGAGACGCACAGAGAAGATGATGAGTGACCGGACGCTAGGTGAGTCCGATCGGGCATGACCGGACGCGTCCGGTCGTGAAAATTCGCGTTTGGAACCTTACTGGAAACGACCGAACGCTGAGGTCCAGCGTCCGGTCACTTTCTAACTGACGCATCCAGTCAACTGATGACCGTTGAAATCTGACGAACAGTATTTGAAGCAGGGGACACGTGGCGTGAATCACGTGACCGGACGCTGAGGGCCAGCGTCCGGTCGATTGGACCGGAGCGTCCGGTCACCCCGCGTTCAGCCCAGTGAAGGAGTACAACGGCTCTATTTCGTGGGGGCTTCTATTTAAGCCCCATGGCCGGTTCAAGCTTATACCTTTGGCCATTTTCATTGATATAGCAACCTTGTGAGCTTAGCCAAAGCCCTCCCACTCATCTCTATCATTGATTCATCATCTTTGTGAGATTGGGAGAGAATCCAAGTGCATTGCATGAGTGTTTGCATCTAGAGGCACTTGTTGTTCGTGTTTCGCTGCGTGTTTTGCTTGTTACTCTTGGTGGTTGCCGCCACCTAGACGGCTTGGAGCAGCGAGGATCGTTGAGCGGAGGGTGGTGATTGTCTCTGGCTCCGATCGTGGTGATTGTGAGGGGTTCTTAACCTTTCCCCGACAGAGAGCCAAAAGGTACTCTAGTGGATTGCTCATGGCTTGTGTGATTCTCATCTTGTGTTGGTTGTGTGGCACCCTATTGAGGGTTTGGCGTGTGAAACCAATTAGCGCGTGAACCTCCAAGTGAGTGAATCGCCACAACGAGGACTAGCTTGCCGTCAAGCAAGTGAACCTCGGTAAAAAAATCATTGTGTTCATCATTGATTCCGAGGTGATTGGTCTTCATTGTTATTTATCCTTGTGATTGATTGGTTCCTTCATCTACACGGCGGTATAACCTTCTTGATCACTCTCTTTACATTACCGCAAACTAGTTGTCAAGCTCTTTAGTGTAGCTAGTTGTGAGAGCTTACATGCTTGGTTGGTGTGGCTCTTTAGTTAGCCTTTGAGAGCACACTAACATAGAGTAGTGTCATAGCTATTGTGTGAATAGACACTATTTAAACTAGAATTGTGATAGGTGGCTTGTCTTTTGAGTAGGCTAGCGCAACACTTGCTTTGCCTCATAATTGTCTAACCGTTTTGTTAAGTGTTGTTGTAGAAATTCTTAATAGGCTATTCACCCCTCTCTAGCCATTAGGACCTTTCAAGTGGTATCGGAGCCGAGGTCATCGTGATTTGAGGCTTAACAACCTTCGGTGTAAAAATGACTCAAATCAACAACACCAAGAAGCCACCCCAATTTGATGGCACAAATTATCCTTATTGGAAGTCAAAGATGACCACACACATCAAGTCAATCAATAGAAAGGTGGCTCATTGCTCTAAGTGCTATTCATGATGCAATTGATGAGAGAATATTTGAGCAAATCAAGAATATTGAGATGGCTCATGAAGCATGTAAGAAGTTGGAAGAATCATTTGAGGGCACTCAAGCCGTGAAAGGTGCAAAGGCTTACATTCTCAAGGAGAAATTCGTAAGCTTCAAGATGAAGGAGGATGAGAGTGTGCCGGAGATGTTTCATAGGCTTCAAGTGCTTATCAATGATCTCAAAGCACTTGGAGAAAAGATGAACGACAAGGACTTTTCCCATAAGTTTTTGAGATGCTTACCTTAAAGATTTGGCACATTGGTCACTATTCTTGTAAGGAGTGGTTTGGACACCATGACACCAAACCAAGTGTTGGGAGATATCATGACCGATGATACATATAGAGATGAAAATGAGAAGGAAGAAAAGAATGAGAAGAAGGATGAGAAGAAGAAGAGTGTCGCATTCAAGGCAACATCATCCAAGGGCAAAGCTAAGCAAGAAACATCAAGTGAAGAAGATGAATCATGGGATGATGATGATGATGATGAGAAGATGGCTCTATTTGTCAAGAGATTTGGCAAGTTTATGGTGAAAAAAGGCTACCGTGCTAGAAGAAAGAAGTCTTCATCCAAGAACAAAGAAGAGTCAAGAAGGTACTTCAAGTGTAGAAGCAAAGATCATCTTGTTGCTCAATGTCCACAAAATAGCGACAATGATGATGACAAGAAGAAGAACAAGAAGAAGGACAAGAAGGAAAAGAAAGAGAAGGACAAGATGACCTTCAAAAAGAGGAAGGGTGGTTCATATGTGGTCACTTGGGATAGTGATACTTCTTTAAGTGATAATGATGATAGTGATGATGACAAGACCACCAAGAAGAAGGCATTTACAAGCATTGCAACCAATGAGAAGCCTTCTCTCTTCGACTCTTCATCATGCTTCATGGCTAAAGCCACTAAGGTACAAACTTACGATGCTGAAAGTGATGAAGAACATGATGATGATAATGAAAATGAAAATGATAGTGATAGTGATGATGATGAACCTACTAAAGATGAATTAATTGACATGTTAGAAGATGCTAGAGAACACTTTGATATCAAGAGAAGGGAATGCAAAAGCTTGCGTAAGGAACTAAAAGCCCTTAAGCAAGCCTTTGATGAGCTCAATGCATCTCATGAGAGGCTAGAGGAAGCCAATGAGAAGCATGGCAAAGCTCACAAAAAGCTTGAAAAAGCTCATTCCTCTTTGCTTAATGAGCAAAATAAAAAGAAGCATGTTGAAACTTACAATGTAGGTTTAACTTGTGATATAATTGATGAATCATTATCTATGCCTATCATTGTTTCTCCCACTAACCCTTCTTGTAGTACTTTTACTTCTACCTCATCTAGTAGTGATGGTTTCACTTGTGATGCCTCACTAATGGTTAAGAATGAGAATCTCAAGAAGGAGGTTAACAAGCTCACTCACACTTTGGCTAAGGCCTATGGTGGTGAGGACTGCTTGCTTATGTGCTTGGGTAGCCAAAGAGCTTCTCTCTATAAAGAGGGATTGGGCTATTCCCCCAAGAAAGGCAAGGCGGCCTTTGCTCCTCACAAGACTAGTTTTGTGAAGAACAATGGTCGGTTTTACACTAGTTACAAGCAAGTTGGTCATAAAGAGCAAGAATGCAACAACAAGAGCAAAAATGCTAATGTATCCTTCATAAAGCTTGATTCATGCTATATGCTTACCAAGGGTACAAATGGTGTGAAGGCTAAGTTCATTGGTAAACCATGGATGGGCTCAAAGAAGAAAGTCATATAGGTAGCAAAGAGCTTAGCGACTAACCTTCAAGGACCCAAGCAAGTTTGGATACCTAAAAAGAACTGATCTTCTCTTGTAGGTCAATTACAAAGCCGGAGGAAGCAATTGGGTTCTTGATAGTGGGTGCACTCAACACATGACCGGTGATGCAAGAATGTTCAACTCAATCAACACCAATGGCAATGATGGTTATGATAGTATCACATTTGGTGACAATAGCAAAGGCAAGGTTAAGAGGCTTGGTAAGATTACAATATCCAATGACATGAGCATATCCAATGTATTACTAGTAGAGAGCTTGAACTTTAATTTGCTATCTGTGGCTCAATTGTGTGATCTTGGATTCAAATGCATATTTGGGGTAGATGATGTAGAGATCATAAGTGTATATGGCTCTAACTTGATCTTCAAAGGCTTTAGATATGAGAATCTATACTTGGTTGATTTCAATGCTAGTGAAGCTGAATTATCTACATGCTTGGTCACTAAGTCTAGCATGGGTTGGTTATGGCATATAAGGCTTGGTCATGTTGGAATGAAACAATTGAATAGATTGGTTAAGCATGGCTTGGTTAGAGGCTTGAAAGATGTTGTGTTTGAAAAGGATAAGCTTTGTAGCTCTTGTCAAGCCGGCAAACAAGTTAGAAACACTCATCCTAAGAAAAGCATAATGAGCACTAGTAAAGCATTTGAGTTATTGCACATGGATTAGTTTGGACCAACACAGTACACTAGCATCGGTGGTAACAAATATGACTTTGTGATAGTAGATGATTACACTAGATACACATGTGTATTTTTTCTAGTGGACAAAAGTGATGTGTTTGCAACATTCAAATCATTTGTCAAGGGCATTCACATTGAGTTTGAAACAACCATCAAGAAAGTTAGAAGTGACAATGGTAGTGAGTTTAAGAACACTAGAATTGATGAGTTGTGTGATGAATTTGGAATTAGACATCAATTCTTGGCCAAGTACACACCTCAATTAAATGGCCTTGTTGGGAGTAGGAATAGAACACTCATTGATATGGCAAGGTCTATGCTTAGTGAGTACAATATGAGTCAATTTTTTTGGGCCAAAGCTATCAACACGGCTTGCTATTGTAGCAACCGCCTCTATTGTCACCCATTGAAAGAGAAGACACCATATGAGCTCTTGAATGATAGAAAGCCCAACATTACATATTTTCGGGTCTTTGGTTGCAAATGCTATATCTTAAAGAAAGGCACAAGATTGGGCAAGTTTGACAAGAAATGTGATGAAAGATTCCTACTTGGTTATTCTACTACAAGCAAAGTATATAGAGTTTGGAATTTGGATAGTGGTACTCTTCAGTAAGTTCATGATGTTGAATTTAATGAAACCAAGGGTTCACAAGTAGAGAATAAGAACTTGGAAGATGTTAGAGGCATTCAACTTTCAAATTCCATGAAGAAAATGGATATTGGTGAAATGAGGCCTAGGCAAGTGAATGATGATGAAGATGATCAAGTGCAAGTGCTCTCTAACTCAAATGTGCAAGATGATATAAATCAAGTTAGTGCAAGTGGCTCTCATGACAATAAACAAGATCAAGTGGCTAGTACATCATCTCAACCCAATGATCAAGCAAGTGCAAGCAATCAAGTTTCAATCCTCCAACCAACCAATATTGCAAGAGATCATCCATTGGACACTATCATTGGTGATATTTCTAGAGGTGTACAAGCAAAATCAAGATTGGCATCATTTTATGAACAATTCTCATTTGTGTTAACCATTGAACCAAATAAGATAGATGAAGCATTGAAGGCTGATGATTGAGTGAATACTATGGGAATTATTAGAGAGACCAAAGGGACACAATGTGATTGGAATCAAATGGGTCTTTAGAAACAAGCAAGATCAAGATGGGATAGTAGTAAGGAACAAAGCAAGATTAGTAGCACAAGGCTATACACAAGTTGAAGGTCTTGACTTTGGAGAAACATATACCCCGGTTGCTAGATTGAAAGCAATAAGAATCTTGCTAGCCTATGCTTGTGCCCACAACATCAAGCTTTATCAAATAGATGTTAAGAGTGCATTTCTCAATAGCTACATCAATGAAGAAGTATATATTGAGCAACCTGCCGGTTTTGAAGATGACAAGAAGCCCAACCATGTGTATAAGTTAAAGAAAGCATTGTATGGCTTGAAGCAAGCACCTAGAGCATGCTATGAGAGATTGAGGAATTTCCTACTCTCTAAAGGGTTCACAATGGGCAAGGTTGACACCACTCTTTTCATCAAGAAGATTGGAAAAGATTTATTTGTTTTGCAAATCTATGTTGATGATATCATATTTGGGTCAATAATCAAGACTTTTGTGATGAGTTTGGAAAGATGATGGCTAATGAGTTTGAAATGTTCATGATTGGAGAGTTAAGTTACTTCCTTGGCCTTCAAATCAAGCAATTGAAAAATGGTACATTTGTGAGTCAAGGCAAATACATCAAGGACATGATCAAGAAGTTTGGCATGAGTGATAGCAAAGTCATTAGCACACCACTGGGAACCAATGGCAACTTGGATAGTGATGCAAGTGAAAATATGGTGGATCAAAAATTGTATCGGTCTATGATTGGAATTCTACTCTATGTGACCGCATTAAGGCCGGATGTCATGTTTAGTGTATGCATGTGTGTAAGATTTAAAGCCTCACCAAGAGAAAGTCATTTGAAGGCTACAAAAAGAATATTGATATACTTGAAGCATACACAAAATGTTGATTGGTGGTATCCCAAAGAAGCAAAGTTTGAGCTAGTTGGTTACTCCGACTCGGTTATGCGGGATGCAAGGTTGAAAGGAAGAGCACCTCGGGCACATGTCAATTGTTGGAAAGATCACTTGTTTCATGGTCATCAAAGAAGCAAAATAGTTGTCGGTGTCTTAGACCGGGGGGTCCTCAACCAACTAGTGAATTTGTTCTGCGTGTTCCCGATTCCGGATGGTGATGCAAAGAGACACAAGGCTTATACTAGTTCGGGCAATTCATGCCCTACGTTCAGTCTGAGAGATTGATCTTGTATTCCTTGCACCGAAGTGCTTGTAGTAGGGGGTTACAAGCTAGGTGAGAGAGGGAGCCAGTCCTAGGCCTCGGCGGGGAGTGATGTGGGCTGCTTGAGACGTTGCTCTTAAGCGGCAGGGCAGTGCGCGTGTTACAGAGTGTTGCCCTTTTTGAGAACCTGTCTCCTGCCCCCCCTAAATGGCCCAAGTCCTTTCCTTTTATAGTTGAAGGGAGGACAAGGGCAGTACATGTGCTTACTATATAGTGTCGTGTGAACAGAGGCGGCATGTCCGAGCCCTGTAGCCTGTTCCGGTGGCGGCGTGGTCGTTGAAGTGGTCCGTCCTTGGAGCGTTGGGGCGACGTGCTGGTCACATCCGATCCTGTGCATCATAGGAGCTCTAGGGCTACCTCAGAGCGGGTGCGGCGGTCAGCGTGCGGGTCGCTGTGGACTGATTGCGCGCGCGGCCGAGGCTCGGTTGGTGCCGAGGCCGAACCACGGTGGGGGGTCTCGGCAGACGTGAATCCCGAGATAGCCGAGACCCTGGCGTAGAGTGCCGAGGCCTGGGGGGAGCGGTCGACCTGGTACACTGGTTCGGGGGTGATGACGATCCGGGCCAGTTCTCCCATGTTGCGTTGTCTTCGGGGCGGGAGTTATGGAGCACAGTGTAGTGCGGGCGCTGATCGTGGGCACAGCGCCAGAACACAGTGGCCGGTAATCCCCGCCATGCCCTGTCTCAGCCAGTATGGTGCTGATGCGACTTCTTGTCCCATCGGCCTCTCCACGGTGTCGAGCCGTCGTCCGGCTAAGATTGCGGGAGTGGTTGACGCATTAATGGGACGCGACATGCTGTCGGGAACACCGGTCGAGGTGGGAGCGACGGGTTGTTGTCAAGCCAGCCTCGAGCGATACGGAGGATAGCAGTCTCATCCGAGGCTGTACACACGGGGCCTCGGGTGAGTCGGAGATTGGGCTCCTTGCCGAGGCCTCCCGTGAGAGGCCTCGCGTGAGGCGGAGATTGCGTCAGGGCACTGAGACCTCCTGTGCGAGGCTTGAGGTGAGGCGGAGAGCCTGGTGGGCTCGGACGGGGCTGGTGATGAGACCATGGCTTACCCTCTAGTTTTGTTGTTGATGGGATTTAAGTGACCCTTTTGGTGTACGCTTAGGGTACCCCGTTTTATGGTACTCGACAGTAGCCCCTGAGCTTTAGGGGGAGTGCGTGCACTCTCCCTAAGGGTTTGTCGAGATCTAGCTTGCAGTGGCTCCTGTAGGGATTGTGTTTTACTTCTTGAGGTTTCAGTGGGTGCGCGCGAGCGCACCCGCCGGGTGTAGCCCCCGAGGCCCTGGAGGAGTGGAGTCACTCCTCCAGGGGCTTTTTTGTGTTTTGAGTGAGGAGTTTTTATCGTATTTGCCAAGCCCACAAGTGCGAGTTCGGGTCGTGGGGTTTCGGCAAGGTCGCAGGGAGAGCCCCCGAGCCTCCGCACGAAGCAAGAGGGCAGTCAGGGGTGCCCCTAATTTTTTGTGCGGCCCTCACGCTTCCTTTTCGCTTGGAAGGAGGGGTGGAATGTGCCAGGCTACCCTCGGTGGGCACGAGCGGTGGCACTTTCGGTGAGCTGTTATCGGGTAAGTCCGAGTGGAGGCCCGCGCCCCGTTCGCTAGGGGACAACTAGTGGTCCGGAGATGCACTCCAAGGGTACCGGTGGGTTTCTCTAGTGGGTGCCGAGGCCGTTCGCTGGGCCCCGGTGGCTCGGTGCCTCCCTACGGTGGGATCCCATTCGAAGACTTCCATGCCGGTCTCGGACATGACTTAGGACGCCCCGAGCGATTTGTTTGCTCGGGCCTCAGCCATTCATGGGCTCGCCCATAGTCGTCCCTGACTCTGTTGTCCTAGGGCAGCTGTCGAAACCTCAGGGGGCCCAGCCTTCGAACCCCTAGACTGTAACGGGCTCGGTGCCCTTTATCGCATTTGTAATGAAACTTCTAGTGCGGACTTAGGTCGTTTGCCGTTGTCTTGGGTGCAGGAGGAGCCCTCGAGCCTCTGCCCAGAGCGAGAGGGCGGTTAGGGGTCCCCTGGCTTTTTTTGTTCGACCCTCACATATCCTTTTCGTTCGGACGGAGGGGTTGTTTGTCGAGCCCATTCGGGTGCGAGCCGGAGTCGCTGGGTCTCGACAAGGTTGCAGGAAGAGCCCCCTAGCCTCTGCATGGAGCGAGAGGGCCATCAGGAGTTCCCCTGTCTTTTTGTACGCCCCTCGTGCGTGAGGGTTTGTTTGCCAAGGCCCCTTTGGGCGCGAGCCTAGGTTGCGAGGTCTCGGCAAGGTTGCAGAAAGTGCTCCCTAGCCTCTGCCCGGAGCGAGAGGGCCGCCGGGAGCTCCCCTGGCTTTTTGTACGACCCACGCGCTTCCTTTTCGCTCGGAAGGAGGGGTTGTTTTGCCGAGGCCCCCTTGAGTGCGAGCCGGGGTCGCGAGGTCTCGACAAAGTTGCAGGAAGAGCCCCCTAGCCTCTGCGCGGAGCAAGAGGTCCGTCAGGGGTTCCCCTGGCTTTTTGTATGACCCTCACGCTTCCTTTTCGCTCATAAGGAGGGGTGGAATGTGCCAGGCTACCCTCGGTGGGCACGAGCGGTGGCACTTCCGGTGAGCTGTTATCGGGTAAGTCCGAGTGGAGGCCCGCGCCCCATTCGCTAGGGGACGGCTAGTGGTCCGGAGATGCACTCCAAGGATATAGGAGGGTTTCTCTAGTGGGTGCCAAGGCCGTTCGCTGGGCCCTGATGGCTCGGTGCCTCCCTACGGTGGGATCCCATTCGAAGACTTCCCTGCCGGTCTCGGACACGACTTTGGGCGTCCCAAGCGTTTCGCTTGCTTGGGCCTCGGCCCCGTATGGGCTCGCCCGCGGTCGTCCCTGACTTTGTTGTCCTGGGGCGGCTATCGAAACCCCTGGGGGCCCAGCCTTCGAACCCCTAGACCATAATAGGCTCAGAGCCCGGTTCCTTCATCTAAAAGGAATAGGGCGGGGGGAATATCTTCCCCATCGGCTCGGCAACGGCTGGCGCGCCTTTTGAGGTGGTTTTCTGGGGAGACGGAATGACGCATGCTGCCACAGCAGCCAGGCACGACGTGGTGGATGGGACATAACTGTTCCCGCAATTAATGAGAAAAAGGTGGGCATGTGGGCGGTAAAATCGGATGGGGGTTAACTGTGCCGGATCCAGGGGAAACTTCCCCGATTTCATCGCCCGTCCATTTCGCCTTCTCTCCGCATAAATACGCAAAGAGCCTCGCCCCTCCTCTCCTTACCTTGCCTGCGTTAGCTCTGCCCCCATCGAGCCATCGCTAGAGCAGCGGGTGCTGGGAAGAAGAAGGGAGAAGAGCAAGCCAGGGAGAGAGCGAGAGAGAGAGAGAGAAAAAAACTCACCGCCGCATTCGATCCCTCCACCACATCCATGGCCGGCGACATCGTTGTCATCGAGGCAGACCCTTGGGATCCATCTGACATCACCGAGGAGATGCTTCAGTCGCTCGTCGATGGCGGACTCCTTCATCCGGTGATGGACCCCAACAGGCCGGAGTGGATCGCTCCGTCGGGCGAGCCGGAGCCGAGGCCTCACGATGGCTACGTCATGAGCTTCGTCTCCTTTGACGAGCGTGGCCTCGGCATCCCAGCGGACCGGTTCATGCGGGCGCTCCCACACTACTATGGCGTGGAGCTCCACAACTTCAACCCCAACTCCATCGCACAGGCGGCCATCTTCGTTGTCGTCTGTGAGGGGTACCTGGGAATTGCTCCCCATTAGGAGTTGTGGCTTCACCTCTTCCGGGCGGGGCATACTACTAAGCCGACGGGGACGTCGGGCACGAGGAAAGCGACGAGGGCCGGCGGCTGCACTCTCCAAGTACGCCAGGACCGCCAGCACCTCTACATCCCGGCCCAGCTCGCGTCATCCAATCGCCGATGGTACATGAGCTGGTTCTACCTTCGCAACGACGACGGAGGACTTCCCCCCTACACTGGGCGGATTGTGGGGAGCTGCCCGGAGAGGTGGAAGTACGGCGTCCCGAGGAAGGACCAGCCCAAGCTGCAGCCGCTTCTGGAGGGGCTAGAGAGGCTATGGGGCCATGGCCTTACCACGGCTGTGGTCGTGGCTGCCTTCCACTGCCGGAGGGTGCTGCCACTAATGGCTCGGCGGTGGCGGCTGTTCGAGATGAGGCCGGGTGAGCCCAATGAGGGCATCCGGATGTCCTCCACCGCCCTTTCCGACGAGGAAATTCTTCGTCGGGTGGGGGAGACGGTGGAGGCGAAGCTGAGGGGCGGCAACTTGACCCCCATCGCGATGCACCCATCGCGGGGGTTCCTCTCAATGGTAAGTCGTGTGTTGCTGTAGCCCCCGAGCCTCCTCCGTTTCTCCTTACTTCTCATGCACGTTCGCCGTTCCTACAGGGGATAAGGGACGTGTGCACCTCTCCGCCGCCCGTCCCCGAGGACGCGAGGCGGCGGGCGATCAACCGGGCGCACGCCGAGGCGCAGAAAAAGAGGAAGGATGCCAAGGCAGTGAAGCGCACGAAGAAGATCCTCACGCATGAGGAGCTGGACAAGCGCCGCAGTCAACAAAGGAAGGATGGTCTCCCGTTGGAGGAATCCCCATCGCCGTCGCTGTCGACGGAGGCCTCAGACGGGGATGACGAGGGCGAGGTGGGGCGAGGTCCCCTAGACCATCTCCCTGACGTAGTGGAGGTGGTGCCCGGGGCGTTGGCAAGCAGCCCGGCACTCCCGGGAGGAGGAGGAGAAGCGGACCCGGGGTCGGCAATTGCCCGCTCCGGGGCCGAGGCCGACACGCCCGAGGCGCGGGCGTTGGGCAAATGCGCCGTCAGCCCGGTGGGCTCGGCGGCGGCGGAAGCGATGCAACTGCCCCCATAGAGGACCAAGGGGGCGCCAGGGTCCGTTGAGGACCAACCAGCGCCGATGGACACGGAGGCGATGCAACTACCCCCGCCCCCGCCTTTGCGGATGAGGGTCGCCGTGGCGAAGCGGTTGCCGCCCCACTCGAGGTAGGTGTATTTTTGGTGGGGTCGCAGTGCTTTCTGTTCGTTCTTTTGTCTTGTACTGACCCCATGATCATCTTGTCCTTAGCCGGAAGCGACCTACGGAGGTGCCTACCTTGGCACCCCTTAAATCGCTCAAGGTTAACCCCGGCTCCACCGCCCATTGGGTGACGGAGGCGCAAGTCGCCCTGCATCGTGGCGCGGCGTCGGTGAAGGCCGACCCAAAGGAGTCGGCCACTCAAGGAGGGGCTGTCGAGGCGGCCCTGACTCAGGAAGGGGAGGCGGCGCCTCCGCCCCGTGATGGCGAGGCCCGTGGGTCGGATGCGGCCGAGGTTCCCTTGGCCGTCGAGACCACTGGGACCGAGGTCCTCGGGGTTTCACAGGCCGGGGCGACCGAGGCTACGGTGCCTAGGACCATCGAGGCTGTTGCGGCAGGCACCGGAGCCCTTGCGACCGTCGAGGCCATGATGGCGGAGGCCGGAGCCCCCCAGACCACTGAGGCCACGATGGCGGAGGCCGGAGCCCCTGGGTCCACCAAAGCCACGATGCCCGAGGCCGGAGCCCCCGGGGCCACCGACGCTGACGTGATCGTGGCGGGGCTGCCGGCCCAGGAAGTGGAGATGAAGGCGGCGGAGGCCTTGGCAGCACCCTTGGTTGAAGGCCCACCGCCGTTGCGGGAGAGCGCCCAGGAGGTGGAAGTTCTTCCGATCTGCTCCGACGATACTTCCTAGGCGCAGGAGATGGCCGGCGCCGAGGTGGCCGGTGTCATGGACCAGCCGGCTCCAACCCTAGGCGAGGAAAGCTCGGCCCTCGCACGGGTGCGACCCGAGCCCCGTGGGTGGAACCACCCGCGTGTCCTATGGCAAAGCCGAGATGATCCTGAGGCAGAGCCTCTGTTTGCTCTCGAGGACGCGGCCGAGGGCGGTCGCTGGGACATGTTCGAGCAGTACCGCCAGCTGGCGGAGCGGTCTCTACGGATGGCGTTGTCCGTGGTGGCCAACGATTTGCCCAGAGTTGCCCAGGTTCGTGCTTTCTTTTCCCATGCGGTGGTCTTTTTCCGAGTTTTTTACGAGGATTGACCCCTGTTCTGTTTCCCCCAGGAGCTCGAGACCCGATCTCTTGGGAAGTCGGTCTTCCTCCACCGGGAGAGGGATGTCTGGGACCAACTTCAGTGGTAGAAGGGCCTTCTTGCCGGCGCCAACGAGCTCCTGTCGGCGCGGAGCACAGAGGTGGAGGACCTCTACCTTTGTTGTGCCGACACGAAGGTCGAGGCGGCCATAGCCCAGGAGCAGCTCGCCCCTCTGGCGGCGCGGGTCAAGGTGTTGGAGGAGGAGCTCACCCATGCGGCCAGTGATCGGGATGCCTTCAGGGCTCGAGCCGTTGAAGCTACGGCCTCGGCCACGGCTCTTGTGGGGCAGCTAGGGGCAGAACAGAATGCTCACCAGCTGACGAAGGGCGCTTTGGATGAGGCCCTTGTAGCGGCTGAGGCCTCGTGAACTGAGGCCGTGGTTTGGAGGGGAAAGGCCGAGGGTGAGTCCTATTCCCTTCGTTTTATTCGCCTTTTCTTACGTTCATTCCCTAACTTCCTCGTGTGACGCAGAGCTGGGGAGTGAAGCTTCTAGGGTGGCCGAGGCTTCTCAGGTCGAGGCCCAGTGCCTGAAGGAGAAGGCCGAGGCTTCCCAGGCCGAGGCCCTGTGCTGGAAGGAGAAAGCCGAGGCCTGTCAGGTCAAGACCCGACGCTGGGAGCAGAAGGCCAAGGGTGAGTTCCGTAGGCTTCCACCCCTAATTTAGGTTGTTTTTTCCCCTCGCTCAACCCCATTCTGTTTTTTGTGGTGCAGAGTCAGAGGCGGAGGTTACCCGGGCAGCCGAGGCTTCCAGCGCGGTGGAGACGGTGCTCGAGACCAAGATCGGGGAGCACGAGGCGCTGAAGAGTGCTGCCCGTGCTGCCTGCGAGGCCTTGGTGGTCGAGGGGGTTTAGTCAGGCAGCTCCCAAGGGAGCTGCCTGATTGCGCTGAGCGGTCAAGTGCGTGAGCGGCTCCAAGGAGCGCTGCATACGGGCGTCAAGCGCGCACTGGCCGTCATCGCCTCGCACTACGTTGGTGTTGACCTTCAAGCCATCAGCGATGGCTACGTCTTGTCCGATGATGACGACGAGGCCGATGTCATGTGGGGCCGCACGTACACACGTCAGCGGCGGGCCCGAGACATCAGGCGAGCCACAGAGCGTGCGGCAGCAGCGAGCGGAGGCGCGCCCAACAGCCAGGCCAGATCGAGTGGCTAAGGGCTGGCCTTGATTTTAGGAGTTGGTTTCCTTAGTTTGCAAAGATTAGTTTGTTTCCAAGATTAGTTGGCTGATTGGCTATTTATATGTAATTCCGAAAGACAATGAGGGGGAGAAGATCATTATCCTTAATCCTCTCTGTCTCTCAACTAAGCCTACGGTAGAGGGGTGTAACCTCACCAGAGAAGACGGCCGACGGCTACGAACTACGTAGCCACGGTCCGGCCAGCCAAGGGCTTGACGCCCTTGACAGCCGACAAGGTGGTGACGAAGCTGTTGGAGGCGGCGGAAGGCCCTGGCACCGTGCTGGCAACGTTGTTTGAAGAGGAGGTGGTCCCTCCCCCGCCGTCTGCCGATGCTGGAGGTGCTGAGCCTTGACCTGGGCCCAAGCGGCCAGGTAAATAGAGTAGGGGTTAACTATGTATCGTAACGTTTATGGCCATGGAGGCCTTTCTTTGGAAGTATTCGTGTTTCTTTAATCATTTGTCTTGTATTTCCGAGCCTTTGCCCTTTTGTTGTCTCTGATCTGATTTCTTTGTAAAAAACCTCTTTGGAGCCTAAGCCGTCCCCTAAGCGAAAGGTGGTGAGGGAGCGCCGTAGCTCGGAGGCTTAGGCCGTCTCGTGACTCAACCAGCCTTCTAGCCCTGAGATGGGCTTTTGGTCCTTGGGTTTTCCGCAACCGATTCGTCAGAGCGTGCTCGAGGGTTTGGCGTAGGAATTTTTTCAAAAAACAACTAAAAAATGGCGTGTGGGACTTTAGGGGGAATCCCCCGTCTAGCCCCCGAGGGAGATTCGGTTCTACAGAGGCAGAGCCGAGTCTCCCTTATAGTGCCGAGACCAACGATAGGCTCAGGGAATTTCTCAAAAAATTAGAACAACTAAAAAGCGGGTTTCAATTATATTCCGAGAAACAATATATACAATGCTTGGAATTTTAAGGATAAAAGCGACGTAGCTGTTCTATGTTCCAAGCGTTGGTGAAGATTTCGTCCTTTTCGTTGGCTAGCTTGTAGGTCCCGGGCTTCAGCACTTGGGCGATGATGTACGGTCCTTCCCATGGCGGGGTCAGCTTGTGGCGACCCTTGTTGCTTTGTGCTAGCCTCAACACCAGGTCACCTACCTTCAAGTCTCGGCCTCGGACATGCCGGGCCTGATAGCGCCATAGGGTCTGCTGGTATTTAGCTGAGTGTAGCAGCGCGACATCTCGGGCTTCCTCCAGTTGGTCAAGGGCGTCCTCTCGGGTGGTGCGGTTGCTTCATTCGTTATAGGCCTGTAGCCTTGGGGAACCATATTCCAAGTCAGTGGGGAGGATGGCCTCAGCCCCATAGACCAGGAAGAAAGGCGTGAACCCCATGGCTCGGCTTGGGGTGTTCCTCAGGCTCCAGATGACCGATGGGAGTTCGGCGAGCCATTTCTTGCCAAACTTCTTCAACCGGTTGTAAATTCTTGGCTTGAGGCCTTGTAGGATCATGCCGTTGGCACATTCTACTTGGCCATTGGTCCTTGGGTGTCCTATGGCTGACCAGGCCACACGGATGTGGTGGTCGTCGTAGAACATCAAGAATTTTTTGCCGGTGAACCGTGTCCCGATTTCGGTGATGATGGTGTTAGGGACCCTGAACCTATGGATAATATCAGTGAAGAATAGCACTGCTTGCTCAGATTTGATTCGATTGATTGGACAAGCCTCGATCCATTTGGAGAACTTGTCGATTGATACCAGTAGATGGGTGTAGCCCCCGAGGGCTTTTTGCAGAGGCCCGACCATGTCGAGCCCCCATACGGCGAACGGCCATGTGATGGGGATGGTTTGGAGGGCCAGGGCCGGGAGATGTGTCTGTCGAGCATAGTACTGACATCCTTCGCAGGAGCGTACTAGCTTGGTGGCGTCGGTGACCGCCGTTGACTAGTAGAACCCTTGGCGGAAAGCATTTCCTATGAGCGTCCGAGGCGCTGCATGGTGCCCGCAGGCCCCTGTGTGCAAGTCCCAAAGCAGGGCTCGGCCTGCCTCGGCGGTGATGCATCGTTGGAGGACTCCGGAGGGACTTTGCCTGTACAATTCGTCATTGCAGAGGACGTAAGTCTTGGCTCGGTGCGCAAGCCGTCGGGCTTCGGTCCTGTCACTAGGAAGCTCCCCCCGATCAAGCCAATCGAGGAACGGGATTCGCCAATCCACGTCCTGGTTGGTCTGTGGAGGCTCGGTGTTGACTTCCATGACCTCGGGCTTGGTCAAGGGGGTCTCGGTAGTAGAGGGGGCGTCGAGCCCCGCCGCGGATTCCACAGGTGGGCGCTCCTCTATTACCAAGGTGTAGTCAATGGAAGGTTTGTGGAGGTCCCTGGCAAAGACGTTCGGGGGGACTAGGGCCCGTGCCAAGGCCATCTTTGCTAGTTCGTCGGCGGCCTCGTTGTACTTCCGCGTGACGTGGTTTAGTTCAAGACCGTCGAACTTGTCTTCTAGGCGACGTACCAGCTTGCAGTAAGCCTCCATTTTGGGGTCGAGGCAATTTGACTCCTTCATGACTTGATCGACGATGAGCTGCGAGTCGCCTCAGACGTCGAGACACCGTACCCCAAGTTCGAGGGTGACTTGTAGGCCGTTGATGAGGGCCTCGTACTCGGCCACGTTGTTGGAGGTGGCGAAGTGGAGCCGCACCATGTAGCGCATGTGTACTCCGAGGGGCGAGATGAAGAGGAGACCCACGCCTGCCCCGGTCTTCATGAGAGACCCGTTGAAGTACATGGTCCAACATTCTGTCTGGACTTGAGCAGGTGGTAATTGGGTGTCGGCCCACTTAGCCACAAAATCGGCCAAGACCTAAGACTTAATCGCTTTTCGAGGCGCAAAAGTCAAGGCTTCCCCCATAAGCTCGACGGCCCACTTGGCTATCCTGCTTGAGGCCTCCCGGTTATGGACTATCTCTCCCAAGGGGAAAGACGATACCACAGTCACTGGGTGAGACTCGAAGTAGTGACGTAGCTTGCGTCGGGCCAGGACTACGGCGTAGACCAACTTCTGGATGTGGGGGTAACGTGTTTTGGTCTCGAAGAGCACTTCGCTGATGAAGTAAACAGGTCGTTGGGTGGGTAGAGCATGCCCCTCTTCCTGCCTTTCTACTACTACGGCAGCGCTGACCACTTGGGTCGTTGCGGCAACATAGAGTAGGAGGGCCTCGTCCCTGGCCGGGGGTACCAGGACGGGAGGATTTGTGAGTAGTGCTTTGAGCCTGTCGAGGGCTTCTTCGGCCTCGGGGGTCCAAAAAAAGCGTTTAGATTTTCTCAAGAGGCGATACAGAGGCAAGCCCTTTTCGCCGAGGCGTGAGATGAAGCGGCTCAGGGCCGCGAGGCATCCCATGACCCTCTACACTCCCTTGAGGTCTTTGATGGGTCCCATGCTGGTTACGGCCGAGACCTTCTCTAGGTTGGCTTCGATGCCGCGCTCCAAGACTATGAATCCCAAGAGCATGCCTCGGGGGACCCCGAAAACACACTTCTCGGGATTGAGCTTGATGCCCTTCTCTCTAAGGCATTTGAAGGCTATCTTTAAGTCATTGATGAGATCCTTGGCCTTTCTGGACTTGACCATGATGTCGTCCACATAGGCCTCGATGGTTCGCCCAATGTGGTTGCCAAAGACCTAGGTCATGCACCGCTGGTATGTGGCCCCCGCGTTTCTGAGGCCGAAAGGCATAGTCACGTAGCAGTACATGCCGAATGGGGTGATGAAAGAAGTCGTAAGCTAATCGGTCTCTTTCATCTTGATTTGATGGTAGCCAGAATATGTGTCAAGGAAAGACAGGGTCTCGCACCCTGCAGTGGAATCAACGATCTGATCGATTCGGGGTAATGGAAAGGGGACTTTTGGATAGGCTTTATTCAAACCGGTGTAGTCTACACACATCCTCCATTTCCCATTTTTCTTCCTAACTAACACGGGGTTAGCTAACCACTCTAGGTGGGACACTTCCTTGATGAACCCGGCCGCCAAGAGTTTCTGCACCTCCTCGCCGATGGCCCTATGCTTTTCCTCATCGAATCGGCGCAGGCGCTGCTTCACCAGTCTAGAGCCGGTTCGGACGTCCAAGGCGTGCTCGGCGACCTCCCTCGGTATGCCCAACATGTCCGAGGCACTCCATGCGAACATGTCGACATTCGCACGGAGGAAGTCGATGAGCACGGCCTCCTATTTGATGTCGAGGGTGGCGCTGATCCTCAGTGCCCGGTCGTCGGGGCAGGCGGGGTTGACCGGGACGAGCTTGATGGCCTCCGCGGGCTCGAACGCCCCTGCACGACGCTTGGAGCCAGGCGCCTCACCGCTGAGTTGGTCGAGGTTGGCGATGAGGGTCTCGGCCTCCGCGAGAGCCTCGGCGTACTCGATGCACTCGACATCGCAGTCGTACGCATGTTCGTACGTGGACTCAATCATGATGATACCGCTGGGGCCTAGCATCTTGAGCTTGAGGTAGGTATAGTTGGGGACCGCCATGAACTTGGCGTAGCACGGCCACCCCAGGATGGCATGGTAGGTTCCCCTGAACCCAACCACCTCAAAGGTAAGAACCTCCTTGCGGTAGTTGGAGGGGGTGCCGAAGCAGACGGGAAGGTCGATGCACCCGAGGGGTCGCGTGTGTTTCCCTGGCACGATGCCGTGGAAAGGTGCGGCGTCGCCTTGGAGCCTCGACTAGTCGATCTCCAAGAGCTCCAGGGTGTTGGCGTAGAGGATATTGAGGCCGCTGCCTCCGTCCATCAACACCTTGGTGAGTCAGGTGTTGCCGATGATCGGGTCGACAACAAGTGGGTACTGCCCAGGATTTGGAACATGGTTGGGGTGGTCATCTCGATCAAAGGTGATCGCCTCCCGAGACCGGTCGAGGTACCGGGGAGTGGACACCCTGACCGAGAAGACCTCTCGGCGTTCCCTCTTTCGCTGCCGCACCATAAGGCACGCCGAGGGTCCGCTAAAGAAAGGCACAAGATTGGGCAAGTTTGACAAGAAATGTGATAAAGGATTCCTACTTGGTTACTCCACTACAAGCAAAGCATATAGAGTTTGGAATTTGGATAGTGGTACTCTTGAGGAGGTTCATGATGTTGAATTTGATGAAACCAAGGGTTCACAAGTAGAGAATAAGAACTTGGAAGATGTTAGAGGCATTCAACTCTCAAATGCCATGAAGAACATGGATATTGGTGAATTGAGGCCTAGGCAAGTGAATGATGATGAAAATGATCAAGTGCATGTACTCTCCAACACAAGTGTGCAAGATGATACAAATCAAGTTAGTGCAAGTGGCTCACATGACCATGAACAAGATCAAGTGGCTAGTACATCATCTCAATCCAATGATCAAGCAAGTACAAGCAATCAAGTTCCATTGCTCCAACCAACAAGTATTGCAAGAGATCATCCTTTGGATACAATCATTGGTGATATTTCAAGAGGTGTGCAAACAAGATCAAGATTGGCATCATTTTGTGAACACTTCTCATTTGTGTCATCCATTGAACCAAAGAAGATAGATGAAGCTTTGAAAGATGTTGATTGGGTGAATGCTATGCATGAAGAGTTAAACAACTTCACAAGAAATCAAGTATGGGAATTATTAGAGAGACCAAAGGGACACAATGTGATTGGAACCAAATGGGTCTTTAGAAACAAGCAAGATCAAGATGGGATAGTAGTAAGGAACAAAGCAAGATTAGTAGCACAAGGCTATACACAAGTTGAAGGTCTTGACTTTGAAGAAACATATGCCCCGATTGCTAGATTGGAAGCAATAAGAATCTTGCTAGCCTATGCTTGTGCCCACAACATCAAGCTTTATCAAATGGATATTAAGAGTGCATTTCTCAATAGCTACATCAATGAAGAAGTATATATTGAGCAACCTGCCGGTTTTGAAGATGACAAGAAGCCCAACCATGTGTACAAGTTAAAGAAAGCATTGTATGGCTTGAAGCAAGCACCTAGAGCATACTATGAGAGATTGAGGAATTTCCTACTCTCTAAAGGGTTCACAATGGGCAAGGTTGACACCACTCTTTTCATCAAGAAGATTGGAAAAGATTTATTTGTTTTGCAAATCTATGTTGATGATATCATATTTAGGTCAACAATCAAGACTTTTGTGATGAGTTTGGAAAGATGATGGCTAATGAGTTTGAAATGTCCATGATTGGAGAGTTAAGTTACTTCCTTGGCCTTCAAATCAAGCAATTGAAAAATGGTACATTTGTGAGTCAAGGCAAATACATCAAGGACATGATCAAGAAGTTTGGCATGAGTGATAGCAAAGTCATTAGCACACCACTAGGAACCAATGGCAACTTGGATAGTGATGCAAGTGAAAATATGGTGGATCAAAAATTGTATCGGTCTATGATTGGAAGTCTACTCTATGTGACCGCATTAAGGCCGGATGTCATGTTTAGTGTATGCATGTGTGTAAGATTTAAAGCCTCACCAAGAGAAAGTCATTTGAAGGCTACAAAAAGAATATTGATGTACTTGAAGCATACACAAAATGTTGATTGGTGGTATCCCAATGGAGCAAAGTTTGAGCTAGTTGGTTACTCTGACTCGGATTATGCGGGATACAAGGTTGAAAGGAAGAGCACCTCGGGCACATGTCAATTGTTGGAAAGATCACTTGTTTCATGGTCATCAAAGAAGCAAAATAGTTGTCGGTGTCTTAGACCGGGGGGTACTCAACCAACTAGTGAATTTGTTCTGCGTGTTCCCGATTCTGGATGGTGATGCAAAGAGACACAAGGCTTATACTGGTTTGGGCAATTCGTGCCCTACGTCCAGTCTGAGAGATTGATCTTGTATTCCTTGCACCGAAGTGCTTGTAGTAGGGGGTTACAAGCTAGGTAAGAGAGGGAGCCAATCCCAGGCCTCGGCGGGGAGTGATGTGGGCTGCTTCAGACGTTGCTCTCAAGCGGCAGGGCAGTGCGCGTGTTACAGAGTGTTGCCCTTTTTGAGAACCTGTCTCCTGCCCCCCCCCTAAATGGCCCAAGTCCTTTCCTTTTATAGTTGAAGAGAGGACAAGGGCAGTACATGTGCTTACTATATAGCGTCGTGTGAACAGAGGCGGCGTGTCCAAGCCCTATAGCCTGTTCCGGTGGCGGCGTGGTCGTCGGAGTGGTCCGTCCTTGGAGCGTTGGGGCGACGTGCTGGTCACATCCGATCCTGTGCGTCATGGGAGCTCTAGGGCTGCCTCGGAGCGGGTGTGGCGGTCAGCGTGCAGGTCACTGTGGACTGACTGCGCGCGCGATCGAGGCTCGGTTGGTGCCGAGGCCAAACCGCGGTGGGGGGTCTCGGCAGACGTGAATCCCGAGATAGCCAAGACCCTGGCGTAGAGTGTCGAGGCCTGGGGGGAGTGGTCGACCTAGTACACTGGTTTGGGGGTGATGACGATCCGGGCCAGTTCTCCCATGCTACGTTGTCTTCAGGGCAGGAGTTACGGGGCACAGTGTAGTGCGGGCGCTGATCATGGGCACAGCGCCAGAACACAGTGGTCGGTAATCCCCGCCATGCCCTGTCTCAGCCGGTATGGCGCTGATGCGACTTCTTGTCCCGTCGGCCTCTCTGAGGTGTCGAGCCGTCATCCGGCTGAGATTGCAGGAGTGGTTGGCGCATTAATGGGACGTGACATGCTGTCGGGAGCACCGGTCGAGGCGGGAGCGACGGGTTGTTGTCAAGCCAGCCTCGAGCGATACGGAGGATAGCAGTCTCATCCGAGGCTGTACGCACATGGCCTCGGGTGAGTCGGAGATTGGGCTCCTTGCCGAGGCCTCCCGTGAGGCCTCCCGCGAGGCGGAGATTGAGTCAGGGCGCCGAGACCTCCTGTGCGAGGCTTGAGGCGAGGCGGAGAGCCTGGTGAGCTCGGACGGGGCTGATGATGAGACCATGGCTTACCCTCTAGCTTTGTTGTTGATGGGATTTAAGTGACCCTTTTGGTGTACGCTTAGGGTACCCCATTTTATGGTACCCGACAATAGTGTTGCATTATCAACCGCCGAAGCCGAATACATATCCGCCGGTAGTTGTTGTACACAAATACTTTAGATGAAGGCCACTTTGAGTGACTTTGGAATTAAGTTCAAGAAAGTGTCATTGCTATGTGACAATGAGAGTGCAATCAAGTTAACCAACAATCCGGTTCAACATACAAGAACAAAGCACATTGATGTCCGCCACCATTTCATAAGAGATCACCAACAAAAAGGGGACATTTGCATTGAAAGTGTAGGCACCGAAGTTCAACTTGCCGATATATTCATTAAGCCATTGGATGAGAAAAGGTTTTGCAAGCTAAGGAATGAGTTGAACATATTGGATTTCTCAAATATGTGTTGATGCACCTCCCCACTTATATGACATGCCTCTCCTTCAAGCAATCCAAGATAAAAGTTGATTGGCATGGCACACATCCTTGCTAAGGACTTGTTTAGTGCATCTAGACATATTTCATGTTTAATAGGCTCATTCATGAAAATCAAATGAATTTGATGATTGTATGGTACCACTATAGCTTCTATGCTTGACTTAATCTAGTGGTAGCATATGACATAATTATGGGCTTGTAAACCTAGTGTTTGATCTAAAAAATGAGCTCTAAGTGTTTAACTCAACATGGTACAAGATAACTCTTATTTGGAGGTGTGAAGAAGCTTGTCCTTGGATCAAACCGAGTTAGATATCTTTGGCAAATGATCTAGATTGGACCAAATTTGGGAAAATTATCCTCACCCCATTAATTGACATTGATAATATTAACCTATCTATTTTTTGAACCTTTGTGGTCATTGATGACAAAGAAGGAGAGAAACAAAGATATAAGTGAGAGAGGAAGAAACAACAAAGATATTAGTACATGGGAAGAAAAGGAAAAAAGATATATTAGTGTACTAAGATGGTGAAAAGACATCAAAGGTATGACAAAGGAAAAGAATCAACTAAAATTTTGAGCACACAAGTAGGAGGAGCAAGCTCATAAACTTGTATGGTGCATTTGAATGTGCATTTCATATGTTTGCTTGCATGACATAAGTTTTGAATTTCAACATCCATGCTTGTGTGGCGTATGCTATTTGTAAGGTTGAATGATGAAATGAAATCATTAATAACTTTCATTTCCAAGCAAGTTTTTACAAGTGGTATCTTTTCAAAGTTTGTTTTCAAGTGGTATCAAACTAACCATGATGCTAAGGATGGTATAATGGTACATTCTGATTGGTATCACGCTTCAAAGGTCCATCTTTTATACCTTAGCATCATTTGGTAGACATTGACTCCTATATTTCCTATCAAGCATATGTGCAAGCTACAATCTAACCTCTTTGCACATATGTAGGGGGAGCAATTGCTACCATTTAGGGTTCATGAAACTTGTCCATATCCTTTTACACATGGTAAATATGCTTAGGCAAGCAACATGGATTCAATTGAATTTCAATTCATATTTTTGTGAAAGGGTTGTCATCAATTATCAAAAATGGGGAGATTGAAAGCTCTAGTTTGGTTTTGGTGAATTGATGAAACCCTAAGTGCTAACCTAGTTTATCAAGTGATCATGAGATAGGTAGCACACTCAAAGTGATAAAGCAAATGAAGATCATAGCATGATGATGATGATACCATGATGATGATCAAGTGCTTGGACTTGAAAAGAAGAAAAAGAAAAACAAAAAGCTCAAGGCAAAGGTATAAACCATAGGAGCTATTTTGTTTTGGTCCAGCGTTTGGAACCTTACTAGAAACGACCGGACGTTGAGGTCCGGCGTCCGATCACTTTCTAACTGACGCGTCCGGTCAACTGATGACCGTTGAAATCTGACGAATAGTATTTGAAGAAGGGGACACGTGGCGTGAATCACGTGACCAGACGCTGAGGGCTAGCGTCCGGTCGATTGGACCGGAGCGTCCGGTCACCCCGCGTTCAGCCCAGTGAAGGGGTACAACGGTTTTATTTCGTGGGGGCTTCTATTTAAGCACCATGACCAGTTCAAGCTTATATCTTTGGCCATTTTCATTGACATAGCAACCTTATGAGCTTAGCCAAAGCCCTCCCACTTATCTCCATCATTGATTCATCATCTTTGTGAGATTGGGGGAGAATCCAAGTGCATTGCTTGAGTGTTTGCTTCTAAAGGCACTTGTTGTTCGTGTTTCGCTGCGGGTTTCGCTTGTTACTCTTGGTGGTTGCCGCCACCTAGACGTCTTGGAGCAGCGAGGATCGTTGAGCGGAGGGTGGTGATTGTCTCTTGCTCCGATCGTGGTGATTGTGAGGGGTTCTTGACCTTTCCCCGGCGGAGAGCCAAAAGGTACTCTAGTGGATTGCTCGTGGCTTATGTGGTCCTCATCTTGTGTTGGTTGTGCGACACCCTATTGAGGGTTTGGCGTGTGAACCTCTAAGTGAGTGAATCGCCACAACGAGGACTAGCTTGCCGGCAAGCAAGTGAACCTCGGTAAAAAAATCATTGTGTTCATCATTGATTCCGAGGTGATTGGTCTTCATTGTTATTTATCCTTGTGATTGATTGGTTCTTTCATCTACACGGCGGTATAACCTTCTTGATCACTCTCTTTACATTACCGCAAACTAGTTGTCAAGCTCTTTAGTGTAGCTAGTTGTGAGAGCTTGCATGCTTGGTTGGTGTGACTCTTTAGTTAGGCTTTGAGAGCACACTAACATAGAGTAGTGTCATAGCTATTGTGTGAATAGACACTATTTAAACTAGAATTGTGATAGGTGGCTTACCTTTTGAGTAGGCTAGCGCAATATTTGCTTCGCCTTATAATTGTTTAACCGTTTTATTAAGTGTTGTTATAAAAATTCTTAATATACTATTCATCCCCCTCTAGCCATTAGGACCTTTCAGGTACCTAACATTAAACACAAGGAGGAATCAAGTCAGAACTCCAAACAAATCCCATGATTCGTACACATGCAGGAAATTAATAAACAGATATAGTACTTGGCTACTTGCACTCTTAATCAATCCTATGTCGCAAATTCCATCTCTTGATATTTTTTTGCCATAATAATTCCCCGTATTCTATGAGTAAGGCGCACCATGACCATAGGTCTTAAAAGATAAAACAGTTTAAGAAAATAAACAAGTGAAACAGAGGTCTCTCCTCCTAGTAATATTTACCAACTATAATACAAAAGAAATCCTACTAGAAAATCCAGAGCGTATCTCTATGATACATCGCAGATGATCTCACACAGAAGATTTCAATTATGTGGGAGCACATCAGCATTAAAAGTTCTGAAAGAACAAAAGCAGTCCGATCGAACCCAATAAATGTTTTCAACAGATGATGTAAATTAATTAAACTCTAATAAGAAAGGCTAAAACCAGAAAGTAGTAGGTATTTAGGTGCACCAGAAATTAGCCCAAATGATGCTATCGGTTACAGACTTACCATAGTCCTGTCGACTACAGATCACTAAATTTGAGACACCCCATTCAACAATGAACTAAGCCACAAAGGCCGGTCACTCACCTCTCGATGCCGCCAGTGGAGCCAAACTTGGTGCGAGCAATGAGGCCCATGGCGCTGGTCGGGAAATCCGTGGCGTTGTACACGGAATCGTCGAGCTGGATCACCTGCAGCGAGGAGATGAACGGGCCGGCGTCGGTGTAGTCCGGGTTCACCCCGAGACATAAGCTCATGTTCCTGCCACTCGCAGGGAACACGCCCTCGTAGGACGACGCAGCTCTGGCCCGCGCGTCGTCGGTGGTGTTGACGGCGGTCCAGAAGGTGCCGTCCACGATCAGGTCGAAGACGGGCGGCGGCGGCGCGGAGGAGGAGGCGAAGAGCGCGCCGTAGAAGAAGATGGGGCGGATGAGGTAGCGGCGGTTCCGGTCGACGGGGAGCTCGTAGCAGAACTTGGCCCCGCGACGGAGCGGGAAGGTGCGGAGCGTGGCGAGCGTGGGGTCGACGAGGCCCGGGAGCGAGACCGCGCCGGGGGTACCGGCAGAGACGTAGTCGCCGTCGGGACCCCAGCGGAGGCCGCGGCCGTCGGTGATGGGGGACGCCACGCCACAGTTGAGGAGGTAAGAGAAGCCGCGAAACCCCTGAGCGACGGGGAGGAGGAGGAGCAGGACGGCGGCAGCGGCGGCCACGAGGTGGGAGCGGGCAGGCGGCATTTTGGTTGGGCTTTTTCGCTGGAATTTTGGGTGGGAATGGAAGGGAATCGGGTGTTTTCGCATTGTGGAGCCGTGTGTAGGTGAGGGCGGCAGCAGCGCAGGCAACTTGTCGGCGGGGCAGCGTCACACAAAGCTCCTCCCTCCCCTAGTCTGTTGCTAGAGCATTCGTCGTGGAGGCTCACCGGCTCGTTGGAGGCGGACATGGCGCACGGTGCAGGCGAGTGGCGCAGTGGAGAAGAAGCACCGTAAATAGATTATTTTTTTTCGTAAGGGGGCACAGACAGGAGCGAGCGACGCACGGTAGTGGTAGCGGTAGCGATAGCGAGTAAGGAAGCCATGTCTGTCCGATCCGGACACCCTCACGAGTGCATTAGGGTTAAAAAATTTGTTCCACGGTGACATGACATGTCCGGTTAGGCTATTTCTTATATTTTTATAAATTGATGAGTTAGATATTTTAGAGTTAGATCGGGTTACATTACATGTAAAAAATTATAGCCTGATTTCAGCCGATGTACTAATAGGTCGAATTAGACAGTGTTTTTTCAGACTAATCGGGTTGGTAGTTCCATGATCAGGTTTGATTATGTTCCTTGATTTCCTTGAATCAACCACATCGAGAACAGTTCAACTTCTCGCAAGAAAAAAAATGGAGTGTAGTCTGGTCAGCAAGTTTAGGACTGGTAAATAGCTGGAAATTTGGATATCCAAAGTAGCTGTCCAAAACTAATTATATCCTTAAAATAGGTACGGTATACGACGTAACCTCTAAATCAAAGCTCTTCATTTTTTAAAGTCACCACGTTAGCGCAACAACCAGAAAAAATCTCGCCAAGTTATTTTACTCTGGAGTAGGAGTGTAGGACCAAAACCAGAACTGATTCACTATCCGCAACGGACATGAATTGAACGACTTTTTCACGCTGTGATTTTATCTCCATCCTCAATGGCTGTTTTCCATCCAAGGGCTCCAGCATTCCTCGTCTAAAGGACCAATTGATCTGAGGAGCTATTTGATCTGCGCTCTCGACATTCTGAAGCTGTGGTTGGCTTGGATCATAAAGGACCAACTGGTGATTCTTCATGGAGATAATTCCTACACTGGGAAAATGAGTCGTTCCTTTCTTGGCTCTGAAATTTTCTTCGTTCCCTATTTGACACTCACTTCAACTTTCATCCCTAATTTGACACTACCGCCAAATCCGTTAGCTAACGGTGTTAACTGGTTGTTAAAAAGACGTTTTTGCCCCTAGAAAAAAAAGCGGCGAAGCAAATTTGAGAGGAAAAAAACCTGCGCCTTTTTTTTGCAGCTGTGCGCATGCATCAGAGGCGGGCGCAGATTTTTTTTTCCTCTCAAATTTGCTTCGCCGCTTTTTTTTCTAGGGGCAAAAACGTCTTTTTAACAGCCAGTTAACACCGTTAGCTAACGGATTTGACGGTAGTGTCAAATTAGGGATGAAAGTTGAAGTGAGTGTCAAATAAGGAACGAAGAAAATTTCAGGACCAAGAAAGGAACGACTCATTTTTCCAGTGGCAGAAAAGGAGAAGAAAAGGAAGAGGACTCCCAATTGTTACCCCAGAAGTGGTCCACTGAAATCGGCTGAAGCCTGGGAAGCAAAGCTGTTGTAGTGTACATTGAGAAATGCAAACCTAGAGAGGCCAAGGTTGAGGGGCCTCTAAATGTAGTGTCATGATGGTTCAAAGAGGCTTTGTGCAATATGTCTTGCAAAAGCATTTGGGCTGAAGGCATTGGGCCAAACACTTGATGCAGGCCAAGAGTTCTTGCCAGCTGATGAATGGGATAATCACTATGTGGGTCCATGCTGTTATTGAATTATGAAACAATTGCTTGATGATTTTCCAATAAAGGCAGCTCTAACCAGATTGGTGGACCTTGTGCTCTGAAAAAACGAAGTACTTCAATACTAACGATCTAAGACTAAGGGGCCTCTGGATGCTGCATAAGAACATGTTGAACAACTGCATTAGCTTGGGCTTGGACTTGCTGCAATTCATTTTGATCAAGGTTACTTTAGGACTTAACTTTCTCATGGACATAAGGAGTATTTAACCTTAAAACCGCCCTATGTCTCTCTTGGTGGCTGCCCGGTGAACTCCACTTTGGGAGCGTTTGGTTCAAGGACAAAGTTGGATGGGATATGATGATCCATGGATATAAGGATAAGGATATCCAAGATGTATGTTTGGTTGGATGGATGGGATGGGCCATTTTTCTATTTGGTTGGATTGATGAAAGTGGATGGGATAAGAATAGTTCACTAATTATACCTATTATTTTAAAATAATAACAACTAATTAGACATGGATAAATATGCACTACTACTAATTTTGTCATGATAATCACTAATTTAAAATAAAATATGTTAATTAGCACCACTAATATCTTAACTAGCACACGAAACATGCACTAATCAACGTATTAGCACTTATCAAAACTAATCCCACCATCATAATTACTAAGTAATAATATAACATACTAATAATCCTTAATTTATTTACTAATGACAGAGATTAGAAGACATGGATAAGCTAGTTCACGAGATTTTTACAAACCGGGAAATCCAACATCTTGTGGTATATTCCCTATCCAGGGATTTCCTCATCCCACTGATCCAACAAACCAAACACTACCAATCCATGGATGGTCCTATCCCATCCATGTAAATCCAATCAACCAAACACATCCTTTGGATTCACATGTTTTGTGATCGAAGTTAGGGTTCTTGTAGGTAGACATTTACTTAGGAGACATGTGATCAATCTTGCAACCAGATGTTATATCTTTTTTTTTCAAAGTAGAAGGTTGAAATTTTTCATTGCAAATGTGATCATCTTTTGTAATTGCAACCAATCTGGTAGTGTTTTCAGGTTTGATTTGGGATGTTCATTCATACTGGTTAGATTATCCATTAATTCTAGCACCTAACTAGTAAATAAATAATTTGCCATATTAGCAAGGTTTGGACTTATATGCATCAATTTGCTAAAGTTATTGTACTTATTTGAGCAGTTTACAAGTTGTTGGACCGATATGGACCACTTGCCAAGTTGTTGTAGGGTGGGCGCAATTTATTCTAAATGGCATCATAAGTACTTCTATACTTGGATTTGGTGGACCAAAGAATTTTCATGGATTGGATCAAATATGTATTGAATCAATAAGTATTAAAGGAAATTATCTAGTACTTGCTTTATAAATTTAGATGAACTCAGGCAAGTTTTTTTTGTGTCATGATACTCATTTTGACTGTAATTGTTCCCATCGACAGCGAGGCGTCTACGGTAACTTCGTCGTTCTCGAGGATTTATCGGCCCGTTAGAGCCGTCATATTGGAGTCACAACCGTCACGTGGCAATGAAAAAAAAATCTAGTCTGGTGGGGCAGCCGTGAACACCTGCAACGGATTTTACGATATGTGTCCATGTTGATGAGGACAACACCTGCCCGGATACAATCACATTAGCAACTTTTGATTCACAGGTGAAACAATCCTTTACCATGATTGTATTTGATACATTTGATGAATTGACGCTGCACCATGATGCGTGTTCATTGTTATTTTCAGAAATACATACATGGATCAAAAAGAGTGTTAAAGACACATGGAAGGCATGGAGGACCAAAGAAGTTGATTGGGGGCCAAGTACAAGTATTCCCAACGTTTTCCACCAGGACACCACGTCACTTTTGGCCCAAGGAAAGAAAGAGATCAAATCCAACACGTTTTGGGGCTAGATTCGGACTACAACACTATGCCAACTTGAGATGGCCGCCACGACCTCATCTGGACTCGGATTGGGGCATTCAAGTACTTCATGGAATCCTTATGAAGTCTATTTTCATATGGATCTGGAATCAAGTCCATATCTATTCTGAGGTGGCCGCAATGACCGAATTACTACCGAGACATTTTTTTGTCCAAAGGTGCTGCGTCACCTTAGTCTGGCCAATGGGCCGTGTATCAAGTCGGGTCCATTAGGGATGTGTCCTAGGGTTAGAGCATGACCCCAACACCCTGGTGGTCATCCCTCCACCTTCATATACCCCTTAGCCGCCACCAAGAATAGTTAGGTTTTGTTTTGTTGAAAGTTTAGCTATTGCTACTTCCTTGTAGACGCGTGTGTTGACTAGACCATCCGTTCTACTTGATTCAGAACCCCAACTTTGTGAGTTCAGATTGGTTTTTCATCTCCATATTTGCAATTGAGTTGCTTATTCTACTTGTTCTTGTTTGTTCCTCGATTGCTAGCAGGAATTACCCTAGTGGTTTGGTTGATCATGCTCCACAAGATCACGACGACCATTGGAGGTGGTGTATTGGTTGCTAAGGCGTAACATCCTTGGATGGTTGTAGTTGGGCCATGAACATCATCTCCATCCCCAAATCGAGTTACCCACCTTCTCTCATCGAAAGATTAGGATTCAACCCTAGTGGGTTCATATCAGTTGGTAATCAGAGCAAGGTTTATCGGTGAGAGACTTCGAATCCTTCGTTGTTTTTAATTTTTCCTATAGTCCAGAAAAGCCAAAAAATAGTAGATTAGTTTACCCACAATCCTATAAACCCTTTGAGCCTTTGCTAGCACTGCTTAGTTAGGGCTTGTTGAGTTTTTGGGTTGCATCAATTTTGTCGAGTTGCTGGTCTTAGTGTCTATTCCTTTACAGTTTTGAGTTCTATCACGTTTTGGTCACCACGAGATCCACCATCACCATATACATCTTTGCTTCGTTTTTGCCACCATGGATCCATATGATGTCTGATTTGAGAGTTAAAATACAATCTAGAAAGATAAAGTTGTCTTCTTTCCAATGCATCTGACCTTTAAGAAAAACTCATTTAGAGTGCTCCACAATATTCCTAGAGATTTCCGCATCTGCTATAATAACAAGAGTTGTTAAATCTGAATTTAAAGGGGCTGTGTGCAATAGCCTTATTGTTTGGGTTGTCATAGTACCAAACAAAATATTTAGGGCTCTACAAAAAAAAGAAAAAAAAGACAAGAGACGGAGAAGAAAGAAGGGGCCAAATCTGTTGAAAGGGTCGAGATGGCGACTAGAGGGGGGTGAATAGTCCTTTTTAAAATTAATCGCGTCGGCTAACCGAAACAAGTGCGGAATTAAAACTATCGATCTAGCCTAGACTACACCCCTCTATCTATATTCTCTAGCACCTTCCAAAGATACTAACTAAGCAACAAAGGTGCTGGGTTAGCTAGAGCTCGCCTAACCAATTCTAGGAGCAAGGTCACACAAACCTATGCCACTAGTACTTTAAGCAACAGGGGAGCTCCTACACATGCTAGTAAGCAAAAGCATAAAGCCAACTAAGCTCACTAGCAATGCTCAATAACAAGGCAACCAATGCCAAATTAGAGAGCGCAATTACTTAGCTACACAAACTAAGCAATGTGACTAACAAGGTTACACAAACCAAATTAGCCACGCAAGGGAGCTACTTTTATGCTACACAAGCAAGAAGGTAACTAGTGAGCTACACAAGCTAACTAATTACAAAAGCAACTACACAAGCACAATGTATATGAAAGTGAATACAAGCTTGTGTAATGAGGATGCAAACCAACAGGAAGAACAAGGTTGACACGGTGATTTTTTTCCTGAGGTTCACGTGTTTGCCAACACTCTAGTCACCGTTGTGTCGACCGCTCACTTGGTGGTTCGACGGCTAGTTGGCATCACCCGCCAAGCCCGCACGTCGGGCACCACAAGAACCTACCCTGGAAGTAAGGGTAGCTCAATGACACGCTTTACTAAAGTTGCTCTTCGCGGCTCCTGCGGGGCGAGCACAATGCCCCTCACAAAAGCACCTCTCCAGAGCGCCGCACAAGCTTCTTGCGGGCTTCGACGGAGACCACCACCAAGCCGTCTAGGAGGTGGCAACCTCCAAGAGTAACAAGCACCATCGGCTTGCAACTCGATCACCTAGTGCCACTCGATGCAACCTCATGATGCAATCGCACTAGAATCGTTCGCTCACACAATCGGATGATCACTATCAAGTATGTGTGAGATGGAGGGCTCCCAAGCACTACTACACAAGCCACCAAGGCTCTAGTGTGCTCAGCTCTTCTAAGCTCTCATTGCGGCCCAAGGCTGACCATGGCTTCTATTTATAACCCCACGAACAAATAGAGCCGTTACCCCTTCACTAGGCGTTTTTCGGGTCAACCGGACGCAGCACCGAACACTGCACCGGATGCACCGATCGCGAATACTGGACGTGTCCGGTCGCTATACCAGACGTGTCCGGTAGCTGTCTGACCGCCACGTGTCCTACTGTTGCCTCCAACGGCTCTCTGACAAGACGACCGGACGCTCAGCATGAAACGACCGGACGCTCAGCCGCTATGTCCGGTCGAGTCCAGTAAGCCTCCAGGGCCGACCGGACGCGTCTGTTAGAAACTGACCGAACACTGAGCCTCAGTGTTCGGTCGAGTATAGTAAGCACCCACTGACGACCGGACGCATCCGGTCACACCGGACCGGACGCTGCTAGCGTCCGATCAACAGATCTACCGAACACCGTCTTTGCTGATTCACATCGGACGCGTCCGGTCGCACTTTGTAGTTCAGTCCTGTGCCACATACCAGACGTGTTCGATATCCATACCGGACGCGTCCGGTCAATCTGTGACCAGCGCGACTAACTCATTTTCACCTCTCACTTCTTCACCCTTGCTCAAATGTGCCAACCACCAAGTGTATCACCATGTGCACATGTGTTAGCATATTTTCACAAACATTTTCAAGGGTGTTAGCCACTCAACTTGCCACGCCACTGATCCTAGCGACGATGCAAAGTTAGATCACTCGAGTGGCACTAGATGACCAATATGCAAACAAGTTTGCCCCTCTTGATAGTATGGCCATCTATCCTAAATCCGGTCATCAACTTCTCTACACACCTATGACTGGTGAAATAAAATGCCCTAGGTTATACCTTTGCCTTGCGCATTCCATTCCATCTCCTCTAATGTCGATGCAACACATGCACCAACACGATCAACAATGATATGATCCACTTCATATCATCACGTGATCATATTGGTTCATCGATCTTGACTTCACTTGCTTTTCACCATTGCCTTCGTCCATCGGCGCCAAGTCTTGCTCAAGCTTCACCGCCACGCGGTCGATCGCTCCAAAGCCTCCGACTTGCCCTTCACGCTTGCAACCGGTCCATCAAGCCAAGTCTTGTCTTGATCTTCTCCACCTTGATCACATGACTCAATGTCATGTCTCATGTGCAATGAGCTCCTTCATCATCACATGTGTGAGCTTTGCAACATCTCTAAGCCATTTTCACATTCATGGCATATGTTGCTCACACACATGTACCTGTGGACTAATTACCTGTATATCTCACATAAACACAATTAGTCCACCTAGGTTGTCACTCAATTACCAAAACCACACAAGGACCTTTCAATCTCCCCCTTTTTGGTAATTGATGACAACTCTACAAAGATATGGAAATTAAGCTCTTTTGGATTCATGTTGCTTGCCCAAGCAATTTTATCATTTGAAAATGATTTTGGACAAGTACCACAAACCCAAGATGGTAGTATTAACTCCCCCTACATATGTGCTAGAGTGTTTGATTTTAAGGTCGCACATATGCATAGATTAAAATTGTGGGAGAGTAATTACTACCAAATGATGCTAAGGTGTATAGAATAAACCTTTGAAGCGTGTACCAATCGGAGTTGCACCTTTAAGTTCATCCTTAGCACCATGGTTAGCTAGATATCACTTGGAAATAAAAGCACTAGATACCTTGTGAGATCAACATTAAAAGCAAAGTACTAGCATTACTTGAAAAGCATACCAAGTGTCTAGCTATCATCCTATGCATGCTAGTTATCAAATCATCATTCAAGTTCTACAACTAGCATACACCATACAAGCATGCATATTGAATTTGAAAGCTTATGCAATGCAAGCAAGCACATGAATATGCACACATCAAATGCAATCAATCAAAGTTCATGAGCTTGCTCCCCCTACTTGTGTGCTTCTCTTGTCCAAGAATTTTGATCCATCTCTTTTCTTCAATGTTGCTCCCTCTTTGTCCATGTCCATGTCCAACCTCTACTTCTTTGAGCTTTTATATCTTATCTCTCCCTCTTGTACAATCTCAATCTCAAAGCTTTCATATCTTTGTACAATCTCTCCCCCTTTGTCATCAATTTCCATAAAAGGTGAGCTTCTCATTGATGCAAAGGTATACGTTTAGGGTAGATGGTTGAGGCTTGAATCTTGCATTTTTTATGGACATCATTTGATTGGTGGAATGACACCACTTGTAGATACCACTTGTAACTTGTACCCCTTGTATCTTGTGTAGGGCTTCTTGAGATACCACACGTAGGATCTTTGATCTTGATACCAATTTGTTGGACACCTCCCCCTATGTGATAGCATGGGTCATCCATTTAATACACTTGAGCTCTTATAGGTGAGGGATGCATTCTTCATTTGATGATCACTTGTGGAACCATCGTCTTGCATGATTGATACTATGTATAGATATGATACCACTTGTATGAAGTGAATACCATTTGAAAGAATCTTCTAGTATGGAACCACTTGTTGGATTTTTCAATAAAAACCATTTCTTGAACATTTGCTATCTTCATGAGTACCACTTATAGGATATCACTTGTGAGTTGATCTAGTTATCATTTGTAGATTCTTGGTGAAATACTTGAGTCTAGATACCACTTGAAACAAACAAACTAGATATCCATTTGCATTATTGTCTTGTGCTTGTACTCTTATCACTATTATGAGCTTCTATGATTGACTTGAACTAAATTGATTTGCCTAAGCTTCCAAGTCCGGTTTGAACCAATGACAAGCTTCTTCACACCTCTTACAAGGGTTATCTTGCCAATGTTGTACTTGTCACTTGTTAGCAATCCAAATTAAGTCAAGAACTTTGGTTTACTAGCTCATGAACAAATTCATGTACTAACCACTAGATCAAGTAATCATTCAAACAATAGTGGTAGGCTATGAATTTAAGCATTTCATTTGTTATGCATGATCCTATGAAGCATGTACTATATGCACTATCCGCATACTAGTAAGGGATGAAATGATCATGCACATTACAATGATACCTTTGCTATGTTGGAGTAGAGGATAGTCACATAGATTCCAATTCATTACTCCAATAGCAATGTAAAGTCTAATTATAAGCTTGATGAAGACCAATAGATACCATGTTGAAATTCATTCTTCACCCATATGAAATGAATACCACTTATGATCAAGTGCACTTTCTTGTTGTGGTTGACTTGCTTTATCTTTTGATCTTTGCTTTCATGAGAGTATCAATTTGAGAATACCACTTGAAATATCATGACTAGCTCTCTTTTGGGTGTTGCTTGCTTTTCTTGATCAATCCTTTTGATTGCTTCAACTAAGCATCTCAAATGTTCCTCGGATCACCACTTCTATGTTAGCCTTCCAAGTACCACACTTAGTTCACCTACACATAGGCGGCAAGCCCCTACACTAGGGAGAAGTGACCTCTCTCCAAGAACCATTCTTGATACTCACTTGAAATAACTTGATTGATTGATCCAAGTGATGGACTTAACTTGACGAGTAACCTTGATTCCTTCTTTAAGTCCTTTTCTTTCTTCTTGTTTAAGTCATTTTCTTTCTACCAAATGATTTCCAATAGTCACTAGAACTTAAACTTCAACTTCATCTTGAGTTTGATCTTGATCTTTCAATTTGAGTACCGAATGTGTGCAAAGTACACTCCACAATCAAATAGCCTTGTACTCATATCTTGTCATGCTTCTAGATCATCTCAAAACCAAACTTAGGTACCTCAAACACTTGTAAACATGTTTCCAACTTGAGGACCTTTCAATCAAAAGTGACTCTAGATCAATCCAACATTTGTCACTTTTTTGACAGATTTTGTATCCTTCAAAGAAATAAGCATATCTCCCAAAGTACAAATCCAAATACCACGAAATTTCATGGAGATGTTCTTTACTAAGTTATCTAGCAGATGTAAAAATTTGAGCTTCATTTGACTTCTATATTGCTGCCATATATCAATTCTTCCACCACTGCTACATGCTGAAAACTGCTGCACTATAGCTGACAAGATCCACTCCAAAACCGAAGCAATTCTTATGCAATTCTCATGAAAATTGTACAGCATCTTATACAATAAGTCTAGAGCATGTACACCAATTTTTATGCCAATCCAATAGGTTTTGATTACTCAAATATGGCTAAGATCACAGCTAGCTCAGATTCTCAATTATAGGACAGATTTCAACAATTGAGCTATAATTCATCAAATATGAATCAAACTTGAAACTAACTTGTTTGAATACTTCCATAAGACATATATCCATTCAAACCACTTACTAAAAGTTATCTCATGAATTTATCCAACACAAATCAATCCAAACTTGACTACTAATCAATTATCGATTCAATCATCTCATAGCAAGCAACATTGCATATTTATCCAATTCAATCAACTCATATGCACCCAAATGAAATGATCAACAAAAGATATACCTTTAGTTAGCTCATGATCATTCAACTAGTAAGCTTCAACTCAATTATTTGCAAGTCATCAAATATATCTAATGAATTACCAACAACTTGAATTATAGCACTTGTATGTTGATAGCACTTGGACTTCACTCAATTTTCTCTTGGCATTGGGTTAGGATGTGCACTAAGCTTCATAATTTGATTCAACATATGATGAACAATGTGAGATCAATTGAATCAAGTCTCCAATGCCGGTGGTACCTACAATCAATCATCCACTTTTTGATGGTACCCAAACAAGTTTGGGTCCTCTCAAGTTAGGAGCAACATACTTAGGCAACTCCTTAGTATGAGTAGCGGGATGTTTTGCAATTGCAACCAATGAGGTACCATTGCCATCCTTCCTAAGCATAGAATCATCATCAATTGAAATAGGCTTAGAAATGTTACCTAGGGGACATGAATGTGCCATGTCTCCCCTTTCCCGGCATGAGTAGCACTTTCTCTTTGCTTGAGCCTTCTCTTCTTTGCTCATATGATGCTTCTCATTGCCTTGCCTCTCATGGATTGCTTGAGCCTTCTTCTCAAGCTTGGTAGGACGCTTAGAGGCAAAGTGTCCCATATTTCCACACATGAAGCACTTGATGTGAGCATAATCTTTCTTCTCATCTTCATTCTTGCTCATCATCTTGGCATCTTGAGTTTGCATTGGATGCCTTGCCTTTCCACCCCTTCCCTTCTTGTTTTCTTCTTCTTTATCATCAAATCACCACCATCTTCATGGTTGATCTTGATTTGAACTTGGGGTGTCTTCTCTTGCTCAACTTGTGGCTTTGGTTGAGGCTTCACTTGTTGCTTTACCAATTGCTTGGTTGGGCACATTGAGGTAAGATGACCCCAAGTACGGCACTTGAAGCACTTGACATGCTTGAGCCTCTCATCTTCTTTTATCTTCTTAAGCTTCTCAATGTTAGGGCAACCATTTGCAAGGTGTCCCGCTTCATGACACCGGCAGCACATGGTATGAGAGAGCTTTCTTTGTTGTAGCTTCTTCATCTTTCTCTCTCTCTTTCTTTCACCCTTTGTCATCTTCTTCTTGAAGCCAAGGCCACACTTGTCACCATAGTTTCTTTGAGTCTTCAACATATGCTCAAAGGTGACTTTTGAGTTGTAGCACCTCGCTAACTTATTGCTCAATTTCTTTACTTCATTTTTGAGCTCATTGTTCTCCTTCAAAAGGTTAGTCTCACAAGACATAGAAGTAGAACAAGCATCTAATTGTGAAGAGCATGGCATATCTAATAAAGTCATCACAAGAGGTGGATACATGCTTCTTGCCTACATCACAAGGGTTAGTAACAATATGTGATTGATCAATTGATCCATGTGATGAGCTCTCACTAGTTTTAGTTTTTCCATTAGAAATCTTCATAGTGAGAAAAGCATAGTCTTGTACCAAGTTATCATGAGCAACACTAAGTTCCTCATGAGCCACTTTTAGCTCCTCATGTGAACAAGTAGTAACATAAAGTAGATGCTTTTGTTGTTCACATGTGTTCTTTAGAAAAGAGTTTTCATTTTTCAATTTCTCAGTTTTAGCCATCTCTTTTTCTAAAGCTTTGATCATGCAACCATATCTATCTAGAAGCTCCTCATATGAATCAAGATCAATCACATTTGCATTAGATACCTTAGTGTCACCTTGTGACATGAAGCAGTGTGATGTAGTTGGAGAGCTTGAAGAAACATCACTCTCATAGCCCAAGCATGATCCATCATTATCACCCTCAAGTGTGCATGGAGTAGCATCATCATTGGCATCACTTGTGGCATCATCAATCTTGTCAAGTGATCTTGTGATATGATCATTATCATCTTCACTTGACCATGAGGTGGAGCAATCTTCCACAATCACCGAATTGTGGTCATGCTCAACATACTCATGTGCCTCCATCTTGGGCTCATCATCATCATCGGAGACCATCCCATATTTCTCATTGAGATAACTCCAAATCTCATAGGCGGCCTTCATGTCGATGATCTCTCCAAATATGCAATCATGCAAAGATCTATACATGATGTTAGTAGCTTGGATATCAAGATCTAGGCATTTCTCTTGTGCTTGAGTTAGATTATCTTCATCCAACATATGAGAAAAGCCTACATCTACCATCCACCACATTTGAGGGCAAATAAACTTAAAATTGTATATCATCCAATTTTTCCATCGTGTAAAGTGTGTGCCATAAAAAATGTGTGGACAATCAACATCTAGCCCATAAGCCACCATCCTCTTGGGTCGGTGAAGACCACAAATGACAGACCAGGCTCTGATACCAATTGAAAGGGTCGAGATGGCGACTAGAGGGGGGTGAATAGTTCTTTTTAAAATTAATCGCGTCAGCTAACCGAAACAAGTGCAGAATTAAAACTATCGGTCTAGCCTAGACTACACCCCTCTATCTATATTCTCTAGCACCTTCCAAAGATACTAACTAAGCAACAAAGGTGCCAGGCTAGCTAGAGCTCGCCTAACCAATTCTAGGAGCAAGGTCACACAAACCTATGCCACTAGTACTTTAAGCAACAAGAGAGCTCCTACACATGCTAGTAAGCAAAAGCACAAAGCCAACTAAGCTCACTAGCAATGCTCAATAACAAGGCAACCAATGTCAAATTAGAGAGCGCAATTACTTAGCTACACAAACTAAGCAATGTGACTAACATGGTTACACAAACCAAATTAGCCATGCAAGGGAGCTACTTCTATGCTACACAAACAAGAAGGTAACTAGTGAGCTACACAAGCTAACTAATTACAAGAGCAACAACACAAGCACAATGTATATGAAAGTGAATACAAGCTTGTGTAACAAGGATGCAAACCAACAGGAAGAACAAGGTTGACACGGAGATTTTTCTCCCGAGGTTCACGTGTTTGCCAACACGCTAGTCCCCATTGTGTCGACCGCTCACTTGGTGGTTCGACGGCTAGTCGGCATCACCCGCCAAGCCCGCACGTCGGGCGCCGCAAGAACCTACCCCAGAAGTGAGGGTAGCTCAATGACACGCTTTACTAAAGTTGCTCTTTGTGGCTCCTGTGGGGCGAGCACAATGCCCCTCACAAAGCACTTCTCCGAAGTGCTGCACAAGCTTCTTGCGGGCTTCGATGGAGACCACCACCAAGCCATCTAGGAGGTGGCAACCTCCAAGAGTAACAAGCACCACCGGCTTGCAACTCGATCACCTAGTGCCACTCGATGCAACCTCACGATGCAATCGCACTACAATCGCTCGCTCACACAATCGGATGATCACTATCAAGTATGTGTGAGATGGAGGGCTCTCAAGCACTACTACACAAGCCACCAAGGCTCTAGTGTGATCAGCTCTTCTAAGCTCTCCTTGTGGCCCAAGGCTGACCATGGCTTCTATTTATAACCCCACAAACAAATAGAGCCGTTACCCCTTCTCTAGGTGTTTTTCGGGTCGACTGGACGCTGCACCGGACGCATCAATCGCGAATACCGGACGTGTCCAGTTGCTATACCAGACGTGTCTGGTAGCTGTCTGACCACCACATGTCCTACCGTTGCCTCCAACGGCTCTCTGACAAGGCGACCGAACACTCAGCACGAAACGACCGGACGCTCAGCCGCTGTGTCCGGTCAAGTCCAGTAAGCCTCTAGGGCTGATCGGACGCGTCTGTTAGAAACTGACCGGACACTGAGCCTTAGCGTTCGGTTGAGTACAGTAAGCACCCACTGACGACCGGACGCGTCCGGTCACACTGGACCAGACGCTGCCAACGTCTAATTAACAGATCTACCGAACACCGTCTTTGCTGATTCACACCGGACGCGTCCGGTGTGGCGACCAGACGTGTCTGGTCGCACTTTGCAGTTCGGTCCTGAGCCACATAATGGACGTGTCCGATATCCATACCGGACGCGTCCGGTCACTTTGTGACCAGCGCGACTAACTCATTTTCACCTCTTACTTCTTCACCCTTGCTCAAATGTGTCAACCACCAAGTGTATTGAAACATCCTCAATTTTCCTTGAAGGAAAAATCCACAGAATGAATTTTAATATGATAAAACCAAGAACTGATTCTATCATATTATCATATTTCAGTCGATGTCATAGTTGTACATCGTAAAATTACAAGAATGCAAGATATTACATCACTGGGGAACACACCTATTATAGAGTTAATCTAACGGAAGACTATCGAGTGAAGGCTCCTCCTTCATGGGCATCATCAGAGTTGGCGTAGTGCAGCGTAGATTCCATCTCCGAACCAAACTTGAGCGTAGGCATGATACCTTCTAATCCTTCTAAAGTCAGCATCTCTGAGAAGCAGGAAATCTACACACCGCCAGATGTGTGCAGGCCATGGTCAGCATCGATGAGCTTTAGTGGAAAAGATAAACAAGGGATCTGGCGATCCTAATATTTGGCTGTGGTTTGCATCCTTAGCGCATGAGAAGTAAATAACATTAGTAATATAATAATAATAATATCCAATTTTTTAACACATTCACCACCACACCATCCATATCCATCCACCAACCATCCATCCCAAACCATCTCCACACCACCACACCACATCTCATCTCACACACTGAGGTCGACAGGCCAACTCCCTCTCGGCCTTGTCTCAACGGCCCGCAGCCCCCAAGGCTCACGACCGGAAAATACCTCAACCCTGGAGGAAGGAAAGAAGGACTCATCTCCTATCTAGTTTAAGCGAAACCCAGGAAAGGTCCATAGCCGACAAGTCGGCATATGTATCGATCGATCAACCAAACACTCTGCAGAGGTTTTACATGCCCACAAGATTAGCCATCCTCGGAGTCTAGAATTTCCTAGGCAGAATTCCGGTCGCTTGCTAGCCTAGAATGATGCCACCCTACCTCTCAGCCCTGGAACATCCCAAGTCTAGTCTGGGATGGCTGATACTGTGAGTCGTAGACAGAGCCGGGGCCATTCGGATGTCAAGAGCCGGGTCCACAAGGCCTCCTGAAGTCTCGGAAGGGTGTGGGGGAAAAACCGCGCGCCCCGTACCTCCTTGCACACGTTCGCCTAGCAGTAGTGGCATCGCTCTACCAAGTAGTCCGACCGTCCCGCACCATGTAGGGTGAGTGGGATGTAAAGGATTCCGGTTAGTCTGAGTACTAGTAAGTCCTTAGGGATTGACCAAGCCAGAATATCTTCATTAGGGTTTCCATTTTACATGCCACCACAACACCTCCACCCTAGGCTCCTCCCATCACAGGTTCACACCCAAGGCCACCTCCAATTACTATTTACCCACCATAGGTATTCCATATCCAAGTGCCCAGGTAGCACCACATGGCAAGACTCGTACCAGGCTCGTTGTTATTCTAGCTCGGTCGACGCAACCCTCACTCTCCACGCACCCAAGGCACACACGCAGCATGCTCATACACCACCGAGTCTGGCTTCCCAAGCCAAACCATTCCCAGGGGTTCACCACCAGCATCACATCCCCGATATAATGTGAAGTGGAGTTAATAATAAGTATAGTGGTGTAATATGCAAGCAAGCAGGCAAGTCAGCATGTATAAGTGAGCGAATGCGTAAAGCAGGGTGACGTGGTAGAGTGGGTTGCATTAGGGTGATAATGGCTCAGGTAGTAGCATGCATCAATATACTAGCAAATGATTAAATATAAAGCGCTAGTAGTTCTAGATATTATGTAATGTCTAATAGGTTTCTCTAAAAGAGGGTGCTGCCATGACACCTGCGATGTCGAGGTAGTAGTGGTACAAATCTTCGTTAGTCGGTGTAGTCAATCAGCAAGGTCTCCTCCTCCCAGATCAACTCCACTCCACAGTCCTGTTGTCAGTCATGTTCTCTTTCTCCCGTGGGTTCTGGTCCGATCGACGCAACTACTCCACAGAGCGACACACACCAGGCAAGAGAACAATCAATACTCTAAAAGGCAGCAAGACGCAGGAAGATCAATAACACCGAAGGAATACCAAAAGGGATGACTTAGCCCTCTCGTTGGATGTCTGATCCCTGGGCCAAGAAACGAGAGTGGTTATTTGCTAAGCACAAGCTTAAATCGAGGCCTAGCTAGTACTTCCCGGGTCGATCTTGGTCAACCTGTACGACTTTGAGATAAATGGCCAAGACCTTAGCTCATCCTAAGCAAACACCATAGCTCGCGGTCTTTTGATCCAGTGTCATAGAGATTGACGTGAATCGAAAGGAGCGGCTAAACAGTTCTAGTCTGTCTTAATCCGTACGCCATTGTAATTGACGAGAACCTTGAAAGGGTGGAACAAGAGAGAAAAGCAGGGCAATGGTCTACTTCTTCCAATACACACGCCATGGCAAAGGACGAGGCATCAGAAAGGAGCGACACACAAAAGGACACGAGTGCCCAATCCACTTATAGGGTACCAGGACCTAGGTGCACTAAATGCACTAAGACATCTCTAGGGTTCTTAGCAGTGCGGTTGTCACCACAAGAACCACAGAAATGCTATGGTCCAAATGGGTACAACCATACAAGAGCTTAAGCACGAAAGAACCAACCAAAAGAGAGAAACATGAGATTCACATTCCTTTGATCCACTTGCCATAGCAACGACAAGAATTGAATGAATGAAATCAAAAGGGCAATAAACACCAATCTAGCAAAAGGCTCAATCCACATCTTTACTGGATCGATGGGGATTGAGAACAAGAGAGACAAGAACGGAATCTACACTCTTTCGACCAACTCATCATGGGACGGACGAAGGTTGGAAGAAGAGACATGGTCCCACGATCCAAACCAACTCATAGGGCACCACAACCGTGCAACTAAACGGCACAAGGCTATTCCCTTGGTTCGCAGCTATGCGGTTGTCACCGCTTAGATACAAAGGAACGCTATGGTCTAGGTGGCACAATCATATGAGATGGCTAGGATAAACATAGACAAAAAAGAGGTAGAGCCTGATGGTCATGGCGAGGCATCTTGCGGCCATGAGCTCACCTACACGAGTTGGCATCCGTCGTTCTACGATCATCGTATCCCTACTTGTCCACTAGGTTAGGCCACAAAGGGCTCACTGAGTGCGGCTAATATCCGCACCATTGTGGAGTCCACAATGGCCAAGTCCTGGGGCTAAATTGGGTCACTAATAATTGTAGTACTTCAGAGACAACTAAAATGCGAGGGAGTGACTTACACTCGGCATCCCGGCCATGGTGGGGCAAACCCGCGACCAGAATGGTCGAACGAAGTACGATCCCTCAACCGGCTCGAGGGCACGGTCCTTAAGCACAACATAAGAACAAGAATCCCGACAACCCAACATAAGAGCCAAGACACGACCACACAAATGGAGTAGCACATCTCTGTAGCAACGAGGGAACCTGCATAAGGGCATGGCATATGTGGATTTAGATAGGCATAGATCATGAATGACAGGTGTAAGATCGAGTGTATGAAAGAGCGAAGGGAGGGCTTTCATCAGCATCAGGAATGGCATCCAACTAGGATTCATCCTTGCGGCAAAGGTGAAGATGGCCAGAGGCAGTTGTGACTTGTCCTGGAGGGTTGTGGCTTCTTCTGGCCAGCTGAGGCTAGCTACGGCCTCCTGTGGCTAGCTACGGCTGGCTACAAGTGGCTATGGTTGGCCAAAGGCTAGCTATGGCTGGCTGGGCATGGCAGCGACTGGCTAAGATGTGCCTACTGCTGTCAAACACAGCAAGGGTTAGTGAAGAAAGCGTCTGGCAAGACGGTGGGGCCTTCCTGCAGGTCTAAAGGAGAGGCAGGTCTCGGTCTCGTATTGTGTGGCATAAATCGAGCAGGCGAGATCATGTCCATGGCGTAGAGCTTGATTTTAGAAAAATGTGGGAACTGGTTTCACATTTTTCTGAGGTCATATGAATTTGTTATGACTTTTCGAAGATTAAATCCATTTCTGAAAATAATAAAGGTTGATTATTTTAGGGCTGACACGTGTCACACTGTGACTGGTTCACGTGGCATGAAGGGACTTGGAGTGGTGTACCAGCTGGTGAAGTGGTCGGAGAGGTCGCCACGGTGGTCGGAGAGATCGTGGAGGTGGTCGGAGTGGTCGCCGAGGTCCCCGACGCTGGCGTGGTCTCATTTTCGGCATGACATCAGCATGGCATCATCAGAGCTAAACTACGGCTGACAGGTGGGTCCCGCTGACATCATCATGATGTCAGCATGATGTCATCTATGTCATCAGCTACTGACAGGTGGAACCGGGGCTCTTGGGTCACTGTCATGTGGGTCCGGTCAATGGTCAACGCTGACCGGTCAACGGTCATCTGGTTTGGGTCCCGACTAGGCCTTGGCGGGCCTAGACAGGGCTGGATTTGGGCCGGGCCAGCCCAGACACGTGTCGCGCGGGGAGGCCATCCACGTGGTTCATCTGGGCTCCATACGGGCTCGGTTCCAGACTGTGGGCGTGAGCGTGGCTCACAGTAGACCAAGATGCGCTGGTCCATGGACCTAAGGCAGGGTCCATGGTGGACCAAGTCCACTTCTTCGTTTCTCTTTCCTGGCTCATGGTAGAATGGGTTCGCAATGCCATGCTAGGTTCCTCATTTCCCCTCCTCTGTTCTCCCGCGGCAAGGCTCTCGCCGGCGGCGAGCTCGCGCGCCAGCGCAAGGCGGCGGCACCGCAAGGCTAAAGATGGGTTCTACAGGTTCGTGGGATCGCAGCGAGGGTGTTGGTGGACTAAGGATGAGGCCAAGGGTTCCGGTGGCTAGTTCGTGTGAAGTAGTGGCGTGGGACGGTGGTGACGGGCGTTACAGCTGCGGCGGTAGGGCAGTTGCGGGCTCCAAAGAGGCTACGAGGAGGCTCAACAGCATCCCGGCATGTGCGACCGAGGGTAGGAAGGTGGCGGCAGGGCACCGGCATGGCCATCATCGATGGCAGCGTCATGGCAGCGCTGGCGAACGATGGTGAGGTGGTCGCAGCTCTGTTCGGGGCAAGGAGAGTGTCGACGAAATATGGTCGGCAGTCTACCTAGGGGTATGCCCAAGGTAGTAGATTGTCGGCAGACAGATGCGCAAGGCACAAACAAGACGGTGACGCAAGACAGACACGAGGTTTTATCTAGGTTCGGCCACCGAGAAGGCGTAATACCTACGTCCTGTGTCTGATTTGTATTGCTGTATGTCAATAAGAGATGTTTTTTAGAGGGATCCCCTGTCCACCTTATATGGTCTAGGGGGGCAGGGTTACAGATCTGGAAACCAATCCTAGTTAGTTACAATTGCCATATGTGGCCGGATAAGGATTCCTATTCTAACCAACCAGGATCCTACTTGATCGCCAAATCCGCCTTGACTCCTTGTGCGGGACTCCGATCAGGTTGGCTAGGCCGCACGTCATCTTTCGGGTGGACCGGACCCATTGATCTGGGCCAGCCCAAGCTTAGCCGTAAGGGTATAGGGGTTAATACCCCCACAGCTAGTCCCTAAGCATCATGCATTATGCTGCGACACGCCATTTTAACCTTCTCCGACAAGTAGAGCTTGAGTCCTTGACGTCTCTGACCACCGTCATCACCGGAGAAGTAGGTTGTCCGAAGAATGTATGGTTCTCTTAAGAAAAAAGAAAAAGATTTCTGTCCTAAGAAGTGTGCCCACTTGTATTTCTGAAAAGAAATGTAAGTGGTCTTGAAACATAGCATCCTTGAACATCAGAGGCGTAGGGGTCGAAAAACAAACACATTCACCACAAGGTGAAGTGTGCCCACTTAGTCCCCGAGCCTGGTAGTAGGTGACGTAGGCACGTGGTGCCAGGGTCTAAAAAGAATTCCCAGTTTAGTTGAAAACCCAATTGCCGTACAGGCAAAACGAGATGCACCGGCAGGTGCATTGTACCGACGTAGTCCCCGAGCTTACTGGAAGGCGAAGTATGAGCCTTGTAGCAAGGTCTTAATAAATGTCTCTCAACTATATGTGAGTACAAATCACATGTAGCCAAGGAGAACCATTATTCAAGCAGTGGTCGGGACAGTCCCCGAGCACATTAATAATCCTTACAATCATTCAAAGCACAGGAGTCGATTAAACAAACACTTTCACCGCAAGGTGAAGTGTGCCCACTTAGTCCCCAAGCCTGGTAGTAGGTGACGTAGGCACGTGGTGCTAGGGTCTAAAAAGAATGTCCGCTGAAGTTAAGAATCCAATTGCCGTACAGGCAAAATGAGATGCATCGGCAGGTGCATCGTACCGATGTAGTCCCCGAGCTTGCTGGAAGGCGAAATATGAGCCTTGTAGCAAGGTCTAAATAAATGTCTCTCAACTGTATGTGAGTACAAATCACATGTAGCCGAGGAGGACCATTTTCCAAGCAAAGGTCAGTCAGTCCCCGAGCACGGTAGTGGTCGGAGCAGTCCCCAAGCACGAGAGTGGTCGGGTCAGTCCCCGAGCACGGCAGTGGTCGGAGCAGTCCCCGAGCACGAAAGTGGTCGGAGCAATCCCCGAGCACGGTAGTGGTCTTGGCAGTCCACGAGCACGGCAGTGGTCGGAGCAGTCCTCGAGCACGAAAGTGGTCGGAGCAATCCCTGAGCATGGTAGTGGTCTTGGCAGTCCATGAGCACGGCAGTGGTCTAGGCAGTCCCCGAGCACGGCAGTGGTCTTGGCAGTCCATGAGCATGGCAGTGGTCTGTGCAGTCCTCGAGCACGGCAGTGGTCTGATCCATCCTTGAGCACAAGACAAGCACCGAAAATACAAACGCCATTGATGTATTTTTTGGGTGTATTTATTTATCTCCTTTCTCTGCCAAGTCCAGTCTGACACGTCTGGTCAAAAAAGCAAATGGGTATAGTACGTCATTCTGTCTTCTTACTCTTTTCTGGCAAACAGTCGCTTGGCACCTGTATGGAGGTGCGTCAGTGTGGGCCCTCTTACACTATCAACGAAAAGACGCGTACACTGGTAACGAAGGGGCGCATTTATTGGCGTAGTTCTCGAGGTTGTGTGAACAACCATCTGCGGTGCGCGCGCATGTCTCCCAATAATCTTGGGTGGATGAAACGACGGAGCTCTTTGTTATTTATAATGTAGATCTGGTAAGTTACTCATACCATTCCCCATTGCCATTCGCCGCCGCAACCTTCTTCTTCCTCTTGCCGAACCCTATTCCTCCGAAAATCGTCGCCAACCCCCTCGCCACCGCATCCACCCCCTTAGTAAAGATAGACTAATGGTGAAGAGAGACGCCTAGAAGAAAGGCAGAGTCATGGCGAAGGAGTGGTGGAAATCGCGGAGCAATGAGCAGACCATCGAAGACCTCATCGCCATGGGAGCGCTCCACAACAAGGCACTCGCGGGATGGCGTGTGCCGGAAGGAGAAAGCTTCCCCGATCCACAACCAGGTGAGATTGTGGTGTTCGGGGATTTCTTCAAACGGGGTTTCGGGGTTCTAGTGCACCCTTTCCTTCAGGGACTCTGCTTGTACTATGAGATTGGGATTTGCAATCTGCATCCCAACTCGATTCTTCTTGTCTCCACCTTCATCCATCTCTGCGAGGCTTATGGTGGCTTCCAGCCCCATTTCGACCTCTTTTGCCACCTATTCTGTCTGCGAAAGAAAGGGAGCGGCGGCTCGAAGATAGCCGGAGGCGTCTACCTCAATCTTTGTGACGGCATGAAGACCTAGTACCTACACTACCCCTGGAACACCTCGCTGGACGAATGGTATAAGAAGTGGTTCTACATCCGTGAAGAGCCGAACACAATCACCCTCTGCGATGTGGGGTTGATTCCGGAGAGGAAGAATAGCTGGTCGGAGAAGCCCGAGAACTTGGAGCAGATCGTAGAGCTGCTCGGGATGATCCCGTGGAGAAAACTGGATGGTCCAAGCGTGGTCAGGAACTTCATCAGCCGAAGGATCCAACCCTGCTAGAAGAGGGTACATCCTGGCTTTGAGTACTAGGGAAGCGCAGACCCAACAAGGACCAGGAAAGAGGCGCTCGACAAGATAGAAGTCAAGGCCAGGATTGGGGAGCTATTCAACCTGGCCGATCCCAATTACGTCAGGTTGAACGACATCGAGCACGCCTTCAAGCTGGCCCGACCTCCCCCAAAGGCAAATGATGCTTCCTTTTAACTGTAGAATCATGTTGTAACAAGAAATTGACTGTTGTCTCCGTTATGTGTCTCAGAGTAATGGTCGTGACCAGGCAGCAGTGTTTGTGTCTCTGCCCCCCGGTGTGGATTGGCCACAAGTTGCCGGCCCAGCTGCCCCGACCAGCACCAGGACCGACGACATCCACTGGGCAGCACTTGAGGCTATGGAGGATGCGTCGACTAGAGCCGCTGGCAAGCGTCCAGCTGCCAACAAACGATGCCAAGCCATCTTCCCCCTTTCAGACGACGAAGCAGAGGATGCGGACATCTTCCGGCTCGTCCCTCGAAAGAGGAGGAGACAAATGGGGTCGACGGAGCAGGGTACCTCCTCTGTGCCAGCAGTGATCGCATCACCGACCACTGCAACACAGAGGACAAGCGAAGGAAATGCCGAGCATCAAGCCCTGACGCCTGTACCGGTGGTGGAAAGAGTTCCGGTGGAACCTACCGAGCACGCGGAGCAGGGGCGGTCGAGGAGACGCTCCTTCGCCACATCATTCCGCGCTTCAAAGCTATAAGTATCTAAAACTTTGATGTAAGCTCATAATTTGTATTGAATACTATTATCTTCTGAACTTTTCTCTGATAAATTAGGTCGGCGTCCACCGAGAACCCCGACCAGCTAGCCGGGTGCGGCACAACTTCGCCAGCAATGGTGGAAAAAACTACCCGGTAGCCAGCCGTGGAGGAGCCTGTAGAAGGAACTCCGCCGGGACCTCAGCAGGCGGACGACCAGATATTAGTCCCTGAGCGGCTGGTCGAGAAGACAGCCGAGCAGAGTACCAGTGTTTCGAGCACAAAACCTACTGAGGCGGATACCTTGGCGCCAAGGGAGCTGGATCAAGCCGAGGAGCAGCAGCCGGAAGTGGCACAGAGCACTCTTGCAGATGCAACGGCTCATGGAAAAGCCCTGGTGGTTGTGGAGACTATAGACTCCAGACCAGCGCCGCCCCCCGAATAGGAGGCTAAAGAGGACGAAGTAGAAGAGGTCCTGGGCCGTCCCCAAGATAAGCAACAACATGTATATGTGTCGCGCTGGCGGAACGACGAATGGGTTATGCACGAAGAAATCCTAGAGGTCGAAGAGACCCTAAGAGTCGAACAGGCGGCAAAGCGTCTAGTGACAGAAGTCCAGGTATGTTTGGCTTGACCACTTGACCCTGTTATGTAGTCGATCTGTCGGACTTAGCTTATTTATGTGCAGGACTTGATGAAGACCGCGAGGTACCGAAAGAGGTGCTTCGATCAGATTGAGGGAATCACGGCGAATAATAAAGAACTAGTGGCCGAGGTGGAACACTTGCGCCGCCAACTTGAAGCCGCCGACTAGAAGACGGCAGAGCTAGAGGCACAGAACCAGAACCTGGTCGGCCAGCTTAATAACAAAGAGCGGGAAAGAATAAGTAAGTTTTCACTTTATCACAGCAAGTGTGTAACATGTATTGTTGTGTTGTTGGTAGTGACAGCTGTAATGCAGGCTTAGAAGCTAAAGTAACCCGCCTCCAAGAGGGGAATAGCCGCGTGACCGCAGAGTGTGGTCGTCTGAAGGAAGATAATGAGAAACTGGCACGCAGCCAGTCTCAACTCCAGGACCACACCACCAAAATGAAGGAGGAACTAAAAAGTAAGTATTCCAGACCACCTTTCTCATTCTGTTGCCCGCCTTGTCTTGTCGTGCAATAACATTTTGATGTCTCATATGGTGTTCAGTTTTAAAAGTCAATGCCAAGAGGCATTTGGAGGCCGTGATCAAAGAGCGTGACGGCTGGAAAGCACGATGCCTCGAGGCCACCGAGGAGCGGGACACGTGGAAGAACCGGTGCCAAGAAGTGGCAACTGGCATTGTCCCCATCCTCGACCTTATCGACCCGGCGCTCGCAGAGGAAGAGCCAAAGACGCCCCAGCTCGGGCTGGTCGAGAGATGCCGACAAGCATGGGGATGGTTCCAAGAGTTCGTGAAGGAGATGGGTGAGTACACGGGTGCCCATATACTAAGCATGGTACGTGCTCACTACCCCCTGATCGATCTCAAGCGCCTGGAGGCTGGGTACCCGAAGGAGGTAGACCCAGACAAGGCGGAGGAGCTTCGGATGGCCCAGCTAGACTTGTCGTCAAAGATAATTGGCGACATTAACCTGTGTGGAGGTGGGACAACACCTGTACAGGGTACGCCATTGACAAGTCAGCTGGAAATGCCATCAGTTGGAAACCAACCAACGAAGCCTGCGGTCTCGACCAGCCAGGCATTGGCGGGGCCATCCCCTTCAGCTCGACTAGCACAAGAGTCCCCGAGACTCGAGTAGGATGTTGGAATCGGCGAGCAGTAAGTGCCACGCGCCCCGACCAGCCAATGTAATAGGCCTAGAGCTGTAGAAGGAGGACATAGTTGTGTTATTGTAAACTTGAGCCTCTTCAAGCAAGCTTGTAATAACATAACTGTATATCATTATAAGCTTGTTTGCTTTGTATAAAACGTATTTAAGCTTGAAACTTTATGTTGGTGTAACTAAGTGAGAACATGTTAACGTTCTGTTTAGTTGTACCATTTTGCTCGACACATCATCCTAGAAGGTTTGTGCGGCCTTAATTTGCCATGTGGTCGGAGTGTGAGGTACGATGACCTATGCACACGTAGATGCGGACAAGTCAAACCAAGGGGGACCTACCGATCACCCGTAACGTAGAGAGCGGATCCCATGCACGTGTTGGGAGGAACCAGAGACAAGGCCTGCTCTGAAAACCGTAGAAGGAGTGGTGGTCGGCTTGTATTGGCTAAGTTAGAATAACCATAAAATTCGGAGTGACACATTAGAGTGGTCGGAGAAATCATAATTGCTTTATTGAAGTAAATCAAAAGTACAAGAGGAGTACATATCTCAGTAGTTAAGCATAGAAACATCTAAGCTTGTCGATGTGCCACGAGTTTGGTACGTCCGTACCGTCCAGGTGAGCTAACCTGTAAGACGTTGGTCGTGTGACTTCCTTGATCATGAAGGGTCCCTCCCATGGGGTTGCGAGTTTGTGGACACTAGCCTGGTTCGTTTTCCACTTCAGGACTAAGTCCTCAACCATGAAGAACCACTCTTTAACGTTCTTGTTGTAGTACCTGCGCAAAACAGCAAGGTATTTGGCCATGTGTACACAAGAATTGAGCCTTTTCTCTTCTGCACTGTTCACTTCTAGCTCCCGTACTTCATTGACCTTGCCTTCATCGAAGTTCTCTACTCGTGCTGATCGGAAAGCTATATCTAGTGGGAGGACTGCCTCAGCGCCGTAAACCATAAAGTATGGTGAGACGCCGGTGTTACGACTGGGCTGCGTCCTAAGGCCCCAGACCACAGCTGGTAACTCTTTGAGCCATCTTCCGGGAGCTTTGTCGTTTTCTCTGTACATCCTCTTCTTCAATGCGTCCAAGATCATGCCATTTGCCCACTCGACTTGTCCATTAGCTCTAGGGTGCGCCACCGAGACATATTTTACTACTATGCTCCTTTCATCGTAGAAGTCCCAAAAAGCGTTCCCGATGAACTGAGTACCCAGATCGGTGATGATGCTGTTGGGTATACCGAAACGATGGATGACCTGGTCGAGGAATGTGATAGCCTTCTCTGAGGATGCCTGTACCAGAGGCATGTATTCTATCCACTTAGAAAATTTGTCAATCAGCACGAAGACGCATGTAAATTTCCCAGGAGCCGGTTTGAAAGGCCCGATCATATCCAGTCCCCAGCATGCGAAGGGCCAAGAGGCTGGAATCGTCTGTATCTCATGTGCTAGTATGTGGATTCTCTTGGCGAAAAACTGACAACCCTCATAGTGGCGGACTAGCTTCTCTGTGTCGGCTACTACTGACGACCAATAAAACCCTGCTCAGAAAGCCTTACCGACCAGTGTTCTTGAGGCCACGTGGTTGCCACAGGAGCTAGAGTGGATTTGGTCTAGGAGATGTTCGCCTTCCTCCTGGGTTATACACTTCATCAAGATTTCCTCCTTTGCATTTTTACGCCATAACTTACCATCGACAAGCAGATACTGCTTACTACGACGCATCAGGCGCTCATTTTCTGTCCGATCAGTATAACCGCTGCCATCTGTTAAGTACTTGATGAAAGGTGTTCTCTAGTCTGGCTCATGAGTGGTCGGAGGTGGCTTGGTTGTGCTCGGCGCGGGAACCATAGCCACCAATTGCTGGTCTGGAGCTTTGTCGACCGTGGAATCTTCCTCTTCAGTGGAAGGCGTGAGTAGGTCTTGGACGAATACACCATGTGGGATTTTGGCTCGGGATGATCCTAACTTTGACAGTGCATCCGTTGCTTGGTTCTTGTCCCGGACCATGTGTATGTACTCGATGCCGTAGAACCTGCCTTCCAGCTTTCTTATCGATTTGCAGTATGCGTCTATCTTTTCGCTGGTCGTGTCCCAGTCCTTGTTGAGTTGGTTGATGACCAGAGCTGAGTCTCTGTAGACATAGAGACGTTTAACACCAAGCTCAACCGCAATGTGTAAACCATGCAGGCATGCTTCATATTCGGCGGCGTTATTAGATGCCGGGAAATAAATCCTGAGGACGTATCGGAGCTGCTCCTTGGATGGTGATACGAAAAGAACCCCTGCTCCCACACTGTCAATGTTGAGAGAGCCATTGAAGTACATCGTCCAATGATCCCGGAGAAGCAGGCATGCTTAAGTCTATCCACTCGACGATGAAATCGACGAGTGCCTGAGACTTGATTGTAGTATGGCTTGCAAATTCCAAGGAGAAGGGGCATAGCTCCATTGCCCATTTGACGATGCGCCCGTTCGCATCCTTATTGCGAATGATGTCCCCCAAGGGGTACTCGGTCATGACCACCACACGATATCCGTCGAAGTAATGTCTCAACTTTCGGGATGTTATCAGTATGGCGTAGAGCAATTTCTGAATCTGTGGGTACCTGGTCTTGGATTCGTTGAGTACCTCACTGATGAAATAAATTGGCCACTGTACCTTATAGGCGTGGCCCGGCTCGTCGTGCTCGACCACCATGGTAGTGGAGACCACCCGATTGGTTGCTGCAATGTAAAGTAGGAGAGTTTCGTCTTCTCTGGGAGCAGTGAGGACCGGAGGTGATGTAAGGTATTGTTTTAGCTGCGTGAAGGCAGCGTCTGCTTCCTCCGACCACTCAAACTTCTCGGATGCTTTGAGCAGTTTGAAAAATGGTAGCCCTTTTTCTCCTAATCTTGATATGAAATAGCTGAGAGCAGTCATGCATCCGGTAAGCTTCTGGACATCCTTCACCTTTTTGGGGGGCTTCATGTCTAAGACAGCTTTGACTTTCTCTAGATTAGGGCGTATGCCGTTGTAACTGACGACGTTGCCTAGCAATATACTAGAAGGAACACCAAAGATGCACTTCTTTGGGTTTAACTTCCATTGGAATGTATTGAGGGCCGCAAAGGTGCGTTTTAGGTTGTCAACAAGGGTATGCGCTTCCTTGGTTTTGACAACTACATCATCCACATAGGCCTCTACAAGGTCATCTTTTATCTCATCTGCGAGGCAGGCCTGAATGGCGCGTTGGTATGTAGCCATGGCGTTCTTGAGCCCGAACGACATAGTCATGTAGCAGTAGGTGCCGAAAGGCGTGATGAAAGATGTCTTGATCTGATCGTCCTTTTTGAGAGCGATCTGGTGATAACCAGAGTAGCAATTGAGAAAGGAAAGGAGCTCGCAACCGGCGGTTGAATCTACGACCTCGTCTATGCGAGGTAAGCCGAAGGGGTCCTTAGGGTAGTGTTTGTTGAGATCAGTGTAATCAACGCACATTCTCCATTCATTATTCTTTTTGCGTACAAGAACTGGGTTGGCTAACCACTCTAGATGATACACTTCTTTGATAAATCCGGCTGCCAAAAGCCATGTCACTTCTACCCTAATCGCCTTCTTTTTGTCGCGAGCGAACCGTCGTAGCTTCTGCTTGATAGGTTTGGCCTTGCTGTTGACATTCAAGGAGTGCTCGATCAAGTTCCGAGGTACACCGGGCATGTCGGCAGGTTTCCATGCGAACACATCCACGTTGCTCCTCAAGAACCCGACGAGCGTGTCTTCCTATTTGGGATCCAGGTTGGCCCCGATAAGGGCCGTTTTGCTGGAGTCGCCATCGACCAGCTGGATCACCTTGTGCTCCTTTGACTTGATGTTATTGCATGGAGTCTCGAGGTCTAGGATCTCTAGGTGGTCGGCTGAGGTCTTCTTAGCATCGAGCATGGTCTCGGCCATGCGAATAGAGAGGTCGTGGGCCTCTGCTATTTTGAAACTGTCGTCTTCGTAGGTGTAAGCGGCGTACATGTTACCTCGGAGGGTTAGGACTCCTTTCTCGGTAGGCATCTTGAGCACCAGATACCAGTAATGAGGTATGGCCATGAACTTGGTGAGCGACGGTCGACCAAGAATAGCATGGTAGGTGCCATCGAAGTCAGCGACCACAAAGTTGACGTAGTCAGTGCAGAAGTGGTCCAGGGTCCCAAACTGCATAGGTAGCATGATTTGCCCAAGAGGTGTAGAGCTTTGTCCGGGGAGAACACCCTAGAACTGTGCCTCGTATGGCTTAAGATCCACCTGATCTATCTTCAGGGCAGGTAGACTGTTCTTGAACAGTATATCGATGGAGCTGCCATCGTCGATTAGTACTCTATCGAACTAGACCTTGTTGATACAAGGATCGAGGACCAGGGGAAAACGTCCTGGCTCTGGTATTGCGGCCCATTGGTCCTTCCTGCTGAAAGAGATTTCATGGTGAGACCACGGAGGGAGCCGCGGATCGGCGAGGAGGTTATCGGCGTTGGCCACGTTCAAGCAAGCACGGGCGAGCAGCTTGCGTTCCCGCTTGGTCTCGATGGACACTTTGCCTCCGATGATGGTGTGCACACGATCGGTTGGCTTGACGTACTTGTGACGAGGGTCTGCATCATCGTCGTCGTTATCCTCGTTGCGTTGTTCCCCTGCATCGTTAGGCTTGTCGGATGTGTCCAGAGCCTGTTGACGCGTATAGATAGACTTGAGAACGTGGCAATTTTCCATGGTATGGTTTGACTTAGGATGGAGCTGGCAGGGCCCTTTCAATGCTTTGGCATAGTCGTCTTCGTAATTACGATGTCCGCCACCCTTTTTAACGGTATTGACCTCGCCGTCTTCCTCCCGAGCATGCTTGCTCCTGTAATCATCACGGCGGTCATGCCGCTGATTACGTTGGTCGCGGTGGTCGCGGGAGTCGTTGCGCTGGTTGCGGCGGTCAAAATTGTCGTTCCGACCACGGTTGCCGCGGTAGTCATCGTGGTGTGGAGGGTGGTCGGAGCGTGGAACGCTTGCTGCTTCTTCAATAATTATCTTCTTAGCATCGTCGGCGTCCGCATATTTCTTAGCGGTGGCTAGGAGCGCTGTGACCGATTCAGGTCTCTTCCAGAGGAGCTTGTCTCTTAGGGCATCATGGAAGCGGAGGCCAGTGATGAAAGCCTCGATTGCCTCGTTGTCGGAGATTGATGGGACCTTGATGCGCATCTCTAAGAAACACCGGACGTACTCGCGTAGTGGCTCATCTTTCCGATCTCGGATTCATTGCAGATCGTACTTGTTGCCCAGTTGTTCACAAGTAGCGATGAAATTGTCGATGAAGGCTTGCTTAAGCTCCTGCCAAGAATCAAAGTAGTTTGCTGGCAAGCTGACCAGCCATTGGTGACCTGTATGGCCAACAGCGACTGGGAAGTAGTTAGACATGACGTGCTCGTCAGCCATGGCTGATCTGCACGTAGTTTCGTAGAGCATGACCTATAATTCGGGGTTTTCCTTGCTGTCGTACTTCTGAAGTTTCTCGAGCTTGAAATTCTTGGGACATATGACTTGGCGAAGGTGTGGAGTAAACTGCTTCAAACCCGGTGGACCATGGGCAGTGTCATACTCCATACGGCGATAGCTTTCGTAGGATGCTCGATCGTCGGCTCTCTGGTTGATGCGAGCGCGCAGATCACGTCCACCGAGGTAATGGCGGAGATCGTTATTGCCATCACGGCGATCTCGATTGCCATCCAGATTAGCCCTGCGATCGCGGTTATCGCGGTGATTGTCGCGGTTTTCTCGGTGATTATCGTCCCGGACGTCGCGACGGTTGTCCTCCCGACAGCGGTTATCATCCCGACCACCGTCGTGGCCACCGTTTCCGCCTTGACGGTTGTCTGATGGGTCATTGTTGCGCGAGCCACGCGGGTTGAGTGGCTGTGAACGACTTGGAAGCTGGCGGCTATGGCTTGACTCGACTGAGATGGATGGAGCCCGGACTTGATTTACAATCTCTATAGTCTGGGCCATGGTAGCCGTCAGATAGGCTTGTATTTCATCACGAACCGCTTGGGTTTCTGGGGTGTTGGGTAGCTGTTGCATTGTCGCCATGGCGACGGCTACGTTGCCACTTGGAGTCCTGAAGACCTGTTTGTCCCCCACCCTGTCGAAAGCATCGTTGAGGTCGCGTGGCTGGACCCTTATGCGTCGCGCCCCCTGGTCTACTTCGGCTTCGATTTGTCGGCGATTGAATCGGTCAATATTGCGTGCTTCACGCGTGGTCCTTTCTTGTTCTGTTTCGCCGATCGCCGGTGGTTCGTCATTGCTGACAACATGGATCAAATCCCCTCATCTTGGTGGGAAAGACGGGAATTGTGAAAATCCCGGGGCATGATCTGGCAGATCCAGATCGTACTTGATGCCAACGTCTTCGTGATGCTGAAGCTCGGTGTGTACAGATGCTTTAGATGCGATGCCAGACGAGGAGCTGAAGTCGCCCTCTTGGACCATGTGGACGGATCCTTCTTGATAATCTTCAGTTCGAATCATGTTGACGAAGTCGCGCGGCTTCGGCCGAGGTCGGTGCATAAAACACAGATCCAAGCAGCGTTGTAGGTTATACGCGTAGCTGGAGGTAGCGTTTCATAGGCCATAGGGCTGGACTTGGTGGTTCTCCATCAAGGCTTCGTACTCAGAGAGCCAGAGACCCATCGCGGGGGTTGGCTGGCGACGAGCGGAGCGCCCTTTAGGAGTAGATATGACCACGAGATCTGTACCAAGTCGTGCAGGATGACTGGTCCGAGCTAGTTGAGTAGATCTGTTGTGGGGAGCGGTTACCTACTCGTTAGGTTGACTTTGAATCATACTTACCAGAACTAGGGTTTCAGCGAGTTTGGCGCTGACCCGATCGATGGAGTTGAGCAGGTCGGTGTTGTCGATCTGCTTCCCTTTGTAGCAGGGAAGCAGACGATGAGTCATCGGCGTGGCTGAAGATGATGCAGGCGTGGTCGGAGCTAGATGTACCATGGTCGGAGCTAGATCCATCGTGGTCGGAGCCGTACCCATCGTGGTCGGAGCCGTAGCCGATGTAGGTGGAGCAGTGGTCGGCGCAGATTGAATCCACGCCTCCTTCGTGGTCATGGCGATGAAGTCATCGGAGTCGGTGGTCCAGGTGATCTGGCCGACGGTGAACATGAGGCCGTTCGGCGTAGCCATGGAGGCGGAGACGATGACCATCTTGTTTGCTTGGAGAGCAATATGCACACCCCCTACCTAGTGCGCCACTGTCGACGAAATATGGTCGGCAGTCTACCTAGGGGTATGCCCAAGGTAGTAGATTGTCGGCAGACAGATGTGCAAGCCACAAACAAGACGGTGACGCAAGACAGACACGAAGTTTTATCCAGGTTTGGCCGCCGAGAAGGCGTAATACCTACGCCCTTCGTCTGATTTGTATTGTTGTATGTCAATGAGAGATGTTTTTTAGAGGGATCCCCTGCCCGCCTTATATGGTCTGAGGGGCAGGGTTACAGATCTGGAAACCAATCCTAGTTAGTTACAATTGCCATATGTGGCCGGATAAGGATTCCTATTCTAACTGACCAGGATCCTGCTTGATCGCCAAATCCGCCTTGACTCCTTGTGCGGGACTCCAATCAGGTTGGCTGGGCCGCACGTCGTCTTTCGGGTGGACCGGACCCATTGATCCGGGCCGGCCCAAGCTTAGACGTAAGGGTATAGGGGTTAATACCCCCACAGAGAGGTTCCTTTCATTTGATTGGGGTCCGCTGGTAATCGAAGGACTCACCGGTGTCGACCAAACGGCATGGCGAAGTCCGCACCATGGCGAGGACACATGGCAAGACTCCGGCGGCTGCATGGCTATGGTCAACAGGGCAAGGCGAGGGCTTCCTCCCCATCCGGTGAGTCGGCAGGGTGCACTAGGTCATGATGAAGCTCAACGGCGCATCCTCACAACACGAGGTGGCTGGAGATGGCCGAAATGGCTATGGCAGGGCAGCAGCATGGAGCGTGCGGTGGTCCGGTGAGGCGAACATGACCAGCATTCCCGGGGTCAGGGGAGGTGGCTTTCCACGTTCTACGGCAGGGCGGACTTGGATCCGGTGGCTTTGCTAGCTCTATAGGGGCTAGACAGCCAGAACGGGACGGCGTCGTGGGTGGCTCCGGCCACGGCAACCGTGTGTGGGCAGGACATGGTGGCGGCTTTGTTCCTAGGTGCCTTGGCCGTGTACGTAGGTGTGTGCGTGCGCATGTCCAGGGGGCTCGCGGTCGTAGAGGTGGACTGCCAGCGCCGTCGCAGCTCAGAGCAGAGCATGATGTCGTGGACGGCATCGGCGTCACGGCCATGGTGCACACGGTGACGGTGAGCAGAGGACGGTGCGTGGGCTCACCGTCGGTGTCGAAGGTGAAGGGATGGCAGTGCAGTGGTGAGGTGCCATAGTGATGATTCGAGGCCATGCTGTACCGAGCCGCTATGTCAATGTAGTCGTAAGGGCGACGACACAAGCTCCGGCTCTGGCAGGCTGCGACGGTGGGCTCCAGCCTTGCTAGTAGTCACCGAAGGGTGTGCAGCAGGGTCACAGGCACACCAGGGTGGCGAGGTCATGGTAAGGTGCCAGCTTGGCATCAGGGACGGCCGATGGCTCCTTCGTGGTGAGGCCAGCATGCGACGTCGCGGACGGCGAGGCAGGGTCGGAGGCCGGGAAGGTAGCAGCATGGATGTGGATGAGGACGTTGGCTTTACGAACGGTCGGCGCTATTCCTGGCCGTGGTGAGTAGCTCGGGATCACGTCCATGGTGGTCGATGAGCAGCTGCTCCAGCATGGACGTGCTGCTCGGCTCCACCGCGGCGATCGGTTCCAGCAGCTGGCTGACGCGAATGGTGATGGAGTGGATCAGCGCGGCGACGACGCCGGGGTCACGGTCGTGGTCGTGCAGCAGAGGAGGGGCATGGCGTCAGAGGCTAAGCAAGGCCGAGAGGTGCGAGAAGGGCTATGGCGGCGCGGTGGAGGGAGTTGGTGAGGGCGAGGCCATGACCAGGGGTTTTATAGCCCAAAGGCTAGGGCTTCGCGGTGGGGCACCGTTGTTCGTGCTGCTGATTTGACGATCGGCGTGACATGGCGTGCATCCAAGGCCACGGGTAGGTGAGCGACGCGAGAAGCTTCGAGAAGGGGGCGTCCAAGCTCGGTGCGGTCGCTTCCGCAGTTCACGGCGCAAGGCGCGGCTCAATGGGGCCTGCAGCTGGGGTCTCGCAGGGGCATCCAAGTAGACGGCGTGGATCCTGATGGAAAGCAGAGGAGCGGGGCTTGTACGGAGAAACAAAGAGACGGCGTGGGGACAGGAAAAGCGACTGGAGGAAAATGGCGCTCGCGACTTCAGTTCCTCCTTATGGATGACACTTGGGACCCATGGGGGGACGTACAGGAGCATGCAGGGGCGGCTTCATCTGGTTGGCTTGCCATCGGGAGGTGGCAGCGGCCTAGGAGTAGGGGTGCATTGCCCTAGGGCTTGGAGAGGTAGTGATGCTGCTGGGCTAGCTGGGCCACGATGGTGATGGGCCGGAAGGGAAGCTGGGCTCCAGTACTTGCTATTGGGCACTGGCATGTATACACATATGGAGTCCTTGCATGGCCATGTATACAGAGGAAGCAAGGAGCTCACGTGATTAGAGGAACAAGCACGACATGTTTGTTCACCTAGTTGGATTATTAGGAGCATCACCATGGTGATAGGATGGGTTGGTTAGGACAAAAGGAGAAAGGAATTTTCCCTTTTATTGATTTAAGGATTTTGAAATGAATTCAAAAGGGTTTGAGAGGAATATCCATGGAGAATTGAAAAGGGAAATAAAAGCAAAAGGTTTTCCTTATTTAACAAAAATGAATTTTTGGGAGGGACGCAAAAGAGATGGGAGTAATTCAAGAAGGCTTGGAGGGGAATGCTACAGATTTGTGCACTCTGAACAAAACACTAAACCAACTAAAGAACTCTAGCAAACACCTACAAGCAATTCTATATGAGTGCAACAATTTATTTATAAATTGTCCTTAATTTGACCTAGCAACTACATGCTTCACACATTGGCTCAAAATTTTTTAAAAGTTTGTATTTTTTGCTTCTCCAAAAACCTGGTTTGTTACATGTATCACCATGTGCACATGTGTTAGCATATTTTCACAAATATTTTCAAGGGTGTTAGTCACTCAACTTGCCACGCCACTCGATCCTAGCGATGATGCAAAGTTAGATCACTCGAGTGGCACTAGATGACCGATATGCAAACAAGTTTGCCCCTCTTGATAGTATGGCCATCTATCCTAAACCCGGTCATCAACTTCTCTACACACCTATGACCGGTGAAATGAAATGCCCTAGGTTATACCTTTGCCTTGGGCATTCCATTCCATCTCCTCCAATGTCGATGCAACACATGCACCAACACGATCAACAATGATATGATCCACTTCATATCATCACGTGATCATATTGGTTCATTGATCTTGACTTCACATGCTTTTCACCGTTGCCTTAGTCCATCGGCGCCAAGTCTTGCTCAAGCTTCACCGCCACGCGGTCCATTGCTCCAAAGCCTCTGACTTGCCCTTCACGCTTGCAACCGGCTCATCAAGCCAAGTCTTGTCTTGATCTTCTCCACCTTGATCACATGACTCAATGTCATGTCTGATGTGCAATGAGCTCCTTCAGCATCACATGTGTGAGCTTTGCAACATCTCCAAGCCATTTTCACCTTCATGGCATATGTTGCTCACACACATGTACCTGTGGACTAATTACCTGTGTAACTCACATAAACACAATTAGTCCACCTAGGTTGTCACTCAATTACCAAAACCACACAAGGACCTTTCATCTGTTATTTTCTTCGTGCTGTGCTAGTTGCTCTTTTTCAGTGACTACCTTTGTGCCTAGGCTCACGTCTCTAGCATGGTTTAGCCTAAGACTAGCATAGTACCGCCATTGAATGATTATTCAGCTTGCTTTTGTGACTAACATGGTGCTAGTACTTCCTTGCTTTAGCCCACCTATAGCTCCACATATTTTGACTACAGCTTGATAGGTGTTGTTGTTGCGGCACCGATACACTTCATTCCACGGTTGCAGACTTGTTGGTTGCTATCACCTCCTGTTTGGCTTGGTAAGAACTTGTAAGGGCTTGTTTTAACAAGTTGAGTTTGAGAGAATTACAACCGACACATCCTAGTAGTTGATAGGAGGATACATATTATTTTTGTGTTTCTTGTTTTCTACTAATCATGGCAGGTGATACGAAGATTTTTGAGCTATTGAAACTTGTGTACAGTTTTTGCTAAAACACTGCATGAGCATCATACTTGTCTGTGGATGTGTGTAATATAGTAATGTACATAACTTGGAAACGTTTGTCGAAAACACGAAACAAATGTTATATTTTATGTCGTGTTACATCTTTAGTATTCTAAGCGAATTTTTATCGGATAAAAATGTGGTGGAACTTTTATGCGAACTTTAATAAAGTTTGTAGTACACGCTTCGTAGTCGACGATGGAATGTGTGTGGTCAAGGGCGAGGTTTGCTAGCTAGTATATCAAGTAGGTAGGAATTGGGAGGTGACGCGAAACCGTTCGAAGTTTAAGTCGTTTCGCAAAGTTTGAAAATGGGTCGACGAAGCCATGTTTGGCAAGCTTTGTAGAGGGACCGGCTTAAGGAGTGGTGCGATGTTGTGCCCTAGGTTGATTGCTCTATGTACCCACTAGAGTATTGAAGAAGTAGTTTGGCGTTTGGACCTTCGGGTAGAGTTTTGCGACCGCTTTAAAAACCGTGCATGTCACCTATTTCAGACAAAGCCCGCGCTGACCACGGTCACCACTGCTGCTCGGCTTGGTGTCATTGCTGGCTTGCCCTAGCATGCGCCGAAGCGTCGGTCGTGTCCTCACCGCTGTCCTATGCTAGCACGTCGCGTACTTGATTTCGGCACTGCTGCCTTGGTTGCCTGCTACCACGCACTGGCATGCGGTTCACATCACCGTGGCTGACGCACTACGTCCAGGCTTTGGTGGCTTTGCCTTGCCGTCGCGTCGTATGGTACTCCGGCCGCACTACACGCCACCCATCGCCGTGCCTGGCACTGGTCCCGTTGACTCGTCGCGGCTGCACGCGCATGGGACGACCGCCTGCTCCACCATCGCTTCGACATCATGTAGCGCTAGTGCTTCCTTTGTCCGACGTCGTCCACTATGCCGCGTCACCGAGCTTCATCAGCTTGTGGGTTCGATCGTGCGGATGGCCGCCTAGGGCACACCTTGCTGTTCCCGTTGTAATGTGCACAAGTATGTTGCGTTGACAACCACGGCTGTGCCAAGCCATGCCGCGCCAGGACCCCCTGTCTTCGCTGTCGCCTTGGCCGGTGGGACCCCTCTTCCTTCAATTCATCATGACCACAGCACTATAATCAAATTCGTCGCATCCTTAGCTTCGCTGGGTAGCTAGCCACGCAACCGTCCCCACCTCGCTACGCATATCGCCACACAGAGCCTCAATTTGAAATCGCCGCTCTGCCGGGTCCATAAGACCGGGGTGGCATGTGCCATCGGCAAGCCGCGTAACCAAGGCATACCATTTCAATTCATTACACTACTAGCCTCTCCTCTAGCTGTTTATCACCCTGCTCACCACGGTCAAGGCTCTACCACCGTAGAGCATTCCCTGACATGGTCGTGCCATTGCCGTGCGTCGCCGCACCTCCCGGGCGCACATGGCCAGTTCGGTTCGGGCCATCTCCGAACGAACCACTACATCGTAGGGATCCTCGGTGAGTCACTGGAGCTCACTAGCTACCTATTTTACCCTAGCCTTGCTGACGTTAACCAGAACGGCACTGCCGCAATTGCAGGACCTCCGCCGTCATGGTCGAACCGCGCTACTACAGCTTGGCTCGCGTTTCCTTCACCCGACACTTCACGTTCGCTCCTAGGTAAGGGTCGACTCGGTTGTTGGGGTGGGGAAGGCCTGCTGTGGCCGGCGTAGGCCATCGGTGCCAACGCCGCCACGCCAAAGCACGTGCGCGGGTGTCGGGGATGTCGCTGATGTAAAGATAGATATTTCAAGGGCGTAGCTATAAAACCGTAGACTATAGGAATAGTGCCTTAGAGCTTGCAGGGAATACAAAGAAGTCCGGGGGCGTTCCTGCATTTTTGCCATCACATGCGGATCCTTCCCTCCACGGGCCATCATCCAGCTAGGCCGCGCCGCACGTGGGCCGCACCCGTTGTGGGCCGAGCCGCGCATGTTGGGCCACAGGTTAGAAATTGTTTTCTTCAATTTCCAGTAAAGTAGAAATGCTTATTCAATTTAGTTTTCAAGCTAAACTTTGATAATTTATAGTAAATTATATAGTGGTCCAAAAATAGTGAGACTAATTTTGTTAGGTTCACAAAAATACCATCCACTTGTTAGTACAATTAGACTACAGTTAGCTGTAGCAAGTATTGGGTCATAAATTCAAAAACTAGAGAGCTAATATTATGTAGATTAATATTTGTAGGAATATTTGTGGACAATTGGTGATGGCTAAAGACATAAAAATTTTACAGTAGGTTCCCTAGGTCATTATGTACTTGCTATAAATTTTGCAGCCTTAGAATGAGTTGTTAGATAGAGTAGCTATTACCCTTGCTTTATCGTATATAGCGTAAAAAATAGCATTAGGGGTAAGAACACCTGTAGTTGCTATAGTAGTAACGAATGTCATATTTCAAACTTAGCGGTAACAATAGAAAGCCTAGCACCGTGGTTGGTATCACTAGCTTAGTAGTTCAATCGACGTACTTTTATTTTAAGAGTTGCTGTTGTCATATCATTAAGCATGGCATCATCTTTTCATGTAGATCGTGAGCTAGTAGAATTTGTGCCCATCGACGAACAGGAGTATGACAAGGTGATTAAGGAGCACGAAGAGGAGATCCTCGTGCAGGAGGGAGCCTCGGAGCCTGCTGATGCTGACCTATCGCCTGCCCAAGGCAAGCCCTGGTGCATAACCCCTATTTTAAATGATCACTGAATATATATCTATGATGTGCATTTAAGTTATAGGCATTTTATGAAAACTATATGCATAAATATATCTAGCCATGAGTCCTACTAGTATAGGTCGAGTAGCTGCTATGCTTAGGATATCGGTAGCATGAGTAACCTGTCGTTACTCGCAAATAGGTAATAAAATATGATCACTCCTGATTAAATGATAAAGGTAACTGGTGACCGGGTAGGGATATGGTTTGGGAATTAGTGGGTGTAAGGGGTTATGTCCTACGGTCAACAGGGCATAGCTCGGTTACACTTTTTCCCTATCTATGTCGATTAAGGACCAGTCGTTACATATGACTCTAGGCAAGTCACAGATTTATTGTCCCGAGCGCATACTTAGGTATGGGCGCAGGGAAGACTTGTTGCTCTCTTGTCACGGATCTGGCTCTTTTTGGACCGACTGATTGGAGGTGGAGATGGTGGAGGTCCTTGCACCACACTGAGTCTGAGACTCAGGAGTGGGGGCTTGGACTCCAAGTTTGGACGGGGACCTAGACACCCGAGATAGGAGAATGATGAGTTAGTCCTGCTTGTGCCTGGGGTACAAGCGGGGCATGTGTTTTCGGGGCACCCAGTTGGGCACATTGATTCGTGAACCGCCGGGAAATCTGGTACGGCTTGTCTATGGTTTAGCACCATAGTAAGAACTGAAAGTTGAAAGGAGAAGAAATGGAACGGATTGCTCAACCCTTGCTTGAAAGTAGAACAGGTGCTTATATAGATTGGCTAGATGATAACTTAATACGGCTAATAATAATACATAAATAAGGACTCACTATTAGTATTGCTTTCTGCTAAAAAGAAACCAGCAAACCATAAAGCTTATCATATTCCTTAGAGTCAGGAAATTATTCCCCCTAGTTAGATAAGTCTTGCGAGTACATTGTGTACTTAGGGTTTATTTACCCCTGTTGCAGGTGATGCATGAGAAGTACCTTGTGTGGAGGATTCTTCTGGTGGGCTTAGATGGATCCTCGTCCCTATCATTAGATGTATATTTTTAAATTCCACTGTTTATCATTCCGCACTCTGATATTTTATATTGTAATAATGTACTTTTTAAGAAACTCTGATGTATGAAATGGACAAGTATTATAACTCGTTCTCATTATTGGATCCTTGGGAAAAATGTGGATCTTTTGGGTTCTCCCTTGGAGTGTGCCCGACGGATACCATCCGCTGTAGCTTGCTTTCACGGTGCTTAGTGTCTGGTGGAAGACGAGCACCTCCATAAGTGTGCTATTTCGAGCGGTTCTACCACAGTTGGTATCAGAGCCAATAATAGTTACGAGTTTCATCACTCTTTTTCAAAACTAAAAATTTGACCAACAAAAGCTTTGCGAAAAGTAGGATGCGATTAAGTTAAGTTAAATAAGTATAAGCCCTAGCAATATGGTCTATCTAGGATAGCGACACTGGCTTTATCTAATCAATTTTCTATAGGTACACTAACTTACGTTGCATAAGAAAGCGCTTAGTATACGGGAAGTGAGGGTGCGATGTGCCAAAAAGTTTTATGAGTGCCGCTATATTCCGGCTTGAGTGAGCGCATAGGCCGAAGCATGCATCATGATAATAGCATCTTACTTCAACTAAAATCCCCCTTCACGTATAATTGAATTAGTAAATTGATAGGACTAACTCACGGAATGCTTTAATAAATGTGCTATCATTTCTCTAATCCCTTGATTCTGATCTGGAGGGTGTTTTAATGGATGGTTTATATCTCTTATAGATGAATCTAAGGTCCGGACGTGGGAGCACTAGTGCTGGGGCGGCTCACGGTCTTGGCGAGGGCCACGACGAGAGTGGCCGGGCCCATGAGCCCAACGGGGAGAGCCATGGGGCTCCACTTTTGGCTCTACCTTCGCCACCGCCACCTCCGATGACCCACGCCAAGATGATGGCAGAGTTGTTGGTTGCTCGCCAAGAGTCAGCTCATGCCATGGACATAATGGCACAAGCTATCGCGGGTCTCGCCCACAGAGGCCCCAGGGGCAACGGTGGGAACAGGGGTGGTGCCCGCCGTCCTGAGGGACCATTCTCTTACCAGGACTTCCTCAAGACTCACCCACCCACCTTCACCCCATTTGATGAGCCCCTAGATGCGGAGCACTGGCTTCGCATTATGGAGCAGAAGTTTCTACTGCTCGACGTGGTCGACGAGCAAAGGGCGCGCTTTGCAGCACAGTAGGTTTTGGGTTCTACAAGCGCATGGTGGGACACCTTTGGCAACCTGGCAAGAGTTCACCACTGCTTTCCGAGAATTCTTTATCCCTACCGGTGTCATCAACTAGAAGGTGACTGAGTTCCTAGAGCTACACCAGGGGAGCATGATAGTGATGGGTTATGTGAATAAGTTCAATCACTTGGCTCAGTATGCTAGCATCCATGTGGAATCTAATGATAAGAAGAAGGACTGCTTCTTTCATGATCTCGCTCCCATCCTTCAAGAGAAGCTGTACACGGTGAACTATCACACCTTTGGGGCACTGATGAAATCTACCATTGCCATGGAGGGTTTTCAGCGGGAGTCTCAGGCCGAGTGGAAGAGGAAGCGGGTGGCAGCTAGATCCTCTAGCCACCCTCACACACAAAAGATATAGGTTGTTCGGCGGGGGCCCTATCAATCATCAGGTGGGCCTTCGTTCTAGCAGCCCCCGCAGACTTCACAAACTTCCTCCACACAATACCGTGCACCCCCGCAGTAGGTGCAGCCCCAGCAGTCATAGGGACAGCAGGTCCCACCTCGTCAGGGGTTTGGGAACAAGCCAGGTGCTTGCTTCAAGTGTGGTAAAGATGGCCACTATGCCCGAGCTTGTCCCCAGAACCAGCCAGCTCAGTCCGCTCAACCGTCAGCGAACTCTAGGCTTATCAAGAGGACCATAATCAAGAAGAAAGTGCCCAGTAGATCTGGCCAGATGCATTTCATAGATGCTGAGTAGATTTTGCAGCAGGAGCCGATGATGGCTGGTATGTTTACCACTGACTCCCATCTAGCTTTAGTGTTGTTCGATTCTGGTGCATCACATTCCTTTATGAGCATGGGGTTTGTAGAGCGGCACAACTTACCACTTATGGCTATATCATATGCCTATAAGATTCGTACTGCGGGTTCACAATTGTTCATCAATACCCGCACGGATATAGTAAGTTTGGTATTAGCCACCCACACTTATCGCCTACAGTTCATGGTCATGCCTGGGCAAGGCATTGATGCTATTCTTGGAATGAACTGGTTGCGGGTGTATGGGGTAGTATTGGATATAAAGAGGAGAAGTGTGGAGTTACGGCTTCCTTATTCTGAGGATAGGATGTCTTTTATTGTACCCTCAGATCTAGTCTTGCCTGTTGCTGCCCATGCTGAAGCCTCTCCTGATCTTACCTCCATTTCGGTAGTATGTGAGTTCCCGGATGTTTTTCCCAAAGATCTTCCTGGGTTGCCACCGGACCAAGAGATAGAATTCTCCATTGAGCTTGAGCCTGGTATTGCCCCTATCTCCAGACGCCCATATCGAATGGCTCTAAGGGAACTAGCTAAAATGAAGAAGTAGCTGGAAGAGTTGATGGACAAGGGTTTCATCCATCCTAGTTCTTCACCATGGGGTTGCCCGGCTATTTTCATGAAGAAGAAGGATGGTACTTTGTAGATGTGTGTGGATTACCACCCTCTTAATGCGGTAACAGTTAAGAACAAGTATCCTTTGCCCCGCATAGACACTTTGTTCGATCAGCTAGTTGGCGCCAAGGTGTTCTCGAAGATTGACCTCCGATCAGGCTATCATCAGATCAAGATCAGGCCACATGATATACCAAAGACAGCTTTCTCTACTAGGTATGGGCTGTATGAGTACCTAGTGATGTCTTTTGGTCTTACCAATGCTCCTGCCTTCTTCATATACCTGATGAATTCAGTTTTCATGCCAGAGCTAGATAAGTTTGTGGTAGTTTTCATTGATAACATCTTGATCTATTCCAAGAATGATGAAGAGCATGCCCGACACCTTCGGATAGTACTAACTCGAATAAGGGAGCACAAGCTGTATGCTAAATTCAGCAAGTGCAAATTTTGGTTAGATTGAGTGCAGTTTTTGGGGCATGTATTGACACCTAAAGGTGTTTCTGTAGATCCTAGCAAGATGCAAGATGTATTGGATTGGAAGTCTTCCAAGTCTGTGCATTAGATTCGTCAGTTCCTTGGTCTGGCTAGATACTATTGGCGTTTCATTCCTGATTTCTCCAAGATAGCCTAGCCAATGACCAAGCTGCTCCAAAAAGAAGCTAAGTTTGACTGGAGCCCAGCCTGTGAAGAAGCTTTCTAAGCTCTGAAGACATTCCTGACCACTGCTCCTGTGTTGGCCCAACCGAATATTGATAGGCTATTTGATGTATACTGTGATGCCTTGAAGACAGGGTTGGAGTGTGTGCTTATGCAAGATGGGCGTGTGATAGCTTATGCTTCATGTCAACTAAAAAAGCACGAGGTGAATTATCCCACCCATGACTTAGAGCTAGCTGCTGTGGTCCATGCTCTGAAGATTTGGTGGCACTATCTGTTGGGCAACAAAGTGCATATCTTTATAGATCACAAGAGCCTCAAATATATTTTCACCCAGTCTAAGCTGAACATGAGGCAACGGAGATGGTTAGAATTGATAAAGGATTATAACTTGGAAGTCCATTATCACCCAGGAAAGACCAATGTAGTGGCCGATGCTTTGAGCCGAAAGTCACATCAGGTTGAGGAAACAACTTTGTCTCTCGACCATGCTGAAGTGTTGGCTCACATTGCATTGACCTCAGAATTGCTGGAGCAGATTATTCTGGAGCAAAAGGAAGACCCCGAAGAGATTCCTCACATCAGGAAGTTGATGGCTGAAGGGCGTGGCCCTCACTTTAGTGTTGATGAACATGGAGTGGTGAGATATAAGGATAGACTGGTGGTTCCATCCAATGAAGAGCTGAAAAAGAACGATTTTGAATGAAGCTCACCATTCAAAACTGTCTATTCATCCTGGCAGTAACAAGATGTATCATGATCTACGTCACTTGTACTGGTGGTCTAACATGAAGTAGGACATCACCCGGCACATTGCGGAGTGCGACACTTGTGGTAGGGTTAAAGCAGATCATATGCGTACTCTAGGATATTTGTAGCCCTTGCTCATTCTAGTTTGGAAATGGGAGGATATTTCTATGGATTTCATTGTGGGTTTACCCTGGACCTCCACTGGCTTTGATTCTATTTAGGTCATTGTGGACCGTCTCACCAAGTCTGCTCATTTTCTCCCGATGGACACTAGATATACAGCCAAGAAGTATGCTGAGATATATTTCGATCAGATTATGACCCTTCATGGAGTTCCCCTGACTATCATCTCTGATAGAGGGTCAATCTTTGTCTCTCGTTTCTGGGAGCAACTGCAGCACTGTGTGGGGACTCATCTTCTTAGAAGCTCAGCATACCCACAAACTGATGGTCAAACTGAAAGGGTGAACCAGGTGCTCGAGGATATGTTGAGGGCCTGTGCCATCTCTTTTCTTGAGAAGTGGGATAAGTGCTTAAAGTTAGCTGAATTTTCTTACAATAACAGCTACCAAGAGAGCATCCGCATGGCACCATTTGAGGCTCTATATGGGTAGAAGTGTAGAACGCCACTGAACTAGGTTGAAGTGGGGGACCGTGGCTACTTTGGGCCTGATTTCATAAAAGAGGCTCGGGATAAAGTAAACATTATTTGAAGCCACTTGAAGGCAGCTCAAAGCCGACAAAAGTCTTACATAGACAAGCGAAGGAGGCCTTTGGAGTTTGCAGCTGGGGACTATGTGTACCTCAAGGTGCCTCCTATGAGAGGGGTGCATCGGTTTGGTGTCCATGGCAAGCTAGCCCCTCGGTATGTGGGCCCATACTAGGTGTTGCAACAGTGTGCCCCTGTTGCTTATCGTCTCCAGCTTCCTAATATTTTATCTATGGTACATAATGTGTTTCATGTATCGCAATTGAAGAAATGTCTGCGTGCTCCTAAAGAAGCTGTGGAAATTGAAGAGCTTCTCCTCCAGCTAGATTTGACTTATGTGGAGCACCCTATAAAAATCCTAGATGAGAAAGAAAGAATGACTAGGAACAGAGTGGTAAAATTCTACAAGGTGCAGTGGCAAAACCATTTAGAGGATGAAGCCACCTGGGAACAAGAGAGTTACCTATTGTAGCATTACCCCCACCTGCTCACCGGCTCTGATAGTTAGTTGTTGCGCCAAAATATATTCCCTACCTCTTTCTCACACTAGGCACATGAAATCTCGGGTCGAGATTTTGTTTTAGGGGGTAGATTTGTAACACCCTCGGTGTTACATTGTACTATTTTTGCTAAAACACTGCATGAGCATCATACTTGTCTGTGGATGTGTGTAATATAGTGATGTACATAACTTGGAAACGTTCGTCAGAAACACGAAACAAATGTTATATTTTATGTCGCGTTACATCATTAGTATTCTAAGCGAATTTTTATCGGATAAAAATGCGGTGGAACATTTATGCGAACTTTAATAAAGTTTGTAGTACACGCTTCATAGTCGACGATGGAATGTGTGTGGTCAAGGACGAGGTTTGCTAGCTAGTATATCAAGTAGGTAGGAATTGGGAGGTGACGCGAAACCATTCGAAGTTTAAGTCGTTTTGCAAAGTTTGAAAATGGGTCGACGAAGCCATGTTTGGCAAGCTTTGTAGAGCGACCGGCTTAAGGAGTGGTGTGATGTTGTGCCCTAGGTTGATAGCTCTATGTACCCACTAGAGTATTGAAGAAGTAGTTTGGCGTTCGGACCTTCGGGTAGAGTTTTGCGACCGCTTTAAACACCGTGCACGTCACCTATTTCGGACAAAGCCCGCGCTGACCGCGGTCACCACTGCTGCTCGGCTTGGTGTCGCTGCTGTCTTGCCCCAGCGCACGCCGAAGAACCGGCCACGTCCTCACCGCCGTCCTATGCTAGCACGTCGCACGCTTGATTCTGGCGCTGCTGCCTTCGTTGCCTGCTGCCATGCGCTGGCGCACGGTTCACATCACCGTGGCTAATGCGCTGCGTCCGGGCTCTGGCGGCTCTGCCTCACCGTCGCATCACGCGGTACTCCGGCCGTGCTACACACCACCCATCGCCGCGCCCGGCACTGGTCCCGTTGACTCGCCGTGGCTACACGCACATGGGACGACCGCCTGCTCCACCATCGCTTTGGCGTCATGTTACGCTAGTGCTTCCTTTGTCCGGCGTCCTCCACTATGCCACGTCACCAAGCTTCATCGACTTGCGGGTTTGGTCATGCAGATGGCTGCCTAGGCATGCCTCGCTGTTCCCGTCGTTATGTGCACAAGTACGTTGCATTGACGACCACGGCTGTGCCAAGCCATGCCGCGCCAGGACCCCCTGTCTTCGCTGTCGCCTTGGTCAGCGGGACCCCCTTCCTTCAATTCGCTGTGACCACAACACTATAATCAAATTTGTCGCATCCTCGGTTCCGCTGGGTAGCTGGCCATGCAACCATCCCCACCTCGCTGCGCATACCGCCGCACAGAGCCTCAATTTAAAATTGTCGCTCCGCTGGGTCTATAAGACTAGGGTGGCCTACGTCGTCGGCAAGCCACGTAACCAAGGCATACCGTTTCAATTCATTGCATTACTAGCCTCTCCTCTAGCTGTTTATCACCCTGCTCACCACGGTCGAGGCTCTACCACCGTAGAGCATTCCCTGATGCGGCCGTGCCATTGCCGTGCGTCGCCGCACCTCCCGGGCGCACGTGGCCAGTTCGGTTAGGGCCATCTCTGGACAAACCACCGCATTGTAGGGATCCTCGGTGAGTCGCTAGAGCTCACTAGCTACCTATTTTGCCCTGGCCTTGCTAACGTTAACTGGAACGGCACCGCCGCAACTGTAGGACCTCCGCCACCGTGGTCGGACCACGCTACTACAGCTTGGTTCGCATTTTCTTCGCTCGGCACTTCACGTTCGCTCCTAGGTAAGGGTCGGCTCGGTTGTTGGGTTAGGGAAGGCCTGCTGTCGCCGGCGTAGGCCACTGGTACCAGCGGCGCCGTGCCAGAGCACGCGCATGGGTGTCGGGGATGTCGCTGATGTAAAGATAGATATTCCGAGGGCGTAGCTGTAAAACCGTGGACTACAGGAATCGTGCCTTAGAGCTCGCAAGGAATACAGAGAAGTCCGGGGGCATTCCTGCATTTTTGCCGTCGCACGCGGATCCTTCCCTCCGCGGGCCGTCGTCCGGCTAGGCCATGCCCGCGTGTGGGCCACGCTGCGCTGACACGCGCGTCGCGCCGTTGTGGGCCGAGCCGCACGTGTTGGGCCGCGGGTTAGAAATTGTTTTCTTCAATTTCCAGTAAAGTAGAAAAGCTTATTCAATTTAGTTTTCAAGCTGAACTTTGATAATTTATACTAAATTGTGTAGTGGTCTAAAAATAGTGAGACTAATTTTGTTAGGTTCACAAAAATACCATCCACTTGTTAGTACAGTTAGACATAGTTAGCTGTGGCAAGTATGGGGTCATAAATTCAAAAACTAGAGAGCTAATATTATGTAGATTAATATTTGTAGGAATATTTGTGGACAATTGGTGATGGTTATAGACATAAAAATTTTATAGTAGGTTCCCTAGGTCATTATGTACTTACTATAAATTTTGCAACCTTAGAATGAGTTATTAGATAGAGTAGCTATTACCCTTGTTTTATCGTATATAGCGTAAAAATTAGCATTAGGGGTAAGAACACCTGTAGTTGCTATAGTAGTAACGAATGTCATATTTCAAACTTAGCGGTAACAATAGATAGCTTAGCACCGTGGTCGGTATCACTAGCTTAGTAGTTCAATCAACGTACTTTTATTTTAAGAGTTGTGCTGTTATATCATTAAGCATGGCATCATCATTTCATGTAGATCGCGAGCTGGTAGAATTTGTGCCCGTCGACAAACAGAAGTATGACGAGGTGATTTAGGAGCACAAGGAGGAGATCCTCATGCAGGAGGGAGTCCCGAAGCCTGCTGGTGCTGACCTTGCTGACCTATCGCCTACCCAAGGCAAGCCTCGGTGCATAACCCCTATTTTAAATGATCACTGAATATATATCTATGATGTGCATTTAAGTTATAGGCATTTTATGAAAACTACATACATAAATATATCTACCCATGAGTCCTACTAGTATAGGTCGAGTAGCTGCTATGCTTAGGATATCGGTAGCGTGAGTAACCTGTCGTTACTCGTAAATAGGTAATAAAATATGATCACTCATGATTAAATGGTAAAGGTAACTGGTGACCAGGCAGGGATATGGTTTGGGAATTGGTGGATGTAAGGGGTTGTGTCCTACGCAACAGGACATAGCTCGGTTACACTTTTTCTCTGTCTGTGTCGATTAAGGACCAATCGTTGCATATGACTCTAGGCAAGTCATACATTTATTGTCCCGAGCGCATACTTGGGTATGGGCGCAGGGAAGACTTATTGCTCTCTTGTCGCAGATCCGGCTCTTTCTGGACCGACTGATTGGAGGTGGAGATGGTGGAGGTCCTTGCACCACACTGAGTCCGGGACTTAGGAGTAGGGGCTTGGAGTCCAAGTTTGGACGGGGACCTGGACAACCGGGACAGGAGAGTGATGGGTTAGTCCTGCTTGTGCCTGGGGTACAAGCGGGGCGTGTGTTTTTAGGGCACCCAGCTGGGCACATTGATTCGCGAACCGCCAGGAAATCCAGTACGGCTTGTCTACGGTTTAGCACCATAGTAAGAACTAAAAGTTGAAAGTATAAGAAATGAAACTGATTGCTCAACCCTTGCTTGAAAGTAGAACATATGCTTATATATATTGACTAGATGATAACTTAATACAGCTAATAATAATACATAAATAAGGATTCACTATTAGTATTGCTTTCTGCCAAAAAGAAACCAACAAACCATAAAGCTTATCATATTCTTTGGAGTCAGAAAATTATCCCCCTAGTCAGATAAGTCTTGCGAGTATATTGTGTAGTCAGGGTTTATTTACCCCTGTTGCAGGTGATGCATGAGAAGTACCTTGTGTGGAGGATTCTTCTAGTGGGCTTAGACAGATCCTCGTCCCTATCGTTAGATGTATATTTTTAAATTTCGCTGTTTATCTTTTCGCACTCTGATATTTGGTATTATAATAATGTACTTTTTAAGAAACTCTGATGTATGAAATGGACAAGTATTGTAACTCATTCTCATTATTGGATGTTTAGGAAAAATGTGGATCTTTCGAGTTCTCCCTTAGGGTGTGCCCGACGGATACCGCCCGCTGTAGCTTGCTTTCGGGGTGCTTAGTGTCTGGTGAAAGACGAGCGCCTCCGTAAGTGTGCTATTTCGGGTGGTTCTGCCACAAAACTAGACTCTCATATTCAAGATGTCATTCAACACTTGCCGTTATATGATGGTAAGTTTGATCCTCAAGCTTACATTGATTGGGAGCTAAAAGTAGATAATGAATTTGATGAGCATGACCTGTCTGAGAAATAAAAGATTTGTATTGCCTCTAATGTTTTGATTGAATATGCTTTGTTAGAATGGAAACACATTTTAGAACCCCAACTTTGTGAGTTCAGATTGGTTTTTCATCTCCATATTTGCAATTGAGTTGCTTGCTCTACTTGTTCTTGCTTGTTTCTCGATTGCTAGCAGGAATTACCCTAGTGGTTTAGTTGATCGTGCTCCACAAGATCGCGACGATCATTGGAGGTGGTGTATCGGTTGCTAAGGTGCTCCACAAGATCATCTCCATCCCCAAATCGAGTTATTCACCTTCTCTCATCGAAAGATCAGGATTCAACCCTAGCGAGTTCATATCACATGTGCAGTATATCAATACATAAAATTGCTGTATAATCAGAAGTAATTGGGGAGAAAAAAAACTAAGCTCTTTTATACATGTGATGATTGTATATAGACACTGCACCATCAATCGGCAACAGGTGTCTATGATTTGCTTGTTGCTTCATGGACATTCACTACTGATTCTTTTTCCTTGTAGCAACGGCAGTCCGATGAACACACAGACGCTCGAGAGTCGAGACGCGACGGCACTCAAACCGATATAGCCATCGGTCATCATATTCGACGGCCACGAGTGCCAAGTTGCGCCGGTACATGGCACGAGGTTCATGTTGTTGGCGCCCCATTTCGTCCGGGCGCGCTCCTGGCCTCACCGCGTGGAAAACCTGCAGCTGCAGACGAGTGACCACGGAGTCGACCGACGTCGGACAAGAAGACGGACCTGGACCTGCCGCGCGCGCCGGTCCTCCTCCTCCGAGTCCATCCTGGCCGTCTCCACTCTCTACCCACCCATCGTCGTTCCATCAAACGCCGCCCCCGCCCCCGCCCCCGCTGCCCAGCCTTGGTCCAGCACCTCCAGCCTAGGCTGCAGCGACAGCGACATCATCGTGCATTCGTGCGTGGGCGTGGAGCCGGTGACAGCCCGGTAGTACGTGCCCGCGGCATTTGCTACCGAGTCCACACCAACCAAACAGCTCAGAAATGGGCAAAAATGGCAAACTTGCAACGGCGCACGTAGCACGCACGACGGCACCAAACCACCGCATCTCGAAACCATCGCGACGCGAGGGGGAAGGTGTATCAGCAGTCATCAGTCCGCACAGCAAAACCCACACACGCCCGCCCCCGCCCCCGCCCGGCGCGGCTGGCGTCCCCATCCCACTCCGTCGCCCATCTGCCGTGGCGTCTCTTCTCCATCGGTTCCCTTCTTCTATTTACTCGCAAGGCCGCAGCCCCCCCGCACCTTCCCCCTCGCTTCGCGGGTACGCCGAGTCGCAGACGCACCTCGCTCGCAACTTGTTTGTTGGACTCAAAGGGGCAATAGGCAGCAGGGGAGAACAGAACTGAGCGAGGAGATTCCCAAGGATCTCGCCGGCAGGTAGAGGAAGGGGCGATGGCGGGGGACGGCGGCGGCGGGGTGGACTGGGAGAGCCTGGCGGAGGCCACCTCCGGGGCAATCGGCTCGCTCGTTAGCACCACCGTGCTCTACCCGCTCGACACCTGCAAGACCAAGTTCCAAGCCGAGCTCCAGACGCAAGAGGGCGCGCAGAAGTATAGGTACTGCTGCTGATTCATCCCTTCCTTATCGCTCTTCTCTGGCCGCCTGATCCGTACGACGGGGCTCGTGTGTCTGGCTCATCGGAAGCTGGTGAGGATTTGGATCTGACTCTGCAGAGGATGATAGAGGTTTCGTGATTTTTTTTCTCTCTCACGATCGTGCTTTACAATTTGGGCTTTTGTACTAAGAGAGATTTCCTGAACTTTGCAGTGCGCGATGAGAGTGATTGGGACGGCTTGAAGAGTCTTGCTTTAGTCAGTCAGGACTTTTTTGACATTAGTTGGTCCCAAATTCTCTGCGATTGCGATCGAATCGAACCGTCTGCCCATGGGGTCACAATTCATGCGTGCTTATCCAGCCTTTCTGTGTCAAGTCGTTTTAACCTTTAGAACTAGTGATAGACTGAATTGCTTACGTGAGATGGTCACGTGAATGAGTCCCTTACTCTATTAGGTTCACGATAAATTCGTTTCTCCTGGGATCCAGGGATTGACAATATGGTCAGCAATTATCATAACCAGGCGAACAGGGGTTCACAATAAATTCGTTTCTCCTGGGATCCAGGGATTGACAATATGGTCAGCAATTATCATAACCAGGCTAACAGGGAAAGAATTTTGCGTTTAACGCCTAATCACCTTTGGTGAGAAAAGCTAAATATGGTCAGCAATTATCATAACCAAGCTAGCTGGGAAAGAATTATATGGCCAATCGCCTAGACAACTATGGTGTGAAAAGCTAAGCTGAAACAGTACATTGTCTTAGAGCGGTCATCCTTTGACCATAACATTTTGATATGTTAAGATTAATTGACTTCAATTTTAAGAGCATTTTTTGGAGTTTATGACCAAGCGTTTTTTTCCCCTTGTGGTTCATGTATTTCTTACTTGGCCTTCTGTCGTTGATGCTGGCGAAAGGGTTCATAGCCTACTGGTTGTGATGCCTGGGTTTGACTCTCCCTGGGAGTGAATGTCAGGGCTGGTTAACAACCTCCCTTGTTGACAACCCATAAATAGTGGCAGGGCGCTGGTCTATGATAACGGTGGCAATCGGCCCGTATGAGCTGTGCGGTCCTACCTGGTTAGGTAGGCGCTGAACCAGGTGGCTGTGGCTGCCGGCCTAGGTTATCGTGTGGCCCTATAGGGTCTGCACTGTCAGGGTTCGGGGGGTTTCTTGGTTGGTTGAAGAGTGAGATTTCTTCTTCCGAACAATACTGTAGGGCTGGTATTTCCCCTCCGTCCAGGTTTTGTTGTTCATGCTGTTCCTGTATGTTACATACTTACATCTCCAGCATCCAGCATCTATCTTGTGCATGTCTAGTTACTCCACACATAAACTAAGTGGCTTCAAATGTTTTTTCAGGAACCTTTCAGATGTCTTTTGGGAAGCGATTCGTAAAAGGCAATTTTTGTCTCTATATCAGGGCCTTAACACGAAGAACATTCAGTCTTTTGTTTCCTCGTTTTTTTATTTTTATGGGTATAGCTATTTTAAAAGACTCTACTTGGAGAAGAGTGGAGCAAAGTCTATTGGAACAACAGCCAACTTGTTAGTTGCAGCTACTGCTGGTGCTTGCACCGTTTTCGTGACACAGGTAAGTAATGCTATAGGTTTGCTGAAAAAATACTATGGGTTTGCTGAAAATTAATCTTGGCTCCCTGATCTTATTTGTGCTTCTTTCCTACCAGCCATTAGATACAGCAGCTTCTAGGATGCAGACAAGTGCCTTTGGAAAGTCTAAAGGTCTGAGGGAAACTCTTTCAGAAGGTACTTGGATGGAAGCATTCGATGGCTTGGGCATTTCCATTATATTGACTTGCAATCCTTCTATTCAGGTATTAAACTTGGCGAGGTTCTTGTACAATGAATGTTGTATAGGACTTCAAATTGATAATATGAGCTATGGTGTCCAATTGTGTCAACCTTTTGTTTTTAAACAATTAAACATAGATACTGAAGATTGTGTTGAAGGGATATTATACTCTATTCAGCACGGATACAGATACGCGTATCGGTATCGGAAGGATACATATACGCGGATACGGCAATTTCTTAAACAACCCGATACGCGGATACGTTTTAACTATTTTATTAATAAATAGATAACAATGCATATTAAATTGCAAAATAGATGTTCAAGTTCAACATAGAGACATTTAAGGTCTATTACACTCAGAATAACATGATAGCAGGTTCTAATTTAGGAAATTAATAAAAGGTCTATTACACTCAGAGTAGCAAACTAGCAATATAGTACTATAGTAGGAATAGTAGGATAGGATAGCATCAAGCCATCAACATCAAGCTTCTTCCTCGGTTTCCTCATTCTCCTCCACACTTTGAACCTCAAGATCACCCAATCCAAATGATACAGCCTGCAACTCAGGCTCATCAATGGAGACGTCAGCAACTTCAAGAAGACCTACACCACTAAGGGAATCAAAAGAATCTCCTCCAACATCCCACATCCTTGTCTCTCCTGTCTTGTATGCATCAGTTCTTCTTGACAAATGCCTCAGATTTGAGTGCACAAAGACCAAATCTTCAGCCCGCTCAGGAGTTAAGGCATTTCTCTTGACACTTGGATGAAGCTATATGTGCTCCAATTTCTTTCACAGCAAGAAGGGGAGGCCGGTTGGCTCAGCAATTTTATGGCCAAACACATCAATAGAGGGACAGATTGTCCATGATTTGTCCACCAAGTCATTGGGGAAACAACCCATCTATCATGTATAGAATCAGGATCATTGAATTCTTCTGAACAACTAGAAAACCTTGAGTATTCTTCCTTTACTTTAGCCAACTCTTGCGGTATGCGAAAGAACTTCTTGAAGCAAGTCATCCTCATTTGTGATACCTCCTTATCCTTGTGGGGGGTAGTCGGCCAGCACCTTCTTCAAGCCACTTGTTGCTGTAAAATCTGCATTTGGCAATTTAGCATTACAATTTACAGCATGAGCAACTGAAAAAATAAAGAGCAAAGAATCTGAATTCTGAACTGTATAGTGTTACCTTGGATTGAGTGAATGAGCCAAACAATGCAGTGGATTATTGCCTTTTGTCCACCTAGCAATCAATATATCATGAATAACAGAGTAGAGGTCTGACTTCTCATTTGGTTCCTTCCCTTCATACAGATATATCTCTTTCTTCAGTTTCTCAATCATTGAATCCCACATCTCATAGATTAAGTGAAGACACGGGGTGTTGGTGTCCGCAAAGCGTATCATATCATAGATAGGAGTAGTGATCCTAAGAATGTAATCTACATTGCCCCACCAGACATCACTTAGTATTTTTTTTCCTTTACATGTTGGGCAGTTGAAGCATCCTCTTTGTAGATGCTCCATTTGTCACTAATCACCATGTGTTGGAGAGCTGCTTTACCTCAACAAACCGTTTTAGCATACACACAACCGATGCAAATATTGTTTCAGCAATAGAAAGCAACTTCAAATGGTTGAACTCATTGAACATGGAAAGACGCATGCCATGATTCATTATGAAATTCTTGATCATACTAGCCTCAACTTTAACATTGTGTATAAATTCTAGTTGTCCCCAAACATGCATATCCTCATCAGTAGGTGTCCTTGGCAGTTTAGGTTCACATATATTTTTCATAGCAAGGTTGAGAGTATACACTACATAAGGTGTCCAAAATATGTGATCATTTTCAGCTTAAATTAAAAGACCCGCACCTTTGCAGTTTGCAGCATTATCTGTGATGATTTGTACCACATTTTGTCGACCTACTTCATCAATAATAGCCCTCAACTTCTCAGCAATATATTCTTTTGACTTGTATTCTCCTTCACAATTGTCAACCCTCAAAAACATTGGAGCTTTCTTAGAAACAGCAATGAAGTTGATGATTGGCCTCCTCTGAGGATCTGACCAACCATCAGTGCAGATTGTGACCCCTTTCTCTAGCCATGTGCTCTTTGTACTCTCCAATAGAGTCTCTATGTGCCTTCTTTCTTGCTTCAGGAGTGATTCCCTAGCCCTGTTATACCCAGAGATTGTGTAACCTTGCAAATTGCGGATGCAAGCAAATGCAAAAGCTTCTCTAAAATATGGGTTTCTCAGAAAGTTGAAAGATACCCCTCCAGAATAGATTGCTCTAACAATTAAAGCATCCAAGTGCTTGCGGCCTTGCAATGCCCAAGATTTTTCCAATATAGAAGCAGGTCCTCTCTTGTTCTTCTTGTTGTAATTGGCTACCTTTCGATATTTAGGATCAATGCTACAGAGAGACGGGGATATTGATGAAGATGTTAGCCATAGAATCAAAGCAGGCAATAAAAGGAGACTTGAAAGGATAGAATACAACCAAAGACTTAGCCTTAGATAGGAGTGCTTGGAAGACAACTATTCACGTGCCTGAACCTTGATTGCTTCTGCTGGGTTTCAACTCTAGCCTACCCCAACTTGTTTGGGACTTAAAGGCTTTGTTATTGTTGTTGTTGTTGTTGTAATGAGCTACAGGCAAAGCAACGGTGCGTGTCTTTGCTCTTTCCACCAGCTCCTTGCACCTTTCCACTTCCCTCCTCATCTCACTCAGCATTTCATATGAAACCTTTGGACATTTGCTAATCCCCTTCCCTGATTTCTGCAGCAAATGAGCTTCAACTCTAGTGTAGCTGTTGCTTTTTTCCAATGGACAATAGTTGCATCTCCAAAAAGCATTTCCTCCACCAGTTTTAGGCCTCTCTAGAATGGTGACATGATCCCACAGCGGAGCCTTGATATCAGTTGTTTCTCTGGCCCCAAATCCCACACTACCACTAGCAGTAGCAGTAGCACTAGCTGCACTACTCAAATTTGGAGTTGTTCAGAAGAATTCAATGATCCTGATTCAAGAAGTTCTTTCGCATACCACAAGGATAAGGAGGTATCACAAATGAGGATGACTTGCTTCTAGAAGTTCTTTCGCATACCGCAAGAGTTGGCTAAAGTAAAGGAAGAATACTTAAGGTTTTCTAGTTGTTCAGAAGAATTCAATGATCCTGATTCTATACATGATAGATGGGCTGTTATCCCAATGACTTGGTGGACAAATCATGGACAGTCTGTCCCTCTATTGATGAGTTTGGCCATAAAATTGCTGAGCCAACCGGCCTCCCCTTCTTGCTGTGAAAGAAATTGGAGCACATATAGCTTCATCCATAGTGTCAAGAGAAATGCCTTAACTCCTGAGCGGGCTGAAGATTTGGTCTTTGTGCACTTAAATCTGAGGCATTTGTCAAGAAGAACTGATGCATACAAGACAGGAGAGACAAGGATGTGGGATGTTGGAGGAGATTCTTTTGATTCCCTTAGTGGTGTAGGTCTTCTTGAAGTTGCTGACCTCTCCATTGATGAGCCTGAGTTGCAGGCTGTATCATTTGGATTGGGTGATCTTGAGGTTCAAAGTGTGGAGGAGAATGAGGAAACCGAGGAATAAGCTTGATGTTGATGGCTTGATGCTATCCTATCCTACTATTCCTACTATAGTACTATATTGCTAGTTTGCTACTCTGAGTGTAATAGACTTTTTATTAATTTCCTAAATTAGAACCTGCTATCATGTTATTCTGAGTGTAATAGACCTTAAATGTCTCTATGTTGAACTTGAACATCTATTTTGCAATTTAATATGCATTGTTATCTATTTATTAATAAAATAGTTAAAACGTATCCGCGTATCGGGTTGTTTAAGAAATTGCCGTATCCGCGTATCCGTATCCTTCCGATACTGATGTGCGTATCCGTATCCGTGCTGAATAGATGCCATACTGGACAATGAACATTGGACAAAATCAATAAGGCTCTAATCAGTAATCAGGAAGGGGTAAAGGCCTTTGGCCTAATGGGGCAGGGCGCATTGGCTCAGCTCTAAATTGGATTAGGGAGGGAGAGGAACTCACCTAAGCAGGGGGCACGAGGCAGGGTGCAGTCTCCGACTCGCCGTCGCAGGGGCTCGTTGGCGTTGCAGCCGGCCGGGCGCAGCTCTTCGTTGCCATCGCAGGGGCTCGTTGCTGGAGGCGGGGTGCAACTCTTCGTCGCCGTCGTGGGGGCTCCTTGTCGCCGGCGATGGCGGAGGCTGGTTGCCGGCGGGCGGCGGACACGGGCGCTGCATGGGGGAGTTGGCCAGTCAGGAGGCGGAGGCGGTTGCGTGAGGCGGACTACGCGTGGGAGGGGTCGGGAGTAGGGCAAAGGCAAAGAATGGTATGGTGGTAAGTTGGGCTGGGCCGTATCGACTGGGCCGAAACGTTTCCTTTCCTTAGTTTCCAGCCCAAATAAGCAGGGATACGCGGACACGCCGCGGATACGTATCCCGGCCGTATCCCAGGCGTATCCGTATCGGATACGTATCCGATACGGGATACACACCTTCCCTGCCGTATCCGTGTTTCTGAGATTATACTCCAAACAAACTCTGAAGGTCCTTAGTTTTATTGTCTGAAACCAGACTTTTTTCGATTTACAAACAAACACAGGCAAGGGAAAAAAAATCTTGGGACTATTGATTCGGGCACGTATATACTCTGCTTCTGCAATATTATCATAAATTATCAAATGTGATGATAGGAATATGGCTATCCTGAATTCCATAAAGAAAACCGGGACAACCTCTTGAACTACAAGAGGGAAAACCCAGAACTTACTTTGCTAAGGAAGCAGTAATGGGAGCACTTAGACATCTTCTACTGTCAAGATTTTTCACAAATAAAAATATGTACACCAAGATCTTGGTTCTGGAAAATGTTGTGCAAAATTGTTGCAATTTTTGTTGCCTTCCCTTTGAGTCATCAAAACAACTGTGCATAAATGTTCTACTTCTATAACAGTGCTTCCTTCAAACCGTTTTCCAGTATCATCAACTTTGCATGTATTTGCCTTTACTTATTTGAAGCGAGAAGTAAAAAAAAAGTGCATGTCTAATCAAAGATCACCTTTACAGCATAACTGTCTGTTCTAAACTATATTTTGTAACTTATACAAGGAGACAAAACTGAAATACTCCCACCATTCCAAAGTGTAGGCTGTTTTTGTTTTGTACGAAGTCAAGGTTTCTTAATTTTGACCCAAGATTATAGAAACTACACCAATATCTATAACCTCAAATTAGTTTTTATAAATTCACCATGAAATATATCTCAATAGTGCATTTATTTGGTATTGTAGATGTTAGTTATGTGGTTCAAGAATGCATGCTGACAAACATTAAAAAGTTTCGAGATTTGTCATGTGAAAACAATTTCCAAACGCACAAGAAAGGTGTGTCATTTGATGAAAGGAGAAGCCATTATTTTCTTTGCTGGAATGGCTAGGAGAGCTGCATGTCATTTCAGTAAATAATGCTAGTAGAATTAATATGAAAAGTTTTTTCAGACATTTAGATTTTTAGTGTATTTTACTGACATATTTGTAGAAGAAGTAGCAGTCAGATTAGATTGTAATGATGGCCAACGAAGTAAATAAAAGGAGAAAGGATCAAGTGATTGTTTCATGATTGTCCGTATCTGTCTTCTGCAGTACACCGTATTTGATCAGCTCAAGCAAAGGATAATTCAGAGGCAGCGACGCAAAAATGCAGGGTCAGCAGAGGATAATTCTCGAGTTGTTCTTTCTGCTTTCTCAGCTTTTCTGCTTGGTGCCATCTCCAAAAGTATTGCTACAGTATTAACTTATCCATTAATCAGGTTTGCAAACTTTTACTTGACAACATAAGTGCATCTGGGCCTCACCACCTGCTTCTGCTTGTTAATGTTGTCTAATGATTTGTCTCTTACTACAAAAAATTGTCAAACAGGTGCAAGGTGATGATTCAGGCTGCAGACCCAGATGAAGATGATGACAATGAATCTGAAAGGCCAAGCAAATCAAGAGCACCAAAAACAATGCTAGGTGCCTTGCATGCTATGTGGACCAAGGAAGGCATTCCAGGCTTCTTCAAAGGCCTGAATGCTCAGATCCTTAAAACAGTTTTGAGCTCCGCCTTGCTGCTGATGATAAAGGAGAAGATCTCGAAGTTCACTTGGGTCTCACTGCTTGCCATGCGGCGGTATCTCTTCATTTCTCAGAAGAGGATCAAGAGTGTAACTGTATAAATACGATAGATCCAAAACACAAACTAGCACACATAGTGACATGGTGCTTCTAAAGAGGTTATGCCAAGGAATAAATCTGAGGAATAATGAGCAGAAATACTGAACCAAAAAAGAGAGTGATGTGTATGTGGGATCGATAGCATCAGAGGGCTCTTCAATAAGTTTGTTCATTCCTTCTTTTTTTCTCTCTGAATCTCTGATAGCTAGTGACATAGGTGTTGCACGGATCTGAAACTGGACTGTATTTTTGGCGTGCGTTGTCTGTGATGTGTAAAATAGCAGCCGTGTTAATATTCCCTTCTCTTAAAAGAAAATGAATCGATTCGCAGTGTGATGTAAGATGTGTTGTCGATCGTTCCCCTTTTGCATTTGATGGTGACTCAGACGCATGAATCAGTTCGGTATGGCTTTCGGAACGGCTTCAGCCTGCAGGAGCCGTATCAAATGGCAGTGTAGGAAACAGTTTTAGCAACGAAGCTTTAAGGGAGCTGGAACCATTTTATATTAGGGGAGAAGACATGATTGGTAACTTCTGTTCATCCATTTGAGTGTATGGCATCTTTTTTGTTGGATCTGAGATTTGATTTAGCAACATATGAAATGCCAGTATGCCTTAAAGTTTCCCTATCCATAAAACTCCACATGCATTAGAAGTAGGATAAAGAGGCATTGTTAAGTTTGCCTCGGTAAAGAAGCATACACCACAAAATGAGCGATTTAAGAGTATCATCCCACTTAAGATTTATTTGTAAAGTTTTATAAAAATACAGTATGATGGTTGAACAAAGGATAGGACAAATGGTATTGTACCCACCGTGTACATGCTCCATGAGCTATGGATCAATACACTAACAAAGATGGATAGCATCGGTGACACGAAGTGGTCACGCCAACCCCCTATGGTTGGCTAACCACCCATGTCCCACCAAACTGCCTGAACTTCCTTAGGTACCTTCCAACCGATGTTAGGGATGCATTTCAGCCATGCATGTGCAAAATCGGTGAATCTAAAGGTCAGCGGTCCTCTAGAGGTCACCCAACCCCACACGGACTCCAAACGTTGGCTATAAGTACCTCATGCTACCTAGAGCCTAATACCTTAGAAGGATCCACTCTCTTGACACACATTCAGAAGAAGCTCTTCATTTGATCTCTTTAGTCTTTGGTTACTAGGCTAGTTAGTATGGGAGTTAGAGCAAGTGAAGTCAAGCTAGTCTCGGATTCCCAAAGTAGTTTTTGGAAGTTTGGTATAGCTCTTGTATATTCTCTTTTGTATGACTTTGATTATCAATATAAGTATCTTCTCTAGTTACTTGTATGCTTAGTTATATACTACTACTACCTTTGTTGTAGTATCTTGATTGCTTAGTATAGACCATATAGTTGTACAACTTTGTGTGGCTAGAATTAGGTGAAATCACCTTCGCCCTGGTTCTTTGTTCGTATTGAATGCTCTAGTATGATCTTCATGTGGGATTAGAGTAGTATTCTTTAGCATAAATGTGGTGTTTAGGCTAACATGTATCTAAGGATACGGCTTACCCCACATATGATTGTGGTAGTAAATAGGTGGTGATAGCCTTGTCTAAGCTTTGTAATCCACCACGTTTGAACAACTCACTAAACATAGGACTCTTTGCAATAACTGTCCAATACCATTCTCATCCCTTTCCGCTGCTGGGTTGGGTCTATGCCCCCATAGTGTTCTTGTGTGTGATCTGGTCCTACAACCATAGTAGTCGAGGAGCATAAGGGAACTTTAGCACTCACTCGTTGCCCTCCCAAGCTACCTACATCTTCTATCACACTACTCTTTTATGTATCGTTACCCTAACTAGACTTTGGTATATTGATTGTGATATAATCAAGAACAACTTATTTATCAAACAACTCTTAGCCATCGCTTTCCCTAAGGATATAAATATGATACGCTAGAATACTCTAGGGTGAAGTGCTATAACGATTATTCTATATGCTTGCAAAATTAACTAGTTGAACATAAGAAACAACTACTTTGCCTAGTGCATCGCTACCTCGCGTATCTTCACTTGCAACAGCCACACGTCTCTCTCCCTCGTCGTCTAAGCACCTCCCAAGCTGCTTGTGCCGTAGCTACCACCTTTGTATGCCCTCGCCGTTGCCATCGTCCTCTCTCTCTCTCTCTCTCTCTCTCTCTCCTCTCTCTCTCTCTCTCTCTCTCACACACACACACACACACACACACACACACTATTTTCTTAAACGGACGTTTAGCTCGTTTGAACACCATATACATGTTGCACGGTCGTACGCTATCTCCGTTTAATCGTTCATTTATCCCGTCTATTGGTCGTTTAGCTTGGATAATGGCTAAATGATAGGTGACCGACCGTTTACAATTTAGCATTTAGGAAAACACTGCTCTAGCAAAATTCAAGATCTTAGATTAGGTGAGTTTCTTTTATCAAATGTACCCCTTCGTACCCCTATTTAATGATTGGAAGATCAATACCCTAAACCTTAGGCATCATCTTATGAATTCTTTTTGTGCAATTAACTTGTTAAATTGGTTCAAATTCATGACTTAATGCCCTAGGAGGTGGTCTATGTGGTATTTGAGTTTGAGTTTGAACCTAATTCCTTAAGCTTGCACAACTTAGGGTTTCGTTCGTCTTTTTGGCACATGGTTCCATCAAGTATTGATCCATATCTCTAGAGTTTCATCTTTGTACATCTATTCAGCTTAGTATATCAAACTCTTATACCAAACTAAGGTTTAGCAAAACCTTAATTGCACATCTAAATAGATTATATTCTTGAATAGGTTTTGATAAATAAAAATTAGAGACCGAGTTTAGAGTAGAAGTTTTTAGAAGCCTACTTCAACACCCTCTCTTAGACGTCATGTTCCCTTCACACAGAACTTAGCATTGAGTTCCTCTGCGTGCTGCACGTGCTAGGTATTTGGCACATCTTAGCGTCAACAAACTGCAGATAGTACACTAGTCTCATATTCCTTTCTAACACGCAATATAATCCATTTTCTATTGGATGTACTAGATATGTGTTTTGAGACACTTCAGATACTAATTACCAACAAAGTACATGTGTGAGTTTTACTGCTTTGAAAATGACAAGTATGCCAAATTCAATTTAATGTTGATTTTCTTGGGGGCAATATTTCTGCAATTATATGAATGTTTACTTCTTTATTTGGACAAAAAAGATTCATGTTCTCACATAACATGTTGAGAAGAAAAATTGGCCTAAAACTACTCTCTCTATTCTAAAATTAAAGCCCTAAGTCAAACCATTCTAAGTTTGTCCAAGTTTTAAGAAAAGAATAATAAAATTCACGATATTAGACAAACTCAATTAGTACATTATGAGATATATTTTCATAATTCACCTCTTTGACGTGGTTTATGTTAATAATCTTTTCTACAAACATGGTTAAACGTAGGATGATTTGATTTAGAACACTAGAAGGTTTCTTATATTTAGGACACAAGATAAGAAATAACTTTGTTTTCCATGAAGAACGAAAAACACATACTATTTTTGGCGAATAGTATGACTCAAGTTAGAACTTAAACAATAACTCTACATGACAGCAGTCCCACGGATGTCCCCAGAATAGAATGAGAAGCCCTGCGTATGCAAAGCACATAAGCTTTTTTGGGCTTGTAAAACACAACATAAGTTCATCAATATTTGTAGTTGTTTCATATAGTAGTCTCCATCTCGCTATAAATTGTAATGCATGCCTCTGCAATCAATTCATCTAGTCATCGACCTGCATTTTGTACAAGCGACTCATTTAGGAAACTACAAGGTCCCTTTGGCAACCAAAAACATTTCTAATTCTTGAGATAATCGGTAGAATCATTGCCAAATAGGTTAGGTGAAAAACGTTTCACTCGAGAATCACTACAAACATTTCACATTTTTATGCCTAGCAAATGGTTATTAGTTGGTTTCGCGCGATTCTGATTGTTGCCCCCTTATTGTATTAGCAACTATAATTTTTAGTTAATTCTTTTTAGTTGAAACAAGTTAAAACAGGTTGTATTTAAGTTGTTCTTCTCCCATAAAAAAGTTTTGATTTTTTTGAAAAATATGTTCATTTATATGATTTTTATGAAAAACAGTTTTGAACCAGAATCTAGCCTACCAGCCAAACAATTTGATGAAGTGATTCTGAATCATCATCTGAACCCAAACGTTTCTATGAGAATTTGAATCTCTAACAAACGAACCTTAAGGTTTTGCGTATAAAGAAAAAACTTGAGCTCATTTTGCTTGAATTTTCCCCAGCAGAACTCCCAAATACATAATACTCTGTACACACGAAGGAAGAAAATTCAACATTTTCTTTGTACCTTTTTCCAACTCCAAAACTAGTGCAATAATGATGTTCGGCAAAAGATGATCTTCACCTGAACATGACTGAAGCATTGGTTACCATATAAGTGGTCCAGTTCCAGTCTTGCACAAAATTACAGCATATTTTGATGTTAAAGATGAACAACATGGACTGGGATAGCTTGGTTATCATATTACCTGATTGGACCACATGCTGAATGGTTGAACCCGAGCATAATAAAAGCTCATCTTCTACAAACTACTGATGATCATCATCATAATGGTACTTCTGCATTTTCAAGTTTGAAAGATTGTACACTTGGTATAGTCCAGCTGTACAATCTTGTCAGACTAGACACATTTAACTCGAAAACCGAAACCAGAAACCGAACCGAAGTGTCGGTTTTTCGGTTGGTACGATTTTGGTTTTTATACCTGGGAAGTTCGGCTACGATTCTCGGCTTCAGTTTTAGGGTCTTGAGAACCGAACACCCGAAGGAACCGCTCCTCAAGTGCAGAGCAGAGCCGTATCCCTCTTCTCCAGATAGTAGCAGCCCAATGGCCCAATATGGCCCAAGACCAATGCATACACATAAGGCCCCGTTTGGCAGAACTGATTCTCTGTTGAATCCAGCAGGAGCTCTGGCAAACAGTTTTTCAGAGAGAAGTGATTCTCTGCTGATTCCGTGAAGTGATTCTCTGAAATAAACTAGGAGACTGAGAGCTGAAAAAGTAGCTTCTCCTGATTCTGTGAAGTGATTCTCCATCATGATTTCAAGAATTTATGCTAAAGAATCAAAGAGAATCACTTTCAGCCACATAATCACTTCTCTCAGAGAATCAGCTTCCTTAGAGAATCAGAATCAGATGGAGCTCTACCAAATAGGCCCTAAGCCCCCACTGCCTCAGCCGATCAGCCCAACACACATTGAAACCCTATCCAATCCAATGTGCGGTGAAGAGAGGGAGTACGCGATTGCGCGGTGCAACGGCGCAACTGCGACGGCGAGCAGCGAGCGCGGGCAAGCGACGGTGAGCAGGAGGCGGTGGCTTGCGGGCGCGGCTACAGGGCGGCCTGCAGGAGGCTCTTCGGCAGCGGTCGGTAGGAGCGTGCCCGCGCGCCGTAGGGATGGGGTCGGTGCGGCAGGAGGGAGCGGCATCTGCGCGGTGGTGGCGGACTAGCGGCGCAGCGCAGCTCCTTAGGCCTCGTCGTGCAGTTCTAGTTCTCCCTCTCTCTTTTCTCTGTGTCAATCGGTTTGCTCGGTTCAAACCGGAAATCGAACCGAGAAACCAGACACCGAACTTGTCGGTTCCTTCTTCTGAGACAAACCGATCGGTTACTGGATCCGGGAAACCAAAGTTTGTAGAAACCGACGAAACCAAACTGAATAGTCGATTAAAACCGATTGCCCAGGCTGACAATCTTGACCGTTTAGGTAAAACACCTCACCGTTGCAACAAACATAATATGACCGTGTGGGTATTTCACCAGAAAAGGCAAAGAAAAATAAACCTTTGAGGTGCGTATTTTGACAAGACAAACATGACAACAATATTTCCTCTTCTGATATGAACTTGCTAGTGCTCGGACGTTTGATTCGGGGCACTAGCGTCTAGACGGGGCCCGCACAACGAGTGAGCGAGCACCCTAGCATGCCGGGCTCGCGAAAGAGCGCCCCATCAGCGGGCCCGTGCCGCTCCGGACATCGCGGCGCCGCCTGCCGCTTCTCATGCGTATCCCATGTGCAACACCCGATCTACTTTTGAAACATTCAGATGCAACAGTTGCAACATACAAAAGAAGACATATGAAACACTTGAAACAAGTGTCTGAAACACTTGCAAAAACGACTGAAAACACTTGAAAACCATTGCAAACATACATTTGGATGAAACACTTGCAACATACGTATGAAACAACTAAAACACTTGAAACATATGCTTGCAACGTGTATGTATATGCAACATCCAGATCTACTTTTATAACATCCAGATAAAACACTTACAACATACGTCTGAAACAGATGAAACATTTGGAACATACACTTGAAATATACGTGTATAGCCATTATAACATGTGCAACATCCCGATCTACTTTTGTAGCATCAATATACAACATTTGCAACATACTTCTGAAATATCTAAAACACTTAAAACATACTCTTGCAACATACGCTTTCAGCGTAGCACAGCTCGACGTTGGCGCAGAGCTTGATGCCGCGGAGTAGGGTGAGGGTGGGGTGGGGGATGAGGGAGGGAGGGAGGGGGATGCCAGCGGTCAGGTGGCTGCGGGGCTCCGTGATGGTTGCTATGGTGCTGCCCACGGTGAGCGTCCCCCGCGCTAGGAAGGTGCGCAGCGGGCGGGTGACATGGTGGAGTCGATCACAGAAGACACATGCTCACAGTGAAAGAAGGCCACAACAGAAAGGAATAGGGAATCAGTATTTTTTATTATGGAGAAGCCGAGAGCAAGCTCCGTATTGGGCTCCACAGGCCCACGAAGGGCGCATTCGGAGCATCGAACGTCCTGAGGAGAGCATAATGTTGGTAAGAAGGCAGGATGCCATTTTTCAGTATTCCTTGTACCGTGAGAGCATATGATCTATAAATAACATATTTGTAGTAGAGAAACTTTAAAAAAAAGTGCACACATGTACCAGTCTACTTCACAAGAGGACTGAGGTTGGTAGTTTCATGGTGGCATGTATAATAGTAATAACACAAAATGAAAGTGGAACACCCAAAATGCCGAAAGGAGGCAGCGTCCGTGTATTCCAATTGAGGCAGTCTTTTATTTAAATAAAATTGAACCGCTGAAAAGGTCCAATGGTATTATTATACATCACATTTGGATATAGGCATGAACTTCCAAAAGCCCACAACCTTGTGAACCACCGAATACATTGAGGCTCTACCACCCATTATTAACTTCTGCTTTTAGTCCTCTCCAAGATACACTTGCAGATTTATTGTGCGGTAGACAATTGCCCTGTTCGCTTAGCTGATAAGTCATGGCTGAAAGTACTGTTGGCTAATTTGTTGTGAGAGAAAAATAATGTTCGTTGGCTGAAAAAGTACGGCTTATAAGCCAAGCGAACAGGACGAATAATAAAGAAAATGAAGCCTGCGGGGGATCCTCCTGTGCATGCCTTGCCTGCAGGAAAACATTTGGGAAAACGCAAGTCAATCAAAGACAACGCAATTTTAAACATTTATTTAGTTTGTAACAAAACAATAAACAACACTAAACCCGATAGCGTGCATAACTGCATGTGTGTATGATGGCAACATAAAGTTAGCTTTAATGAAAATGTCGAGAGCGCTCCAACTTTACAAGTAGTCAAATAGGATGACAAGCAAAATCAAAATAAAGCAGTTTAGGAGGACAAAATTATTGCTTCATGCTATGTCCCGAAACATAAAATCAACATAGAAAATAGGAGATGTCGAGGTGACAACCAAATTATCAAGATAGCAAGGCATTAACCTCTCATAAACAATTTGGTTCACAAACACTACGGCGACAATCAGGTAGAAAACAAAATATAAGATAGTGCTTGCAATAACAGAACTAATAAACCTACAACAGCTACAGGAAGAAGGAAGTCAGAAGTTATAAGCATACCATAGATATAGACTAAAACAATCTGGTGCTGACGATTACCATCGACTTCACTCAGGAGTAATTTGATTGTAAGTATAGACAATGTTTGACTCGGTTGGTGGATAATGGATCTTCAAAAACATTCCTTTAAGTTGATCGTGGGAAGTCATCTCCTCCAAAACTTTATCTTCTGAAATCAACTTAGAACAGTGCTCCATTTCAGCTTTAGATAGCATGTTCCTAACATTATTGAACTCGTCTTCTGTAGAGAAGACCAACTTGGATAAGTGATCCTTTTCTGCTTGTCTGTCATATTTGTCACCTTCACCTGTTCCATAAGTTATCAAATTATATGTATATACAAATTTCTTCTGACCTATCCTAAATGCTCTGCTGATGGCTTGCCTTCCAACAGCTGGGTTCCAAACAACATCTAGAAGCACAACTCTTGAAGCACCGGTCAAGCTAATCCCTTCACAGCATGCTCTTGTAGATGCAAGTAACACCCTGGATTCATTATTTGGATTATTGAAGGCTTCAATGGAAGCCTGGCGATATCTTGGAAGGATCTTTCCATCCATTTGAAGAATTTCTTTCCCTTCTCTCCATTTAAAGAACTTGCGAAGATGCTCTTTTATCAACTCTAGAGGCTGAATATATTGGCTAAAAATCAAAACCTTCTCTCTTAATGCTTCACACAAACGAACAACTTCCATTACAAATCTTGTTTTTACCCCTTCATAGGGATTTGATCTCAATTTTCCAAGCATAGGTTTATCAATAAGTGAAGCTTCCTCCTCAGACATGTTAATGGCGGTTACAAGGGAAGGGTGTGTAGAAGCTAAAGAAATGACATATTCATGTTCAAAGTTGTTACCAGAACCAATGTTTTCCACCTTTCTAATGATACTCTTTTGAAGGGGAAGAGGCTTCAGAATAATCACACTCTCTCTGAGCCCTGGAAGAGTTCGAAGAATATTACCATTATGTATATGAACAAATGGTTTTAATATTGATCTTACTTTATCTGCATTATCATCAGTTACATTGCTAGTTAGTGAAGCCCAAACTCCTTTTTCATATTTATCAGAAAACTTATCCTTTTGCCTCTTTGAGACATAGTGCCTTCGACCCACTCTTCCTTTCGTCAAAAACATTTCACCAAACCTAGGCCTTACCAGACAAAGAATGTTGTAAAGCTCAAGAAAATTGTTCTGAAAAGGAGTTCCAGATAAAATTATACGCTTCTCAGTTTTCACTTTTCCTAGAGTTTTCCACATGACACTGCGCTCATTCCTAGGTGTGTGTCCTTCATCAAGAACAAGTAAGCCAGGGTTATCAAGAAGAATGCTTCTTACTTTGTTTTCTTCTGTGCAGCCAGGTTTTTCAGATGTCAGTTTTGTGTACAGGCCATAACTTATTCCAAGAATACCATGGCCTTTGTTCCATGAAAGTAGTTTCACTAGTCTTGTCAACTTTTCTGTCCTGTGTTCTTTCTTTATTAACTTGCATATGTTCCGGTCCTCTTTTCCAGTGTAATCAGTTGTGTTCATTATATGAAAAGGAACATCAACATTCCATTTCTTAAACTCCTCATCCCAAGCAAAGAGCATCCCACGTGGTGCAATAATCACTGGCCGGCAGTCTGGAAACACTTTCATGTATGTCTGGATAAATACAATAGCTAATCGTGTCTTTCCTGTTCCTGGAGCATGACAGATCACACATCCACCAACAACATCAGGTTTTGCTCCATGCTTTAGCTCATCAAGCCTAATAGCACCAACTAAATTTGTCCACATAAATTCAAATGCTTCACGCTGATGCTCATACATAGTACTGATGACCCCTGGAATAAGATTCCACACCGTTCCATATTGATGAAGATCCTGAGATTGTTCAATGTCACTGCCTGCTTGTTCATAAAGATCATGAAACACCAATGTATCCTTCACACCTTTGGCATTTGGCCATGCAGATTTCTCGGCAAAGCCTGAGACCTGGAAGAAAAGACGAGTTAAATGACCAGATTTAGAAGCTTGTACTGTAGAAAGGATGCCATGACTTGTGGCCATAAGAAAGCTTACCAATGATGGAAACATGAATTTGATCTCCAGGTTTACTAAGGAACAGTATTTGCATCTGATCCCTATTTGATCATCAATAATAAACTCATGCTTCCCACGAGAACAGGGTGTTACTGGGGCAAGAGAAAAATCTAGCTGATTGCCTTCTTCTTGACCCTACAATACAACATAAGCTAATAAGTTCAATTTGGCCACTCTCGCTAGATATAAGTGGCAAATCAAAGTATCTGCAATGTACAAACTCTTGCATTCAAGAAAATAAACATTAAAAATCGAAGTAGCATATCATGGATGCATGACCTTGAAACGCTATCTAACTTTTACATGAAAACAGTAGGGGATGTCTAGTTTCTAAAAGATGAAACTATTTATGCCGATTGTTGAATAAAGAGTAGAAATCTACCAGTGGTATCAGGTATGCAAAATACTACGCATGTTTGAGTCGATGTAATGATGCCAAGTTAGGAAATTCCATTCCCAAAGAGAACAAAGAATTGAGTCATTAATGTTGGGTAAGAAAGGAATTCAGCAAATGAAACACACTGATGACGAAACTTTTAACAAAGAACAAACATCTCTGCTTCCTTTTTGTTTTTTTTAAGATAATTTTTTTTTTTGAAAACTTTGGCAGGAGCTCTGCCTTTCAATTAAGATAGAGGAGGAAAAAAGTTTATGTACAAGCAGGTAGAGGAAATAATACACGCCCCCGTGGGCACAACAGAAGGGTGGAAGCCCACTCAGAAAAGGAAACCCCTCCTAGCCAAACGCTCTCTTCCTCTGTTCAATGTCGTCTTTGATCCTCGCAGCTACCTGCCACACTGTTTCTGAAGTGCTATTGAAAATGCGCCTGTTCCTCTCTTTCCATAAGTTCTAGAATGTGTATATTACTAGGCCATTGAACCTCTTTCGATCAGCCGGAGGCGCTTTGCTAGCTGCCTTCTCCCACCAAGGCATAATCTGCAGTGGGTCTTCCTGTTGCTGGCCCAATATACCGTCAAAGTGCTCCCAAGTGAGAACTTGGTTCCAAACCGTCTTTGCAAAGGGCAGCATATACACAAGTGAAGACCGGTCTCCAAGGGTCCATTGCATAGAACACAGTGTTCCTGGTGCGGCCATCCTCTTTTTTGCAAATTATCTGCCGTTAGGATTTTTCCATGAATTAGGATCCAGGTGAACACCTTGCATTTGTTTTCCGTCTGTGCTTTCCAAATGTGGTCCCTTGGGAATTTTGTGAAGGAGCCTCTGAATTGGATGAAGTGGAACCAAGCATCTGGTGTCCTATGTAACAAAATGGTACCACAGAAGATAAAAGGCAAGTTTTATAGGACGACGATTAGACCTGCTATGTTGTATGGTGCAGAATGTTGGCCTACGAAAAGACGACATGTTCAACAGATAAGTATCACGGAAATGCGTATGTTGCGTTGGATTTGCGGTCATACAAGAAGGGATCGAGTTCGGAACGATGATATACGTGATAGATTAGGGGTAGCACCAATTGAAGAAAAGCTTGTCCAACACCGGTTGAGATGATTTGGACATGTCCAACGGAGACCTCCAGAGGCACCGGTGCGTAGTGGAATCCTAAGCCAGGATAGTAACGTAAAGAGAGGCAGAGGAAGACCTGAAGTTGACTTGGGTAGAGGCAATAAAAGGAGACTTGAAAGGATGGAATATACCCAAAGACCTAGCCTTAGATAGGAGTGCTTGGAAAACAGCTATTCACGTGCCTGAACCTTGATTGCTTCTGCTGGATTTTCAACTCTAGCCTACCCCAACTTGTTTGGGACTTAAAGGCTTTGTTGTTGTTGTTGTTGTTGTTGTTGAGCCTCTGAATTGGATCTGGTAAGCTGAGCGGGTGGAATAATTACCATCTGGAGTCCATTTCCAGGTGATGGAATCCTTGACTGCCTTGGGCCAAGTGCACGTCTAGGATCCTGATCCAAAGAGAGACGAACTCCTCTATGTGGGTTGCAGTGGTAATGAGTCTTCTCAAGGAGCGTATCCAATTGTTGTTGCGAAGCTCGTGTTGCACTGTTCTGTTTTTCCTGGAAACCAGTTGGAAGAGGTTTGGGGCCAGGTAGGTATCTGGGAGCCTCTCCATCAAGCCAATTATTATGCTAGAAGCGAGCCTTTGCGCATCACCTAGGGAGACTATGGTTGAGGAGTTGAACAAGAGACGGTCGAAGTCATTACAAGGAAGATCCATTCCAGCCCAAGGTTTGGAATCTTCAGTCCAATCCTGCCACAGCCAGCGAAGTCGAAGGGCACGACCAAACCTTTCAAGGTCGGGCACGACAAGCCCACCAAGATCCTTTGGACGGGTGACTGTTGGCCAATTAACCAGGCAGTGTCCTTCCATAGGAAGGGTCTCCTGATTTTGTCGATTTTCTTTTTTGCCCATGCCGCCAGGGGAAAGACAATTAGATGATAGGTTGGCATGGTAGAGAGGACTGAGGAGACGAGCGTGAGGCGTCCTGCTCTATTTAGCCATCTCCCCTTCCATCCAGGCAGCCGTTGTCCAATGCGTTCAATCAGTGGCAGAACATGGATTTTCTGGAGCGATCTGACATGTAGCTGTAACCCCAAATATTTGCAGGGGAAGGTGCCTCTAGTACCTGTGAATGGGGACAGCACCCAATCAAGGCCTGTTTCCTCACATCTGATCGGATGAATGGAGCTGTGCAGGTTTATGTGAAGGCCCGAGAAATTTCCGAATGCCTCTAGGATTGTTTGGATCGCCTCAACGTCCTCTTTTATTGGGTTAATGAAGATTGCCGCGTCATCTGCATACATGGAGGTTCTCCATTTGGCTGCTACCGGAGGCAAGGGAGTTAAGATTCCTTGGTGGGTCGCCATGTCAAGTAGGCATTGAAGGGGGTCCATGACCAAGACAAAAAGCATGGGGGAGAGGGGGGTCACCCTAGCGGACGCATCTGGCATGGTTGAAGGTGGGACCCCTTTGTCCATTGAGCAGTGAGCAGGAGGAGGCTGTGCGGAACAGGATGGAAATCCATTCGCGCCAACGCGCCCCGAAACTCCAGAGCCTGAAGGACTTCCAGAAGATAGCACCAATTAACAGTGTCAAATGCTTTGTGGATGTCAAGCTTCATGAATAGGGCCGACAGATGTAGCTTATGCATTGTCCGTACTGCTCCCTGGACATAGAGGAAGTTGTCATGGATGCTTCTTTTTTTAATGAACGCACTTTGACAGTTGGAGACAAGGAAGTTCAAATGTGGGGCAAGTCTGTTGGCCAATAATTTGGAGAAGATTTAGGCGATGCTATGAATAAGGCGGATGGGCCTGAAATCAGTGATCCTTAAGGACTCCGCTTGTTTTGGTAGGACGACGATGTTTGCCGAATTCAGGATTTCCATGCCCACAGTCCATAATAAAGTTCTCTTGACCTTCAAGGCTACCTGAATCGCCCCTTAAAGTTACAGTTATAAACTATTGTCTAATAACTCCTTTAAGTGAACTAGATTTCTTGACCTGCAAAAAGCATTTCTAATGTTTACTAAGTTACTCTGTTCTGACAAATGATGTTTCCTGCACGTTAGCTGCAAACTATCTGACATAGACATGCTCTGAGAAACAATTGAGCCAGATCAAACTGAAGATAATGCAGAGAGAATGCTTTCCACGCCCTAATAGTTTTTTGTGTACATTTCTAGGTTCTAGCTTCAATAGTGTTCCTGAAGAAGGATTTCTGATTCATGTGATTTCTTTATGGACATGACAGCAGTGTGAGGTCCTTGACAAACCCCAAACATATATGCATTATGAGAAAACAAGGCTATATTTTATAGGTTGAGTGTCACATGCACATATTGTTCACAGAAGTGTTGCACTATCAAAGAGAGTTCAAATGGTTTATTTCTTCTCTTGTTAGTTATGTTAGTGATAGATGTAGATGATTGAGGCAAGTCAGTTTATAAGGGTTTATTTCAGGGTGCTGTACTCTTGGGCCTTGGGAAAGAATCTGAAATCTTGGGCTCCAGGAAAGTGTCAGTTCTTTTTGTGGTTACTTACTCATAATAGCCTAATAGGTAATGGACTGCCGATCAGCTTGCACGATGAGTCTTCTGCACCCTGCCTGCTGTGCTCTTTGTGATCAAGCTGAGATGATCAACCACCTGCTCACCTTGTGTGTTTTTGCATGAGAATTCTGGTTTAGCCTGCTGCAGCCTGCAGGTCCTCCACAGCCAGATGATGTTTCCTTTGATGAATGATGGGCAAGGGGAGAAACAAGGGTTGATGGTGAGGACTCAAAAGGTCCTTCGAAAGTGAGGACCAAAATGGGCTTAATTCTATCATCACCCTTGGAGCATGGGCAATTTGGAAACATCAAAGACGATATGTGTTTGATGGTGCATCTCCTAAAATGGCTGGAGTTCTTCTGCTCGCTAGAAGTTGCATGATTGGGGTTTGACCAGAGCAAGGGGCATCTCCTACATCTTTGCCCTTGTGCCAGACGGTGAATAGTGGGAGTTTTTTTTTTTGTTTGATCGAGATTGTTTCTCTATTTTTCCTAGGATGTGCTTGTAATCAAATCAAACTTTTTGCGTTTGTGGCCAGTGACAACGTTTTGCTGAGAATAGCATGATAGTGCATCTCCAGTTGGACATTGTTAATTTTATCATAGTTCTAGTTGTAGAGTCAGTGTTCAAATAAATAAGCCACACATTTAAATCTGCATGTGTTTTGATCGATAAAAAGAAAATGAAAACCAGTACCACACATCAGCAAATATTTAAATGTACCTCATCATCATAATAAGTGCCGATATTCTCAGACTCTAAAGCAAAGTCAAAGTCAGCCCATAACAAATCCAATCCAACATCTTGTTCTGGCCTGTCAGCTGCTACTAGATCTTCATCTCCAAATGAAAATACCAACGGATGCATTTCTTTGAAAATAAACTGGAGCTGAGGATTCTGATCAAATGGAAAAGATTCTAAACTTTTATCACCACTCATTTTATCTACCAAAAGCTTCAGAAGAGACTGCCGCTTTAGCATGATTGCACTGCTGGATTGCTTGCCCGATTTGGACGATGTATGCTTCTTTTTCCTATCAACTTTATGACTCCCATCACGTTTGAAGCCATACTTTCTGATCTGGTCAGAACCTGATGAGTTCGAATCTGAGTTCAAATCCCGCTCATACAAAGGATTTGTCTTCATCCCAAGCTTATGCTTTTTCCTCCTCTCAAGTTCCCAAGTAAATCGTGATTGCTTTTGTTGCTCAGTAAATGTGTCATTGCCAACAGCCACAGGGCTCCAGCTGCTATCTTTCTTAAAGGAGATTGGCTGTAGCATATCAACATTTGCATCTTCATCTTCATCCTCCACCCACTCAATATCATATCTTGAGGTATTTTTTTTCTCGAACATATCATATCTTGAGGTATTGTTTTTCTCGAACACATCATATCTTGAGGTATTTTTTCTCTCGAACATATCATATCTTGAGGTATTTTTTTTCTCGAATATATCATACCTTGAGGTAGGAACAGTAATATTGATCATGTCATCATCTGATGTGTAAATCCCGTTATTGAGTTTTCTCTCTTCAGCCTCTTCTTCCTCTTCCTCTTCCTCCTTCTCTTCGTCATCTTTATCATAAGCGTCACTACTGTCGTCGTCATTGTTGTCATCCTCATCTTCATCAAGTTCCACCTCTGTATCATCATCATCCTCTTTCGGCTCATCAGATAATGCCTCAAAATACGTATTGTATGATAGTCTATCTTGATTTATCCCCCATGAGGATCGAGTCCTCCATGCAACACAAGATGGAATAGTTGGTAACTTCGATTGAACTGACGCCTTCCTGGAGGGGGCACTACTCATATTTTCAAGCACCTTGATTTCCTCATCAGAGCCCAGAATTTCTGAGTGCAAGCCCCCTTGATCAGAACCTGGAGCTGCTTCACTCTTTGGTTCCACGTCCTCCTTATTATCTACTTCCTTTCCCACACCCAACTCTTCCTCCTGGCCCCCCTCCTCCTCACACCCCCCTCCACCCAAAACAACGTTCTGGTTCACCAAGTCTTGTATTTCCATCTTAGCATGATTTTGCATTGGTTCGGATTTGCCACCTTCATCAGCATCATTCACAAAATCACTATCATGAGCATCATCCATAAAATCACTATTGTCAGCATCATCACCGGACTTGCCACCTTCATCAGCATCATTCACAAAATCACTATCGTGAGCATCATCCATAAAATCACTATTATCAGCATCATCATCGAACTCCATCTCATCCTCTGCCTCCCAATCCACTCCATCTGCATCAAAGTTTCTGCCATTACTGTAAGCACGGATCACATCTCCAACAAGCTGCTCCTCCAACATCTCATCATCGTAGTCATCTTCAAAGGGTACCATCTCCTCAGCAACCACATCAGCAGTCGTTGCCAGGCCACTGTTCCCTCTTGTGTAGGTGTCCTCATCACCAGCACCTTCCACTGCCTCTGCATCACCTGAGACCAAGTCATCATTCAAATTCACAGCACTGTTCTCCTGGTCTCCCCCATGTTCCTCGATATGATCCTCACCTTTAGCTGTCCGACGATCCCCGTTAACCAGATCAGCGCCAATGGCGAACCCCGGCGCGTGGCTTCGCATTCCCGTCATCGGAAGCGTCATCGCCTCGCCCACCGTTGTCATCACTTTCACTGACACATGGCGCCTTCGCACGTTCCCTCCGAGCGGGGGCCTCCACCTCTGTTTCCGCCCCCAACTCGTTGCCTTTGCGCTTGCGCGCGCGGCCCGCGCGAGCTGGCTCCGAGGCTCGTCCCGAGCGCGCGCGCCGCTTATCATCTCTCGACGTCGACCTCGAGGCTCCAGCGCGCCGCTTATCTCTCGACGTCGCCCTCGAGGCCGCAGCGGCCTTGCTCCCCCGGCCACGGGACGCCTCCGCGGCATCTGGGGTCGCTCCTTTCTTCCTCCTCTTCGTCGTCGGCGCCTCCTCCACCACGGCCGCCGCCTGCATCGCCTGCCTCCTCGATCGTGTCCGCATCGCCACCGCTCCCGCCGGCACCATCATCGGCGGCGGCGGAGGCGGAGGCGGAGGCGGAGGCGGAGGCGGAGGCAGAGGCGGAGGCGGAGGAATCTCCGTGGAGCCCCCGCGCCTGCCTGCAGCGCCACCCACCGTCTTCCTGGCCCCACCACCACCGCCGCAGTCTTCGTCTTCGTCGTCGATGACAACGACCGGCGCCTTATAACGGCGGCGCGCGCGGGAGGAGGACGGCGCCGCTTGGGATACGCCGCGGCGGCCGCGAGCGCGCGGCGCGGCGCGATCCATGCGTGTGGGTGGGGGCGGCAGATTCTGCTGCTGCAACGGCGCGGCGCGGCACGGAGGAATTGAAGGGGGCAGTTGACAGCACGGTGGGCTGGGAGGTTTATGGCCCTGCAGGGACTATGACGGGTGGGCCCTGTAGGGGTTTGGGGAGGGATGGGGCCATGGGTGACGGACGACAAGGAGAGAGAAAAGCCCGGGAAATGGCGGCCGGGGGCGGGTGCGGGGGCCGAGCCCCGAGGCGGCCGGATCGGGTGCGGCCGTGCTTTCCCCTGGGCACAAATGTGGCTGGAATGGATGGTTGCCGTGGCATCAATCATGCCGGGATGCTGCTATCCCTGCAGTGGCAGTGCTTTCCTCTTTTCCGCCGCTGCGAACCCCTGCAGTGGCAGTGGATTCTGAAGAATTTGATAGCCACACTTTATTCGATTCTCAGCTGATTTTGGAAGTAGTCAATGGAAGCATGGATGCCGGCCGTTAGTGCCCCTACTTATTCTGGCTGCGTCATTAGTGGGAGGAATTTCCGTTCGATTGGAATATTCAGTTTCAAGGTTGATGTCAAAATAATAGAAGTTACAAGTTTTCACTGCACCGAACGTGCATTAAGTTTAATCAATTAGTGTCAAAAGTAACGATTTCATGTTATTATAGGCTTACTACAAACGTGTGTTGCACCTTGCCATCGCCTCGCAGATCTGCAAGAGCATATGAAAAGTGTAGAACATAGTGAAGGTTGCGTGCATGCACCATGTATTACCTCAACTTTACATATGGACCAAAGCCCTGTGACTCGTACCTACTCCCAGTTTTAAAAAATACTATCTTTGTTCCTTTCTATAAGACACGCACGTATGTTAAGATTTAAATTTTAAAATCTTTGAACAATAATACAGCTAACAATTCATAACTATTATAATATAACTTGACCTGACGTCCCTTTCCCCTCCGCACCTTCGCTCACTTGTCCCCTCCTCTAGGGCGATTGGCAGAAAATAATGCCATAAGGCTTGTTTCGCGTGGTCGCGTGGCTAAGGCCACGTTTGTTAATCCCCTAAAGTTGTTTAGTGCATATTTCATTGTTTGACGTATTCATAGAGTATTAAATATAGACTAAAAAATAGTTAATTATATAGCTTATGACTAATTTACGAGACGAATCTTTTAGGCCTAATTAGTTTATAATTTGACAATGTGGTACTACAGTACCCTATGTGCTAATGATGGATTAATTCGGCTTGATAAATTCGTCTCGCGGATTATTAACGGATTCTAAAATTTATTTTTTTATTAGTATCCGAACACCCCATACAACACCCACATATGACCGAAACTTTACACCCTATATTTAAACAAAGGCCTAAAGCACCTTCAGCCGCCCCTCTTTCTAAAAGCTTCTCTAGGAGTCTTTCTAAATCTCACTCTCTAAATCATCATTTGAAGAGTCGTTTTCATAAAAATCACTTTCTATATCTTTTCACTCTCTAGCTGATTTTCTATATCTCGTGCGCATTCTAGAGAGCCATTCTCGTCTTCTATTTTTTGCTAGCGAAAAATCTAGAATAGAAGATAGCTATATTTATATAACCATTTAGATAAGTTATTGGAGGGTAATTTTTTCACCAAAATATCTATTCTTAGTATTTAAGAAAGATATAAAGAGTCTTTTGAAGTTGCTATAAGACCGGTGAGGGTGGCCTTCAAGGTGCAGTCAGGCAAACGGCACCGCAGGAAGCAAGGCCCATAATGTCAAGAGTTGTTGGGTCCGGAGCAGGAGAAGACCAAAATGCTCTTTGTTGTACTGAGAATATTCCCTCCCCGTGTCCTTGCGTTTGTAATTTTGCGCCGCACTCCAGTGTCAACTATAAATATTGGAGCGCTAGAACTATTGAGACGGATTATCTCATCCAGTACCATTTACTTCACTTCAATCTAAACATTGTTCCTCTACAATCATGTTTGTGATCTCTTTTCCTGTGGGCAACCTTCGTTCTGCACCCTCACGGCTGTGCGGAGAACAAACGAGAATCCCACAGATTACTAAGTCATACTTTTCATTGAAGAATGAGATTCTAATGAGGACACGACACCGTCCATGAAAGTTAACACACAAGGTGAGCTTATTCATAAGTTTACATAACGATATAAGTAAGAATTTATTGCTACCTCGTATCATTACACTTAATGTTATTAGGAACAATGATAATAATGATGCTATGAATCTTGGAAAATTTTCTTATGTGGCCTCTATAATTCAGGGAACGTGGATACACCATGCTTAGGACCCATCTTGATGGGCAACACTATCAAAGCACAACATTTGGTTCGCTGACAGCATAACAGTACTTCATTGGAAATGCCTATAACTCATCCATCCAGAGTGCGATTAAGGTCAATGAGCACTTAGAACCTTGATAAAGCTTCCAAATCATCAAGATATGTTATCGTTGTTTCTGTCAGGTACTACGACATCATCGTGGGCCTGTTAATTACCCTTAGAACCTTGATCAAGTTGGAGCACGTCTAACCATGTGAAGAACACTTGATGCTCAAGGATGTCTCATCCTTGGCCACCACCTTACAAGGTTAGTATGGACTGCCCAAGTCAAGTAGGAGGCATAATATATATCAAGTTCGAGTCCATGTCAGACTCTAGGAGCAACCCACACAAAAATAGATGTTATGGGCACATACGGACTCTGTTTTTAATGTTCTACTCGTGCATGGAAAGACAATTTGATAAGCTAACTGATGGCACTGGGTTGCTGATCTTCCATCAGGTTATGATAACTCTCATTTTGGTGGAACGCAACACATTGATCCAGCTTCAGATCAAAAGACTTGAACCCTGCAATCTTAGCACCATGACTCCTCTAGTTATCAACCATATCACTAATTCGGTTGACCTCGCTAAGAAGGTTAATTCCTTGCCTACGAAACAAAGAACACAAGAAAGAACTTGAAAGAAACAACTTAATTGAAAGTGACAATTGTAGATGTATTATCAAGCACTCGAAGTTAGGGCTTCACGGCTAAAAACAGCGATTGTTCGAAGACAAATTAATCTAAAACTCAAAACCTAACATGTGAAGACTCAATATAAGGTCTATGGGTCATCACACCCCCTGGACGTGCCCCATAATAGGCTCTAAGACGTTATACAGCCTAACGGATCAAAAGACGGTGACGTAGCACCCTGACAATTCTGGACACTAACTTATTTCGACAACTTCCATTGACTCCGGTGGAATTTGAACACCAAACAAAGTCATTAGTTAGCTTATGAAATTTGCTTTTCATGCATATGTGGATCGTCGAAAACAGAGTCCGTATGTGTCCTGGGCGTCCATTTTATGCAGAGTGATCCTAAAGGCCGAGACAGACTCAAACTCGAGTTGGACTGGGCCTCCGACTTGTCTTGGATGTCCTTGCTACTCTTCTCCACCGCCACACCTTTCTCCAAGTACTTCATGACTCTCTCCAATGTTCATAAGCAAGATAACAACTTATTAAATACAAATGAAATGGAATTCCTCACAAAGACTGGCACATTATTTCCTTTTTTGCAACTTCATGGTATTATTTCCAAGACTGCTATGTCGTATAGAATGAAATGAAGCATAACTAAAATATTGACTCTCAATAGAAAAATTCATTCTACGATTTTATATAAATATAATTTCATAACTCATAGAGAATTGATAATTGTGTTAAGAGAGTTTTATGAAACTCATTTCTTCTCTCTTTTCTTAAAAAATATTGTTATATCATCGAAAATGTCTATGTGACAGCTTATTAAATACAAATGAAACTCTGATAAAACTCTCACTGAAACTAAGCAATAAAGATCATCATTAAAGTTTTTTAAAAAATAAGTTCTCTCTATATAAATATCAGTATATTTTTTTCTCGATAACTTAGAAGAAGAATGTGTGGCACATAAAAGGAAACATATGGGTTCACGTGCCCCATATTGTGCTACTTAATTGAAGCCATCTGTCGGTGCTTTGGAACCAGGGGTCCCTCAACCAACGAGTGAATTTGTGTTGCGTGCCCCTAACCCCGGATGGTGATGCAAGGAGACACAAGGTTTATACTGGTTCAGGCAATCGAGGCCCTACGTCCAGTCCGAGAGATCGATCCTGTATTCCTTGCACCGGAGTGCTCGTAGGAGGGGGTTACAAGCTAGGTGAGAGAGGGAGCTAGTCCCAGGTCTCGGCGAGGGTGGCGCGGGCTGCTTGAGGCGTTGTTCCCAAGCAGCGTAGGAGTGCGTAGTTCTATCGGTGTGTTCGTCTTTCTGCCTCCCTCCTCCCCTCCCTAGAAATGGCCCCGGTCCCTCCCTTTTATACTCTAAGGGGGAACTGGGACCGTACAAAGGTTGCTACATAGCGCTTCTGTAAGTGGGGTGGCGTGTCCGAGCCCTGTAGCCGGCCACTGTTGTGGTATGGTCGATGGAGTGGCCCCGTCCTTGTCGTGCAGAAGTGACGCGCCGGTCATACTTGATCTTGTGCGTCGTGGGGCTCCAGTACAGCTTGATGCAGGACATGGCGGGCGACGTGCTGGTCACCGTGCGATGACGTCGTAGGGAGCTGCGGCTCTGCAGATGCCGAGGCCGAGCCATCGTGGGGGGCTCGGCGGACATGGATCCTCAGGCTGCCGAGCCCCTGAAGCAAACTACCGAGGCCTTGGAGGGAGTTATTGGCCCTGGGTACTGATTCCGAGGCCACAGTAGCCCAGACGTGGCTCCCCACGCTGCGTTGTCCTCGGAGCAGGAGTTGGCAGCACAGTGAGGCATGGGCGCCAACCATGTGCATGGTGGTTAGTACAGTGGCGGGTAACCCTGCCCAGTCCGGGCGACGTGCAGGTCATCGTGTGATGACGTCGTCGGGAGCTGTGCTCTGGCAGGTGCCGAGGCCGAGCCATCGCGGGGGGCTCGGCGGACATGGATCCTCAGGCCGCCGAGCCCCTGAAGAAACTGCCGAGGCCTTGGAGGGATTATTGGTCCTGGGTACTGATTCCGAGGCCCACAGTAGCCCAGACGTGGCTCCCCATGCTGCGTTGTCCTCGGAGCAGGAGTCGGCAGCTTAGTGAGGTATGGGGTCATCTATGTGCATAGGGTTAGCACAGTGGCGGGTAACCCCTGCCCAGTCCGCCTCCTGTCCCGTCGGCCATTCCGCTGTACTGTGCCGAGCATGCGGCCGATGTCAGGGGCAGCAGTTGGCTGAGTTAATGCGACACGACGTTTTGTCAGAGGGACGGGAGAAGGAAGAGGCAGCGGAGTGCTGCCGAGCCCGCCTCGCGCGAGACGGAGGGTCGGTGGCCCGGCCGAGGCCTTTGGTGGGGGATCGCTCGAGGTCAGTGGTGAGGGGGCCTCGGGCGAGTCGGAGAATCGGCCGAGGCCAGCGGTGTTTAGCTGGTTTCGATCCTTACGAAGTCTAAGCAGTCGCTTTTTGGGTTTCGCTTAGGGTACCCCTTCTCACGGTATCCGACACCATCTATCATCATAAATTCACATGCATGTACTCACACATCATCTTTAAAGTTAGCAAAAGTATCTTTTCAGAGATAACTTGTCTTCTAGTACCTGACTGCGACTGGTTTCTATGCATTCAAAATACCTATAGGTCGAGCTTAAGCTTGCGCGTCACTAACGAGCTTTTCCTTCTCTTCTTAGCTCGTTCAATAATATGTGAGGCAAAAGCCCTTTTGAATCATTATTGAAAATACTCTAAGGGGTTTTAGTTTTTGCAACATACTACTCATTTTATCTAAATTGGTACATTCCTGGAACCTCAGTGAATTTGGCGGGCCTCTGTCACCCAGGTTTATCGTCCAATGTTAGAGCGTAAAATCATTGTGTGGTCAGCATACTTAAAAAGATTGGTAAAATTAGCTCCTGAACACAGGAAGTGACCACGTTTTACCGATGAACATTTAAAATGAAGTAATTTGCTAGAGAATATTCTAGTTCTTAACAAATTTACTAGTGGATACTTCGCTTAACAAAATATTTATTTATGGCTTTAGAGGAAATTTTCTTTTTGCCCATGCCCCTTTCTTCTACCTTGCTCCCCTTTTCTCCCACTCCAATCGAGCAGTGGGCCATTGGCTGATTTCGGCGCCGCTATGTAGTTGGGCACCGCCCGGTGTGTCGCTGCGAGTGCTCCTGCCCCCACTGCCAGCCCCACGAGGAGGCCCGCGCCAAGCTGCAGCGGGAGTCGAGAAAGAGCGCAGCGCTGCGGCATCGGTGGCCGAGTGGGCCATGTCCAAGATCTCACGCGTGCAGAAGGAGAAATCGGCGCTTGAGATCGAGGCACGACAGCAGCGCCGACGAGGACGAGGTCGAGCAGCTCTGGGACATCGTGCCTGTGCGGGACACCAGCGTGCGCGGGGCCATGACGAGCGGAGGTCATCTCCGGTCGCAGGCTCAAAGCCGCACGGGCCATGGCGTGGATGCCGTCTCCGGCCGCGGGAGTGAGCAGGGGAAGCAGACCGTCCGTGCGGGCGCAAGAGCCACGGGTGCGGAGCCACGGCGAGCGGAGGGCGTCTCTGGCCGCAGGCTCAGAGCTGCGCTGGGTTGCCGGCTATGGTGGAGCGCGGCCATGGAGGTCAGTGAGCTCCGACCTCTGAGCGTGCGGGGGAGGGAGGCAAGGTTAGCAGCAACGTACTACTCTGACTGCGCCACCACTGCACAACGCGCCCCTCCGCGCACCCGCACAGGTGGTCCAACGCCGCCAGGACGAGCACGCACGAGCGCGCGCTCCGCCCCATCGTCGAAGAGCATGTCGATGAGCACGGGCACCGCGCCGGCGTCCACCGCCTTGACGCGGTTGCGTCCCCACACCGCCGTGCGCACGAGCACTTGCAGCGCCGCCTTGTCGCGGGCCTGGAGACGGCCAGCCTATCGCTGAGCAGCTCCACGGCCTCACTGAACACTTGCTATGGGAGGGACGCCAGCCTGCTGGGTGGCAACGCGGTCGTGACGCGCTCCAGGAGCAGCGCCGCGCGCGCCCTGGACGTGGCGCTGGACCGCTGTAGCGCGGAGATGAGCACGGAGACGAGCGCCTTGTTCGTCTCCGCGACGCGGCGTAGGCACTGCTCCGGGACCTGCAGCGAGGAGATGACCTCGAGCGCCTCGTCGCAGACGGCAGCGGCTGTCCCTTCTGACTTGGTGTTGGCGGATGCCGCGAACACCGCGGCCAGGACATCCACTGCATCAAGGGATGGCGACGATGATCTTCCGGTTGATGTCGCTCTCGGCTGCCACGTCCCTGAACTTGCGCAGCGCGGCGAGGAGCTATGGCTGTGGCGCCGATGGCCCAGTGGTGGCTTCGGTGGCGGCGGCGCGGTCGGCGCTTGGGCGTGTGGACACGGTCGACGCCGTCGCCGGCGTGGAGCGTGCACCAGGACTGGATGAGGTGGCGCAGCGGTAGGCTCGCTCGGGCCAAACCTGCTCGCAACGCCGCACAGGAAAAAAAAAAAAGAAAGATAGAGAGAGGAAGAAGAAAAAGACAAGGGTAAGCATAACATTTTTCTATCTTCCTCTCTCCTCAGCAGCTGGAAATAAATAAAACGAGGCATGATGTTCAATAGCATAATTGTTACCAATAAGAATATCTTTTAGCAAATGGCTCCATTTTAAATGTTTGTCAGCAAACGATCTCCGCTTGTCCACTAACCAATTTTGCCTAAAAGATTTGATTTAATCTATTACTTAGGTACTACACTATTGAGGCTTACAAAAAACTTTCAGCCTGCGACTGATCCTTACTATTCCCTCCATTCGTAACTATAAATTGTTTTGGATTTTAGATACACAACTTTTACTACATATATTTTTTTACGTAGAGACTGTTTGGTTCGATGAATCATTTCCGATCTGCTGAGAATCCAGAGAAACGGCGCCAGACGGTAGAAGTGCCAAACGTTTCAGCAGAGAAACATTTTAGGATCTTTGCCATGGCTCCTCAATCGGCAATAAGGTGGTTTTGGAGCGTTTCGGTTCCGTTTCTTTTGCCTTGTATGCATGCTATTTTTTTAGTATAATCTTTTTTAAGTACAAGCAAAATAAATGAGTTGTATTTAAGTTGTTTTTCACCTAGAAATATTTTAGGCCTTTTTGAAACATATTTTCATTTATAGATCTTTTGACAAAAAAGTATTTTTTTCTTATGAATCGGAATCCAACTTACTAGTCAAATAATCTCATCAAGTGATTCTGATTTATCTCCTAAAACGTTTCTTAAAACACATCTATAATAAAAACTATATATCTAAAAACGTTAGAATGACTTACCTATTTAGAACGGAAGAAGTAACAAGCAGTGTCTTCTACTGTTTCTATGGCATTAATGAACGAATATATTTCTTTCATGTCCGCGGCGTGGCGCCGCCGTCCTGTTGTCCTCATCCCGCGTCCGAGGTCTGCACCTCCGTGGTCGCGCACCCGCGCCGCTGGCCTACTGCCGCCTCTGATATGAGCGACCTCCATCCTCATCTGGCTTCGCGCCGTCGCCGGTTGCCGCTGCCAGGTGCGGCCGCCTGCTCCAGTATCGAGATAGCTAGATAGGATTACGAGGGAGACAACGAGCGGTGAGTGCGTGTGGTGCGGCAAGTGGGGCTGGTCTATCTGCCTATCTCCTATCAGGCCTTCCTTTAGTTTCTCACCTTAAAGTTTAATTCTTATTCCATCGGATATTTGAACACATGCATAAAGTATAAATATAGACTAAAAATAATTAATTGCATATATTACAATTAATTTACGAGACGAATTTTTTAAGCCTAATTAGTCCATGATTTGATAAGGTGGTGCTACAGTAAAGCTATAGTAAACATGTGCTAATGACGGATTAATTAGGCTTAATAAATTCATCTCGTGGAGTACGGAGGACTTCTGTAATTTGTTTTATTATTAATATTCCGAACACTCCGACGTAACACCCGACTGTGATACCCCTAAACTTTAGCCCTTAGATTTAAACAAGGCCTTAGTGTGATGGACCTTGCTGGGCTGGGCGGGCGCCTGCTGCATGCTGCTTAGCTGCTGCGTTCGCTGCTTGCCTGCTTCGGTGCTAAACATCGATCGGTTGTTCGGGTGCTTCGGTTCAGTTGCACCTGGAAACCGAAACAGAAGCCGAAGACCGAAGTTCATAGATGCAGAAACCAAAACCGAAGATCGAAAAACCGAGATTTCGGTTCAGGTTCGGTGCGGTTCGGTTCGGTTTTCGGTGTAAATGTGTCCAGGCTGACATGCTTGTATGATAGATCTTTAAGGCAAGCTTAATAGCTTTCTAGATGCCTAGAAATAGGGATGGCAACGGGTCGGGTTTAGTGTAGGTGGAGTAAAAACTTGTCCGTGTAGGATTTCTGGTTGGCCTAGAGGGGATGAATAGCCTATCAAAATAAACACTCAAACTTTTGTCAAATTCACCCTTCGGCACTACCGCTCTAGAGGGCGGCATTACCGGACTGCGGTGCTACTTGGCCAGAACAACGGCACTGCCGCACCTGCAGACAACTTCAAGTCATAGTTCAAAATCCGTGAACGAAAACTTAGATTAGAGAAATTTTTTAGCTTACTGTAGGTATGACAGTCACAGATTAAGAGCTAAAAGTAGTATGAACACCACACACAAGTAGATCGACTAGAAACCCTAGAAATCACCTCAACCATAATATGTCATGCAAGTAATGTAAATCAAGCACAAGTGACACAATGATTTATCCCGTGGTTCGGCTCGCCACCAAGGCTTGCCTATCTCCACGTTGTTAAGGTTAGCCACTAACGCTTAGGGCTTTCCAACCCTTCCTCGTTCTCAAGTCAAGAGACTTAACTCTTGAGATGAGGGGTGAGTTTACTAGCTTCAGGAGACGGTTACAAACCTCCTGAGGCTGCCACACAAGTTGGCAAGTTCAACGGACGACGCTTTAGCCGGCTAGGAGCCAAGCTCCAAGAGTAACAGACACAACCGCCGGCCAAAACATGAACCAAGTGCTCTTTAGAGTTGGGGAATCAATGGAGTTGCTCTCTAATCGAGTTTTGGACCCTTTTCCCTTAAGGATTGATGGGGAAATCAATTGATTTGCTTGGGGGCTTGAGGTCAACAATGGAGGGAGAGAGAGAGAGAGAGAGCTCTTTTTCTGTTTTGGATGAGCTAGAATGAGCAAGAGCCAGAAGAGTGACGTTGGGGAGGAAGAGGATGGGTATAAATACCCCCTCAGCCCCAATGGTCACTTAAGTCACGGCAGTGCTGCGGCTTAAGTGCGGCAGTGCCGCACCACGCAAGATAGCAAGGGTAAGAGTGAAGTGTAGACTGTCTTGGCTATGAATCTGAGGATGCATGCGTATGTTTGAGCACTTGGTAGCACATATTAGCTTAAGCATTGTGTCCCCCTTTATAGTACAGCTTTTCCTATACTCAAATTCAAAATATAAAAAAATTTAAACCTCCTTTGAGTTTGAAGCTATCTACATTTGTAATTGGGGACTCCTCCTTTTCGTGTAGCATCCTTGAACATGAATTCCCTGCTTGTCATCTCGATAAAGCTCATTAGTTCTCTAATTGCGTGGTCATTATCACCAAAACCCATAATTAGGGCTTGATTGCACTTTCAGCCCGCAACCACACCCACGATATTTGGCCATGTCCACCCTCAATGAAAGCCCAGGTGCAATGTCACCCCCGCACCCTGCACTGGCGGGTGACCCACTGGGTTTTCGGGCCACCCGTGGATGTGTTAATAAGAAGCTAATTATAAAAGTTGAGCTAAATAACACATAGTTATCAATTTATCATCACCAATGGATCAGAAGTTCACAACAACTTAAATCTATCATGTACATACTATGTAGACAACATAGTTCATACAAATCATACTAAGTTTTACATAGGTTTATGCCAAATATTAGTTCTAGGCCTCCAATTAAAGAAGAAAAAAATATATAAAAACATATGTTTTGGGCCCCATGGGTCACTCCGTGGGTGAAATATGGCACCCTGCACCTAACCCAACACCATTGCGGGCACCGACCCGAAGACACCCGTGGGTCTATAATTGCACCCACACCCACGGATGTGATTGCCATCCCTACCAGAAAACAACAAATAAAGGGCGCGAAAGAGATGTTGGAGACACAAAGGCATGTGTCAAGTGACAATCTTGAAGCTAGGAAAGCTGGCACACCTTGCAACAAAGGAGCACAAGGAGTCAGTTATACTAGAAACATATCGATCGGTATTGATGCTAGAGACAACATGGAAGCCTGAAGATGTGAGATCTAAGCATGTGCTGGCACTAAGGTGCTTGAGGGAGAGTTAATAACAAAAATGACTAAGCCATTATCCAACTGAAGCTTAGACTTTATTTAGTTACAATGCTTCAACCTAACAAAAATGACTGTGGTGCTCATTCTTTTCATGTCACCATGATGAAAGTTGTCATCATTATTTACGCCCGACTAGTAATTAGTGTATCACAGTGTATTAGATCAGAGGGGTAGCACATAGGACACTGATTTATACTAGTTTGGGTATGGATATCCTACGTCCAGTGTATCATGGGGTTTTATTGATTGTGCGCCGTGCACTAGGGGGTCGGTTGCAAGTAGGAGATCACAACAATGTGTTTGCGGGTTGAGAATATATACGAGATGCCAATAAGGGGCTCCCTACTACCCCTCCTTATATAGTCCTTGACTGAGGTAGGTTTCGTAGTTGCATTAAAAGTTACAGTAGATGGAGTCGATTTGCATGTATATCTTTTCATGCCTTGTCCATCAAGTAGATGAGGTATCCTTTTATGGTTGGGCCTTTCAAGTAGTCTGATTGGGCCACCCTATCCTAGTTGATCGATTTCCCTTGAGGTGAGGGTACCTTGGGCCTATTTAGTTGACAAAAGCTGTAGCTAGAAATTTTTTGCCATGCCTCGAAGTTACTTCACTAATTTAGGTACAAGTTACTATGTTGAAATACTAGTTACTATGCATCCTAGTTTCTATGTACCCAGTGCAGAGAGCTCCCGCATTGTGCGGGGTCTAGGGTCCTAGTTTCTATGTGCTATAGTAAATTGATAATGACTATTGAAATACAAGTTATTAGTTGCTGAAATACAAGTCATTAACTCATGAATTTTGTGCTACATTTAATCTAGTCTATGTTGGAAATTGTTGACCATTGGATTCCATGGTATGTTTAATCTAGTTTATGTGAAATTGTGGACTACACTGCATGAAGTCAATGCTCCAATTACATCAGACAATAATGTAGTTCAAAACTAGAACACAAATCAAGACACTATATAATCCTCCTAGACCCATTTGTTTTCTGCAATTCTACTTAGGCTACAAACCCAATTGAAAGGATCAAGATGCCCAAGAGGGGCGGGGGGGGGAGATGAATTGGGCTAATTCTAAAATTCTTTGCAATAATTAAACCCTATGGTTAGCCCACTTCACCCCTTGTGCCTAGAAAGTGTTCCTATTGTTACAAAAGTTTAGCAACCCATGTTCCAATTCAACTCTAGCATGACAATTCTATGAATGTAAAGACAAGAATTGAATTGCTCAAAGTAAATGCTTAAAGTAAAGAAGAAGGAGGAACACAGCGATGTTTTGCCAAGGTATCAGAGAGTCACCACTCCCCACTAGTCATCGTTGGAGCACCCGCGCAAGGGTGTAGCTCCCCCTTGATCCGTGCAAGGATCAAGTGCTCTCTACGGGTTAATTCTTCGACACTCTATCGCGGTGAATTACCCACAACCACTCATAACTTGAGTTGGGTCATCCACAAGCTCCACCGGATGATCACCAAACTCCCAATCACCACCAAGCCATCTAGGTGATGGTGATCACCAAGAGTAACAAGCACGAACTCTCACTTGACCACGACAAGCCTAATGAGAGGGGTGGATGCACACTTTGCTACTCTTGCTTTCACTAATGAGGCCTCTCTCTTGGACTCTCAAATCTCAATCACATCACTAGGACCTTGCTCTCCTTAGCACTCTCAAGGATGTTTCTCAGCTGTTGAAATGAGCAAAAGTGATCTCTTGAGTGAATAGAGGAAGTATTTATAACCCCTCATTCAAAATAAACAGTTATGTGCCTCTGCAGGGTGATCGGACGCTCCAGTCAAGGTGACCGGACGCTCTGGTCAGTTCTCTCCGCCTCCGAGCAGTTAAGTGGTGACCAGACACTGACCAACGTCTGGTCGGCACTGACCGGATGTGTTTGGTCACAAAAATTGCCCTCTGAAACCTTACTGATGTTGACCGGACTCTAGAACCTAACATCCGGTCAGTAGCCGGAACCTGACCAGCATCCGGTTAGCACTGATCGAACACGGGCAATCAGGATTCTCCCTCTCTGGAACTTTACTGGAGTTGACTAGACTCTATCACCCAGCGTCCGATCACATTTCACTTGGTGTCTGGTCACAACCAGACGACGTCACCTTGATCAAATGAACTAACTGGACTCTGCGCTAGCGTTCGATCAACATTTGACCCTCCATTCACTTCCAACTCGCAATCATATGTGAATGAAGTTTGCTCCAATTGATCTTAGAGCTATTTAGGAGCTACCTAGTGCTAGATTTGACAAGTGTGCACCACACCTAACCCACTAGACTCACCTAGGTCAAGCTACCTGTTCATACCCCCTTTAATAGTATGTCCAAAGGAAAAACAAAATCCTAAACCACTCTAAGTGTCTCTTCAACACCAAACGACACTTAGAACTAGTCCATCCTTAACCTTGTCATCCATCCTTTGAAAACCGAAATGATTTCTATCGTAGGGGCATGGCAACCATGATTGCCCAATCAATTTCCATTACTGTGACCTAACTTAATTGCATCTACAAAATACACGTTAGTCACAGTAATCTCGTATTGTCATTAATCACCAAAACCCAATTAGGGGCCTAGATGTTTTTAATCTTCCCCTTTTTGGTGATTGATGACAATACAACCTCGAGTATATAAAAGAGATGAGGTTTTCAACATGCTTGGTTCATATAAGCTTTTGACAATAAGAACAAAAGAGTTAGTCAAGCTTATATGATCCAAGCCAACATAATGTACTCAATAGATATGAAATAAGCATGAGCACAAGAAGTAAAGCTCATTTGCATCGGAGTAAAATGCAGAAGCAAAACAAATGAGCATAACCAAGTGACATGACATATAAATAATTCAAAATAGAGAGCACACATATCACATATCATATAAATATCACATCACGTAGATATCACTATCACATAAATATAGTTTGATGCATGAAAGTAAACATGAATGCATAATAGTGTATCACACATAAAAAGCTAAATATAATAGATAAGCTCCCCCTAAATGTATCACTCCCCCTAAGTCTATCATACTCGATCCCTCTCCCCCTTTTTCATCAAACACCAAAACCTAAGGGTCGGTCGGCGGGGCTACAGCGGACGAGTCAGGCGCTGAGGTGCGATGAGCGATCTAGAACTGGGCAATATCATCATCTGATCTTGAGCTCTGAGCTGTATGACCCTCTATCGCTGGAAGTGACGCTGAAGTGGTCTGGGTTAGATCTAGTACTGGTGCGGCCTGTGATTCTATAGGTATCACTAAAGCAGGTGGCTCTGATGATGCAACTGATGATGGGAGCATCTCCGTAGTCCCAATGATAGGAGCAAGTGTGGAAGGACTAGGGACATGTAGATCTGGCAGAGTAGGCTGCCCTGTCAACTCACTGAATGTTGCACCAAGGCTCTAGAGACTGGGGTATCTAGCACAAGCAACGACGATCTCTGAGCCAGTGTGAAGCCCATATGAAGAGGTGTGAACTGCAGGGTTGTCACTGGCGAGGCAAACCACTGGGACACCTGCTCTATACATGAAGGAAACTGTGTCACTGGCTATCTCTGACTCTGAAGCCCACTAGGCTATAAGGCTGGAGTCATAGAAGTGGTGGCAGGCTAGCCGATCTAGGGTGAAGGCTGTGGTGGTGGAGCCCCAATAGCAGTAACTACATGCTGCATAAATCTAAGTAACTACTGCTACATGAGAAGCTGCTGCTGCATGGCCTGCTACTGCTACTGTATAGCGTGCTGCTATCGCTGGAACTCATCCTGTCTAGCCTAAAACTATGCAAATGTAGCTATAGTCTCCTGGGCCTAGCGAGCCTGATCCTGCCTCATCCGCTCAAGGATAGCAAGTAGAGCGAGGTCTGTCTGTGGTGCAGGTAGAGCTGAACTAGAGCTACCAGCCTTATGGTCATGTCATCGAGGAGGCATCTAAGGGATATCCTGGTAGTCATCATCTGAACTATCACTGGGGTCACTCTCTACCATACCCTCCTGCTGAGCATCTAACTGCTCCTCCTTGAAAGGTTCAAGATGCCCAAGAGGGGGTGAATTGGGCTAATTCTAAATTTCTTTACAATAATTAAGTCCTATGGTTAGCCCAATTAACCCCTTATGCCTAGAAAGTGTTTCTATTGATTTATCGCACAAAAGTTTAGCAACCTAAGTTCTAATCCTACTCTAGCATGGCAATTCTATGAATGTAAATGACAAGAATTGAATTGCTTAAAGTAAATACTCAAAGTAAAGTGAGAAGGAGGAACACGACGATGTTTTGCCGAGATATTGGAGAGTCGCCACTCCCCACTAGTTCTTGTTGGAGCACTCGCGCAAGGGTGTAGCTCCCCCTTGATCCACGCAAGGATCAAGTGCTCTCTATGGGTTGATTCTTTGACACTCTATCACGGTGAATCATCCACAACTGCTCACAACTTGTGTTGGGTCATCCACAAGCTCCGTCGGATGATCACCAAGCTCTCAATCACCACCAAGCCATCTAGATGATGGCGATCACCAAGAGTAACAAGCATGAACTCTCACTTGACCACGACAAGCCTAATGAGAAGGGTGGATGCACACTTTGCTACTCTTGATCTCACTAATGAGGACTCTCTTTGGGATTCTCAAATCTCAATCACCTCACTAGGACCTTACTCTTCTTAGCACTCTCAAAGGTGTTTCTCAGCTATTTGAATGAGCAAAAGTACCCCCGCACATGAATAGAGGAAGTATTTGTAACCATAGCTAAAAACGAACCATTATGTGCCTCTAGCGGGGTGACTGAACGCTCCGGTCTGTTTTCCTAGAACTCTAGTGTTAAAGATGTGATCGGACGCGTCCGATCGTGATTTTCCCTCTCTGGAACCTTACTGGAGTCGACCGGACGCTAGGACTCAACGTCCGGTCACTTCACTTCTTAGCATCTGGTCACTTCCAGATGACTTCACCTTGATCAAATGAACTGACCGGACTCTACGCCAGCGTCCGGTCACACCGAAGCCAGTGTTCGATCAGCATTTGACCCTCTATTCACTTCCAACTCTCGATCATATATGAATGAAGTTTGCTTCAATGGATCTAAGGGCTTTTTAGGAGCTACCTAGTGCTAGATTTAGCAAGTGTGCACCACACCTAACCCACTAGACTCACCTAGGTCAATCTACCCATCCATATCCTCCTTAATAGTATGACCAAAGGAAAAAAAGGCCTAAACTACTCTAAGTGTCTCTTCAACTCTAATCGACACTTAGAACTAGTCCATCCTTAACCTTGTCGTCCATCCTTTGAAAATCAAAATGATTTCCATCGTAGGGGCATGACCACCATGATAGCCCAATCGATCTCCATTATCATGACCTAACTTAATTGCCTCTATAAAACACACGTTAGTCATAGTAATCACGTATTGCCATTAATCACCGAAACCCAACTAGGGGCCTAGATGCTTTCAATCTCCCCCTTTTTGGTGATTGATGACAATACCACCTCGAGTATGTGAAAGAGTTGAGGTTTTTAACATGCTTGGTTTATATAAGCTTTTGACAATAAGAACAAATGAGTTAGACAAGCTTATATGACCCAAGCCAACATGATGTACTCAAAAGATATGAAATAAGCATGAGTACAAGTAATAACACTCATTTGCATCAGAGTAAAACACGGAAGCAAAGCAAATGAGCATAACACTAGTGATATGTAGGGATGAAAACGGATTGGATACGGACGGATATCACCGATATTACATTTGTTTTCATATTTCTGTCCGGATTCGGATTCGAATACGGATAGTGTCAACTATGTCGGATAGGATACGATTGGATATCGACATCATAAATATGTGATTTGAGTATTTAGATACGGATACGGTATCGGATGTTGGATATCCGGACTCGGATATGGACAGATCTCAACCCCTCTAAACAGATTCAGTTTTGAATACGGTCGGAAAATATCCGTACCGTTTTCATCCCTAGTGATATGACATATAAAAGATTCAAAATAGAGAGCACACATGTCAAATATCATGATCACGTAGATATCACTATCACATAAATATAGTTTAATGCATAAAAGTAAACACACACAAATGCATAATAGTGTATCACACATAAATACCAAATATAATAGATAAACTAAGCTCCCCCTAGATAAGTAGTCGCTCCCCCTAAGTCTAACATACTCAATCCCTCTCCCCCTTTGGCGTCAAACACCAAAACCTAAGGGTCGGTCGGTGGGGAATTACCCAATAACTTCCACCGATCTTGTAGTTCACCTACACACAAGAGATTAAGCTTTAGGAACCCAAACTTGTTGAGGGCCCTTGACTTTCTCAACAAGTGACTTTGCAACCCTAAATTTTCTTAGGCATATTCTTGTTGGGAGGTCCTAAGAACATAACTTTCATCTTTTCACTAGAGTCCTTTTTAAGCATGTAATGTGCATTGAAAGCAAAGGGTCTAGCATGCTTGGACAAGGGTTGTGGTGGTGGAGTTTGACACTCATGGGCAAAGTGACCTTCTTGTCCACACTCAAAACACATCTTTGGATTTGACTTGTGTTGTTGTTGTTGAGCTTGAGCCTTCTTCTCTTGGTTTGCCAAGTACCCAATGCCACTTCTATCCATCTTCATGACGGTGTTCATTGTAACTCACTTTGAAGATGTTTGCCTCTTGTGAACTTGCTCAATCCAATCTTGAGATGTTCTTTTTCCAATTTGAGCTTCTTGTTCTCTTCTTTGAGTGCATCATCATTTTTCTCTTCCTTGAGTCTCTTGTTCTCTTCTTTGAGCTTCTCATTCTCAAGAATCAAATCACCATCATGATCAAGAGTTTCTAACACTATAGTGTTGGTAGTTTTGAGCTCTTCAAGATCTTTCTTGAGCTTTTCATTATCATGCTTGAGCTTGACATACTCATCATAGTTGTCGGTTTCAACCACTTGCTTGCCTTTGCTACTATATCCTTGCTCAATACTCTCAATAATTAAATCATCACATGATGTAGCTATATCAATCTTAACAACATTGTTAGTAGCATCATGTGGCTCATTGGATAAAAATTCTTGAGCAATAACAAGATTATCATGATTGATCTTAAGAGTTGTACATTCTTCTTTTAGCATATTGTGGCTAGTGATGATCTCATTATGTATCCTCTCAAGTTTATCATGTTTTTTCTTTAAGCTCTTTCTTAGAAGATTTATGCTCCTTGAGTTTGGATGACATAACATCATTTGCTTCTCTAAGCTCAACACTATCCTTTTCCGCTATGTCACATTTAGCTAAAAGAGAGTCATTCTTAATTTAAAGCTTTTCATTTTTAGCTCTAGTCTTTCTAATGATCTTAGTGTATTCATTTAGCAATTTAAAAAGATCATCATATGAAGGTGATTCAAATTCATCATCATCACTATCACTATTATCATTGTTAGCATGATCATCACCACTACTATCATCATCATTTGATACCCTTCATTCACCCTTGGCCATAAGGCATAGGTGTGTAGAGGATGATGGCGGTGGTGTCGATGAAGATGATGAGGAGTCAATCACAATTGCGGCCACCTTCTCATTGTCACTATCATCATCGGATGAGCAACTAGATGAATCAATGTCCGTGAGCCAATCACCGATGATGTATGCCTTCCCATTTTTCTTCTTCTTGTGGAAGTCCTTCTTCTTGCCATCCTTCTTCTTGTATGGCTTGTTTTTCTTCTTCTCATCATTATCTTCATCACTTGAATCATCTTTCTTGCCCTTATACTTTTTCTTATACTTGTCTTTCTTGGGCTTGGTGCATTGATGAGCTAGATGACTAAGTTCTCCACAATTGTAGCAATCCATCTCAGAGATTGGCTACCTTCTTATGCTAGTGAAGAACTTTTTTTCTTGCCATCAAACTTGACTCCATTCTTGTTGAGCTTCTTTAGCATCTTGGCGGTTTTTCTCACTGAAAGCATCTAGGCCCCTAGTTGGGTTTCGATGATTAATGACAATATGAGATTATTGTGACTAACGTGTGTTTTGCAGATGCAATTAAGTTAGATCATGGTAATGGCAATTGATTAGGCAATCATGGTTGTCATGCCCCTACAATGGAAATCATTTTGGTTTTCAAAGGATGGACGACAAGGTTAAGGATGGACTAGTTTTAAGTGTCATTTGGTGTTGAAAAGACACTTAGAATAGTTTATGACTTTGTTTTTCCTTTGGCCATACTATTAAGGGGGGTATGGACGGGATAGCTTGACCTAGGTGAGTCTAGTGGGTTAGGTGTGGTGCACACTTGTCAAATCTAGCACTAGGTAGCTCCTAAATAGCCCTTAGATCAATTCGAGCAAACTTCATTCACATATGATCACGAGTTAGAAGTGAATGGAGGGTCAAATGTTGACCGGACGCTGGCACAGAGTCCGTTCAGTTCATTTGATCAAGGTGAAGTCATCTGGATGTGACCAGACGCTGAGTGAAATGTGACCGAACGCTGGGTGCCAGAGTCTGGTCAACTCTAGTAAGGTTCTAGAGAGGGAGAATCCTGATCGAACATGTCCGGTCAGTGCTGATCGGACGCTGGTTAGGTTCTGGCTACTGACCGAACGCTGAGCAGCAAAGTGATCAGACGCAGGGTTCCAGAGTTCGGTCAACATCAGTAAGGTTCTAGAGGGCAATTTTTGTTACTGGACGCGTCCGGTCAGTGCTGACCAGACGCTGGTCAGTGTCCGGTCACAACTTAACTGCTTGGTTACGGGGAGAACTGACCGGAGCGTCCGATCACCTTGACCGGAGCGTCTGGTCACCCCGTAGTGGCACATAACGGTTTTGTTTTGAATGAGGGGTTATAAATACTTCCTCTATTCACTCAAGGGATCACTTTTACTCATTCCACACAGCCTACGAAACCACCCTTTGAGAGTGCCAAAACGAGAGGTACTAGGAGGTGATGAAGTTGAGAATCCAAGAGAGAGGCTCATTAGTGAACTTAAGAGTAGCAAAGTGTGCATCCCACCTTCTCATAGGCTTGTTGTGTTCAAGTGAGAGTTCATGCTTGTTACTCTTGGTGTTCCATCACCTGACGCTGGGTCACTAGAGCTCTAAATCCATTAGTCTTGGACAAACTCATTCCAAGTTGCAGTTGGGGTGGGGATTAAATGTGACTGACGCTGGTGTAGAGTCCGACAGTCATTGATCAAGGTGAAGTCGTCTGGTGCACCAAGAGGAATGTGGAGTGGCTTCTAGAGAGGGGGAATCCTGATCGAACGCATCCGGCAGTGCTGCGAACCTGGTCAGGTTCTGGCTACTGACCGGACGCTGAGCAGCAAAGTGATTGGACGCTGGGTTCTAGAGTCCGGCCAATATCAGTAAGGTTCTAGAGGGTAGTTTTCATGACCAAACGCATCCGGTCAGTGCTGACCGGACGCTAGTCAATGTTCGGTCACAACTTAACTGGTTGGTTGTGGGGAGAACTAACCGAAGCGTCCGGTGACCTTGACCGGAGCGTTCGGTCACCCCGCAGTGGCACATAACGGTTCATTTTGAATGAGGGGTTATAAATACTTCATCTATTCACTCAAGGGATCACTTTTGCTCATTCCAACAGCTGAGAAACACCCTTGAGAGTGCTAAAAAGAGCAAGGTCCTAGTGAGGTGATTGAGATTTGAGAATCCAAGAGAGAGGCCTCATTAGTGAAAGCAAGAGTAGCAAAGTGTGCATCCACCCTTCTCATTAGGCTTGTCGTGGTCAAGTGAGAGTTCATGCTTGTTACTCTTGGTGATCGCCATCACGTAGACGGCTTGGTGGTGATTGGGAATTTGGTGATCATCCAACGGAGCTTGTGGATGACCCAACTCAAGTTGTGAGCGGTTGTGGGTGATTCACCATGACGGAGTGTCGAAGAATCAACCCATAGAGAGCACTTGATCCTTGCGTAGATCAAGGGAGAGCTACACCCTTGCGTGGGTGCTCCAACGAGGACTAGTGGGGAGTGGCAACTCTCTGATACCTCGACAAAACATCGCTGTGTTCCCCCTTCTCTTTTTACTTTAAGCATTTACTTTGAGCAATTCAATTCTTGTCTTTACATTCATAGAATTGCCATGCTAGAGTAGGATTGGAACATAGGTTGCTAAACTTTTATGCGGTAGAATATAGAAACACTTTCTAGGCATAAGGGGTGAAGTGGGCTAACCGTAGGGTTTAATTATTGTAAAGAATTTTAGAATTAGCCCAATTCACCCCCCTCTTAGACATCTTGATCCTTTCAATTAGTATCAGAGTCTCATGCTCACGTATTTAGGCTTAACAGCCTAGAGAAAGATGTCTCACGGAGATGGTCCTCCTCCTTTCTTTGAGGGAGATGATTTTCTGTGTTGGAAAATCCTCATGGAGGCGTATTTAGAAGCTCTAGATGTTGGAATACTTAGAGCCACCTCACAAGGATTCCCAAAACCTCAGGATCCCACGCACCTTCAAGGCGATGAAGTAAACTATGAAAAGTGGAATGCAAAGGCTAGAAACACCATCTTTAGAGGCCTTTGCAAAGATGTGTTTAACCGGGTGAGGAACCACAAGGACGCCCATGCACTATGGTCGGACATTTGTGCGCTCCATGAGGGAACTAAGAGCGAGCGTGAGGAATGCTATCATCTCATAATGAAAAAGCTTAATTCTTTTGAGATGCTTCCTAAAGAGAGTGCTAATGAAATGTACTCACGCTTGAATGTTCTTGTAGAGGAAGTCAATAGGCTTGGACTCACTCAAATGCAACCATCTGATGTTGTAAGAAAATCTTGAGTGTCCTCTCCATTGATAGATATGGGCATATTGTGATCAGTGCTTCATCAAGGTGATCTTTCTACCACTACACCGACTCAAATCTTGGGAAAGATCAATGCTCATAAGATGTACATACGCATCACACCACAAGATGGCTCATCCTCTACTAAGAAGAAAGATAAAGAGTTAGCGTTCAAGGCTAGCCAAGAGAAGGGCAAAGCAAGAATTGAGTATGAGAGCTCAAGTGATGATGAAGTTGATGATGCAAGTCTTGCTCTCATGGTGAGAAGCATGCCAAGATGCTAAAGAAGCTCAACAAGAATGGCATCAAGTTTGATGGGAAGAAAAAGAAGTTCTTCACTAGCACTAGAAGGAAGCCAATCTCTGAGATGGATTGCTACAATTGTGGAGAACTTGGTCATCTAGCACATCAATGCACAAAGCCCAAGAAAGACAAGTACAAGAAGAAGAACAAGGGCAAGAAAGATGACTCAAGTGATAAAGATAAGAAAAACAAAAATAAGCCATACAAGAAGAAGGATGGCAAGAAGAAGGACTTCCACAAGAAGACGAAAAATGGTAAGGCATACATCATCGGTGATTGGCTCACGGACATTGATTCATCTAGTTGCTCATCCGATGATGATAGTGACAATGAGAAGGTGGCCGCCATTGTGATTGATTCTTCATCATCTACACCGACACCAGTTGGCATCATCCTCTACACACCTATGCCTTATGGCCAATGATGATCATAGTAGTGGTGATGACCATGCTAACAATAATAATAGTGATATTGATGATGATGAATTTGAATCACCTTCATATGATGATCTTGTCAAATTGCTAAACCAATACACTAAGATCATTAGAAAGTCAAGAGCTAAGAATGAAAAGCTAGAAATTAATAATGACTCTCTTTTAGCTAAATGTGACATAGCGGAAAAGGCTAGTGTTGAGCTTAGAGAAGCAAATGATGCTATGCCATCCAAACTCAAGGAGCTCAAATCTTCTAAGAAAGAGCTTAAAGAAAAACATGATAAACTTGAGAGGATACATAATGAGCTCATCACTAGCCATAATATGCTAAAAGTGGAATATACAACTCTCAAGATCAATCATGATAATCTTGTTATTGCTCAAGAATTTTTATCCAATGTAGCCACATGATGCTACTAATGATATTGTTAAGATTGATATTGCTACATCATGTGATGATTTAATTGTTGAGAGCATTGAGTGTAACACCCCAGGTGTTTATCACCAGTTAAGCAATGGGTTTGAACTCAAACATGACATGTTAAGTGGTGATGACTGGTGTTAAGATCAAATCCATATGAGTGAGCTCCAACTTAAATTTGGACAACACACCCTACTTCCATGTGGACCCTTGTTAAGATTATGAAAGAGTAATGTTAAACAAGCTTATTCCATGTACATTACATCAACTATGCATCCATCTTGACCAGTAGAAAAGTTTCAAGAAGTTTAGAATCAAGAAGTCACATGAAATGATAAGTTAAAATCTTTCTTGGATTGCTTTATTAAGTGAATGGAATTATAGATCATCAACTGAAACCTTGCTACCTTTCCCAAACGACTCTAGTTGAACTCTACAATAAAAGTTATGAAGAGTTCGTGTTGAGCAAAGGTCAAGAAAATGCCTCAATCGGTCTAAAACTCTGATTTAAGCTTTACCGTGATGCTACTTTGACCTATGTTGACCAATCACTTACAAGTGCTTGCATGGAGTTGCACCTTAAATAAAAGTTGAAGTTTGAGTGAAGTAGAACAAACTTTGTTTTTGGACCAAGAGCCAGATCAGCTTGGAAATAAGTCAAATAGAGGATCAAAAATTGAATCAGCGGCTATTTTCAGACTTAGAAATATTCTAAGTCAGGAATTCATCGTCATCGGCATTGGCATGTCGCGTTCTCAGTGTTTTCGTTAAGCAACTTGTCTTGATCCAAAAATAGAAGTTGGAGCTAATTCATTAGAGAAGAGCATACAAAAGGTTGGGATCAGTTTGACCATGTTTGGACCAAGTAATTGGAGCACAAGCAGAGCAAGGCTTAAACCTCATCAAATCATTGACACTATCAACTTGGGGCTTAATTAACCGCTAATGGAGAGCTCTAATGATCATGGTCTCTAAATTAAAAATGAAGAGCAGTTCATGGGCTTCAAACTTCATTTTAGGCCCAAAGTCTAATTCGTACCCGTTATGTCCCAAATTGGCTCCCCACCTCACCCTCACCATCGCCCACCGCGTGTTCGTCAGAATGTCTTCGTGGCGGCCATGCACCGAGCGTGCCCCCACCATGGCCGATGTGCGTCCAACCTCCGTGCCACGTGCTGCCTCATGCCTTGCTGCTCCAAAACCGAGTGCCCGAGTGTCTCCACGCCTCCCTCCCTCGCTCTTGCCCTCCCTGGTGCTCTTCTTCTGCGCACACACACGCTAGAGCGCGGCCACCATGGTTGCCTAAGCTACTGCGCTGCTCCTCCTCCGCAGCGTGCCTCCTCCAACCTTTCCCGCTCCCAATCATGTGGTGGCCACGCTCCTCCTCCTCCGCCGTGTCTTCTTCGGCCGTAGTTGCCGCCATGCTTGCCGTCGCCGAAGATGCCACTGCCGGTAGTGCCGTCCTTAAGCGGCTTAGTTGTTGCGCTGCTGCTGCCTATAGCTTGGCTAGCCAGGGTCAGGTGTAGCCACAGCTGGCCACGGCCAAGCCCCAGCGTGGCCTCTCCTTGTCGCCGTCGGCCGCTTCCCCGCTGGCCAAGCTGGCTCCGCTGCAGTCCCGTGGTATATAGAAGACGAAGGATGTCGTGCTTGAATTAGGGAAAAGGTAAGGGGTTAAGTGAGGAATCCGTGACTCAGTTGAACACTACCTAAAAGGATCTTTTAGTTCAATTTTAATTTGCAAAAATACCAGGGTCCCCAATGCAAGATTTACATTTCCTTTGCTCTGGTTTTACAGATTTGAATGACCAACTTTGAAAATTTGTAGTCATTAGTAGAAAAATTGTAAAATGGTAAATAAGGACTTTTTGGAATACTTATGAAATTATATTTGCAGTAGATCTATAATATGGCATGTTTTAGTTTAAATATTTTGCTGTAAAAATAGATTTATGCAGTTAGATTTTTAGTGCTAGTTGTGTCTTGTCTTTTTCATAACTGCAGTTGTCGTGCTCCAATAAATGTAAAATTTTTATGGAGTGCTAATAAGGTGATGGTTGTTGTCTGGTAAAAATTTTAGGAGTTTAGGATTCATAGTTTAAGAGCTATAAAAATAACAGTTGCCCTGTGTTGCTTTGCTCCTATTATGAATAGGCCTACATGTTTGAATTAATTGGCTTAGTTAAGTTATGAATCATGACTTTATGATAATACATGAGTTGCAGTACTTTTCTTAATATTTTCAAAAAGCTAAATATCATGATTTTTGGTTAAGTAGATCTTGAGTTATAGTTGCTTAAATCTCTGTGGTTGTTTCTGCATAAACCCAGACAGGATGCCTTGTTGGTACTGTGGGGCCTTTTTAATAGTAGCATTAGCTTTAAGTGTTTATAAAAAAGTTGTTTATAATTTTCTAAGCTTTCTAAAAACTCTAGAACCACATTTATTGGACATATAGAACTCTAGTTATAGCTGTTTAAAGTGGCATGTCAGATTCTGTCCATGTTTTGGATAGAGATGCATTCATTGGATTAATTGACCCTATTAACTATAGAATCATCTTAAGATGATAATAAGAAAGTTGTAGGTAACTTAATAAGATTTTTAAAAATTTATGATTCATGGTTGTTGGAGGTCTAGAACTCTAGTTATGCTTCTCTGAAGTTCCTATCAGTTTTCTATACCACTACTGTTTGGGCTGCATGTGCAGTTTTGCTTGTGCAATTATTTTCATGGTGGAAATGATGTTTGTTGTGGTTGTAGTGAATACCAAAGTTGTAGCTAATTTCATAATCTTGCTTGTGTTTAAATTGCATGACCATAGGACTGATAATTTAGGAGCTATAGATTTTTGTATGTTCATTGTTAGATTTTGCATGCTCTCTATACATATCTGAATGATTGTGTTTGTTTGAATTAGCTACACTTTGAATCATGTCTTGGAGATAATATAAGAAGTGTAGTGTCTTTCATGATCTTTCCAAATTGTTAAAGATCACCCCTTTTGGTGTTGTAGAGCTCTAGTTATAAGCTTGCGAAATTGCATGGTAGAATCTGTCCAAGTCTGGACAGAGGTACCCAATTGTGCTTGATTGACCTTGTTAATTATGGAATCACCTTATGATAATAATAAACATGTTTTAGATAATTTAATAATATTTCTAGAAAGTTAAGGTTCATGCTTATTTGATGTCTGTAACTCCAGTTATGCCTTTTTGAAACTACTACTACTTTTTTGTCCTAGTTCTATGCAGATATAAAATATTGGCATGTTTGACCTAGTTAGCTTTGGAATAAGCTTTTGGTGATAATAACAATGTTGTAGAAAATTTCATTAGCTTTCTAAAAAGTCTAGGATCACCTTCTTTGTATGTCTGGATCTCTAGTTATGATTAAAACAAGTGACTGCTATGCTGCTGTCTAGATTTCTATACATGTGCTAGGTGATTCCTTTAGCTTGCTCTTGCTTGGCTTAACATGTTGGTTAGTTCTTCATCGATGCATGTGTGCAATATCTGAACTTAAGTTCACTTGTGTGCAATACCTAATATGCTTGCTATTCCTCTATAATAGGTTGTGTGATATCTAGTTAAATAACTCTAGGTGCCTATGTCTTGCATGATCTTAGGTTTACCTTGAATGCTATTATGTGCTGCATCTCATATTACCATTCTTCATATTCATGCACTTGCATCTTGTATCTCATCTAGGTATGCTAGATGAACCACGTGAAGGACGTGAGGTTGGAACCGAACCCAAAGATGGTGTATGGTGGACCTATCCCGAAGATGGAAGGACATGTCTGAACAGGAGATGCTCACCAAGCGAGTGTCGTCTAACAAACACTAACCTAGTGTTGGATCCCAGGCAAGCCCCAGAGCATTCTAAGCCTCCTATATTTTTATAAATATCACTTGAGTCCTTTATATTTGATGCATTAGGTTATAAGAGTTGATTGGAACCACTTGATGCATATAATTTCCTTGTCTAGAAATATACATTTAACCCTGTGTAGGTCCAGGATCAAATATATGCTTAGCCATGCTTAGACCGGTAGAAGTCGGGTGATTTCCTATCACCTGCAAGATATAGGTGGATACTAAAGCATGGTTGGCTATATTTGCTATCGTGGAAAAAAACCATGGGGTAATGTAAATGGAGACCGGACGGGATGTTGATAGAGAAGCAGTAAGACATAGAGGTCTTGGGTGTGGATCTATCCCCATCTGTGTCAATTAAGGACCGTACCGTTGTTGGACCTTCTGATAAGATTGAACGCATGCCTATCACTTAGCTGGCCAGATAACTCGTTCTGACTGTGAAGCTGAGTAACTCAACTCAGGCTAGGCCCCACTCTATCAAAGTGCGCACTCTGGATGGTAGTAAGGATATATAGGGAGCCAGACGTGAGCCCAAGGGCAGGGTAGTCCTGAATGTCCTGACAGTTGGTTGTCCCTGATTATGTGGCGCTAGGTGAACCCATGAAATGTGTACCTGAGTTGTACCAAAGGTGACCTAAGACTACCTTGGCGCAGGTATGTCTGGGTTTGTGTTAGGAATAAATTCCTAGCTGGTTGAAATCGATTCAAATCACTGTCTCTCCCGGATAGTGAGAAATTTGGTGTCGGTGTTTCAAACAAACATCGACTAGTAAATTTATGATTGTTGCGTGTTAGGCCTGGGTGGTGCACTAAAGGACACGAGGTTTATACTGGTTCGGGCTGAACGTCCCTACATCCAGTTTGCTACTGTTGCTCATGTTATTAATACAAAAAATGGTTCATAGTAGGGGTACAAACAGTCGAGAGAGGGATGAGTCCCAAGTCTCTGATGGAATGATCGAAAAGGTCACCGAGAGCTTAGTCGCTGCTCAGCTGTGTGTGAAGCGTTATGTGTTCAACTTATCTATCAAGAGTCGATCCCTTTAGTGGGGGGTCCTGCCCTCCCTTTTATAGACCAAGGGAGGAGCAGGGGTTACAGATGGGAGAAAGGAGGAAAACCAGAGGCCAAGAAGCCCCGCTGAAGGTGTTGAGCCCTCCTTTTCCGCTAAGCTAGCATTGCTGACACGGCCAGACAGTATTAGGGATTGGCACATTCGTGGGGTGCTCGTGTCTTGGTGATGCCATGCCCTTACCAGATCAGTAAGTGGCCACGTCCCGCCCTGCTCCTCCGGGTGGCGTGTCAGACAAGGGTGTTGACCTATGGCCCTATGGGGAGCAGGCGGCGTGGTAACAATACATCCGTCGCTGTAGATGGCGCGAGTCTCTTCCTGGACCATAGTGGTTGTCGTATGTCGATGTTAGTATCCACGCCCAAGGATGGTGGCGGCGCCAACAACACTGTGGGACAAAAGTCAGCGCCTACAATACTATTCAAGTACTATTAGGTTGGATAGGGCTTAAAGCGCCCATCTCATCATATCCTAACGGTACCTTCCCATAGGCGTGTAGGGCATGGTCCTCGATATGGCGGTTGACTCGAATGTACTATCGTACCTTGTGCTTATCAGCATGAAGGAGCAGGGTGCAGTCATTGGGTGAGGCAGAGCTAGCCCTTAGTCATCGAGTGAGGCAGATCTGGCCCTCAGCCATCGGGCGAGGCGGAGCCTATCCTCAGATGTCGGGCGAGGCGGAGCCTGTCCCCGGTCACTGGGCAAGGCAAAGCCAGCCCTCGGGGGTCGGACAAGGCAAAGCCAGCCCTCGGGGGTTGGGCGAGGTGGAGCCAGCCCTTAGGGGTTGAGCAAGGCAGAGCCAGCCCTTAGGGGTCAGGCGAGGCGAAACTAATCTTCCGTCGTTCGGGCAAGAAGCATAGTAGCATTCTTGTCTGACTGAAAGCGTCAACGTTCGATGGTTATTAGTTCCACCTCATTAGGTACCCCGGTACTAGGTCCCTGACAGTAGCCCCCAAGCCCCGGGTGATTCAGGTAGAATCGCCTAGATGGTACTTCGATTCGCTAGAGGGTGCGCGCGAGCGCACCCGATGGGTGTAGCCCCCGAGCCCCCGGGTGATTAGGATAGAACTGCCCAGGGGGTAATTTTGGATCCTTCACAGGTAAGGTTGTGGGATTTGGTTTTTGTTAGTTGGATAGTTTTAAGGGGACCCTGGTATCCCGTTCAGTGGGGATTTCATCCAGGGTCAGCCTGGCTAGGACTCGATTGTGGATCGAGACCCCCTACTGATGTTTGCGTACCAGGGTCTTAGTCGCCCGTGGCCCCGTCCCTCGTTGGGATGGCCATTGAGACTGTCGGGCCAACCCTTGGGCTTTCTGGGCCCTCCTGGGCCGTGTAACACCTCGGGTGTTTAAATACTAAAACCTGCCATGTCATCGTATGCATTGCAAAGCATTTGGTCTTTAGTGAAAACTTTGATATGCATACACTAAAATAAGTTTACCTTTATGTGGTATGTGTTAAATTGTATTGTTTGAATCAAGTTCAAAATTTTGTTTGGATTTGAATTTTCAAGAAAACCCTGATTTTCAGTATTTAAATTCTACCCAGAAAACTCATTTCAAAATCTAAGCACATTTTGGGGTTGAGTCTTAAAGCAAAAGTGTAGAGCTTGACAAGTTATACAAAGTTTGTTTTTGGAGTTTTCAAAGTTGTTATGAAAAATTTGAAGTAATTTGAAAAGGCGAAATTCTTGAAAAGTCCCCTAATTGAATTTAAAAGTTCATTTCAAAATGTAGACCAAATTAGGGGGTGGTTATAAAAGCAAAGTTGTAGAACTTTGGATTTTGAGTAACTTTTATTTTTGGAGATTTTTGAGTTGTTATGCAAATTTGGGAGTAATTTGGATTTTAAAATGAATGGCAATTCTGTAATTAAGTGGAACAGTGCCACGACCACCGCCCCACTACCGGCGTCCTTCTGCTTGGTTCTAGACATGCCTGTGGTCGCTCTTGGCTTCGCGTTGGCGCAGAGAAGGCCACTACGTGTCGTCTCCTTGATCCCTTGGCCGCTCTATAAAGCTCAGACGTTGTCGTCGTTCTTCCTTTCTTTGCTCTGCTTTTCCCGATGTCGCCGATCATCTCCGTCGAGCCCTCGCCGTCGAACCAGCGTCTATGCCATTGCAGCAAAGTGCTCAATACCGTCGCCTACTCCTTGCACATCTAGCCATCCAACTGTGGTCACTTGATTTCATCGAGAATCATCGCTAGCCGCCTTTCTTCCTCGCGGCCGGCAACCACTCCGTCGTGCTTGCGCCGTCGTGGCCAGCGCTCTTCGGTGAGCCTTTGCTCTTGCTCAGTGCACCTCTAGCTCCACCTTGTTCCCGAGATGCTCTATGACTGGTTTATTGCTCATTTTGTCCATCACAATTGCATGAGCACCGCCGTCGCCGAAGTTTGCTCCGCCGTGGCCGCTGTGAATGTCGACCCGCGTCACCATTGCTTCTCCGGTCTCGCTCTTTGCTCCAACGTGTTCGTGGTGAGCTGCTGAACCTTCCTATGCCTTTTGTTTACACTCTGCCAGCCTTGTTTCATTGGTGTGGCATTGTTGAGCTGCCGCGTCCACCATGGCCGACGTCAAGCTCGTAACTCGCTATAATTGCTCAAGCTAGTGGCTTCAAGCGATGCGGGGTGATGTGGGTCGTGTTTTGGTACTTTGGCCATCGCTGTTGGTCTCACCATCGGCGAGTTTTCATTGGTCAGTGCCGTCGCCATTGTGGTCAAAGCGAGAGGTCGGGGATGACATTTGGGGTCACCCTATCAGCGACTATGTAGTTGAAAAATGAATTTTCTCCTTTTCTAAAATATTTGAATAGTGTTGTAATTTGTTATTTTTGTGTAGATTTATTTAGAGCTCCAAAAATTATAAAATTTTTTGTGTGACCTCTCTGTGATGAATACTATTTAGGAAAAATATGAAATGTTATTTTTCAGTAATGTTTGAATGTGATGAAAATTGCTCAATTAATTAATAAATAGGTTTCCATGATTTTTCTAGGCTTAATTAATTATCCAAAAATTATGAAAATTGTTTTGCCACTTAGTTATCATGTAATGAACATTTACAAAAATTTGGAGCTCAATTAGAATAAGTTGATTTATTTTATAATTTTGAATTAAATAATTAATTCATAAAAGCAAATAATAATCTTTAATGATTTAGGTTTTGATTGAATTTTGGATTGAGTGATGACCTCGGGTCATTAGTTGATAATGATCCTTGGCAATTGATATATGTGTTACGAAAAAGGTTTAGTTAGTTTGACTTGCAACTGTACCGCGAAGGAAAGTTGTATTCGAGTTATTAATTTTGCATCCATCATCAAGCATGATGTTTCGTATCCCGCATCATGTTAAACATGGCATTGTTACTACGTGTAGTGAATGAAGGTGAACACATGGTAGTTAATCAAGTTGCAGAGGAGGTTAATCCATCTGTTGAGGTTAGATCGGATAATTGTGGAACGTCGTAGGAACCTAACTTTTTCGTCAACGAAGGCAAGCCCCGGATGCATTTAACCCTACCTTGTGTTTTACAAATTTTATCGCTTTTGCTTTTCTATACTGCATTAAGTGATTAGGAGTCAAGTGGAAACCTAATTAGTGCATCACCAACCTTGTTTTTCCATATCTACCTTGATTACCTGTTTTATTCGTAAATGTTTAGTTATGCTTAGTCATGCTTAGTTGGGTGATTACCTATCACTTGAGAATTTTAAATGGATCTTTGGTTACTTATGTTATCATAAGATATGAGCATGTGAAGTAATAAATCTAGACCAGGCGGACTCGGTGTGTGAGAGCCACAAGACATGGAGGTCTTGTGAGCGGCTTCTTTCCGCCTGTGCCGATTAAGGCCTGTCCGTTGTTGAATTGCATGAGGTGAGACTTTGTAGTACTAACCACATACTCCAGTAAGCCTTAACTCGGCTATTCTATTACGAGAATGGCTACTCGTGCACTGGGAGTGGAGAGATGGCAGAAATAGCATGTACCCACATGGCAATGGGCTGGATTGGTGGAGTACTGTATTCTCGGGTGGCGTGGACCTGTTCTTATTTTAGAAGATCCGAGGGTAGGTTGATATATGTAAGTCAGGGACCTGCATATGTCGTGTGGTCTGGAATCCCCAGCTGGGTTAATAATCGGTTCAAATCATTATTGCTCCTCGGTTATGGAGACTCAACTCGCTGTTCATCATTGTAGTTAATAACTGAAATTGGAGCTAGATTTGAGAAAGAGTTTGATATGAAGTTCATGATCTCATTACAGATCATGGCAGATTCATATATTGTTCTTATGAAGTTTAAATGTTGAAATACTAAAATTTTGTAAAGAGCTTTTACGTAAAAGAACTTTGAGTATTGCTAAAGCCATACCTTGAATCCCTAAGCCTGCATTCCTGAGTCTTCTCAGTTTTTATTTCGGTTAAGTCTTGTTGAGTACTTTTGTACTCAGGGTTTGTTGACCCTTGTTGCAGGTGAGCCTCATGAGCAAGTCTGTTTTGGACCTTGCTGCATGACTGTTGTTCCTATCGATGACGATAAGTGAACGTGTGATCCTTGGGTAGGATGCTTATTTTGTGTGTTATGTTTATGTTAATTATGCCACTCCACTACTACTATGGTTTGTAATAATTACTGAACTTAGTTTGTAAGGTTTGAAACAACTGGTTTGTAAACTAAGTTATCATAAGACTTCCACTATTTTACTCTGATGTATATATTTGAATAAATGTTGTAATACTGTAATGACTCTGTAATGTGATCCTGCTCGGAAATCGTGGATGATTCGGGGTTCCCCGAGGACACCCGACAGACTTCTTAAGTCACCAGGGACATATGCATTGTTGTCAAAGGTCATTAGACAGTGACAAGTGCATGTGGGTCCTATAACTTAGGAGGTTCTGCCACAGAATGGTATCCGAGTGATCGTTACTAAGTCTTTGTTGTATTATTTTACAAAAACTTCAAAATGATTTGGGACAAATAAATATAACTTGTTAATTTGGTCTAAATTGCTTCTGGCTTATCTTATTTCAATCTCACCATTCCTTAATTGATTAAAAAGGCTTTGTGTGGTGGAGTAGTAATATTATTATGCCCTATATAAAAATAATTGTGGTTATGTACCTTATAAGCTTTGATGTTTTTGTTTGTAGGTATGATTCATGCATCATGATTAATTCACTTGTTACTTCCTTCACCCTGAGTCTGGGTTGGGTAGTGAGTTTGGGTTGAGTTATGTAATCCATCCTGGCTACTCTTTAGATTTTGATCAGATTGTCTTAATTGAATTAATCTTGCGTCCTATAGTATGGCTCGCACCAAGGTAACACCCCATAAGTCCGTTGGACATAAAGGAGTTCCTCGTCACTAGCTTGCCCCTAGAAATGACGGTGCTAGCAGTAGCAGCTCTAGGCCTGATCCCCAGGCAGAGATACAGAGGCTTTCAGCAGAGTTAGCATAGTCTACTAGAGATAGGGCCTTGGATACTATCCGGATGGGCAAGTTAAAGGATCAATTGAAGTGTCACACCACCGATCATAAGAACTGCGAGCGTATGTTAGTTCATATGGTGGAAGGGAGAAATGAGGCTTGGCATAGGGAAGATGTAGCTAGAGCTAGAATGCATGAGCTAGAATTTTATGTAGAAGATTTAGAAGAACATAATACTACTTTGCATGAAGAAGTCCATAGGCTGAGCAACCTCCTGGATCCAAATCATGAACCTCAAGCTGATGCAATGGACCCTGGTGTCATCATTGCTGCTGATGATGAACTTGAAGAGGAAGAAGAAGAAGATCCAGAAGAATTAGTGATGGTTGATGAAAGTGATAATGAAGGTAGAAATGTTTCCAGAATGGATACCGATTACGAGGTTTGATGTGGTCGAGGAGAAGAGTAGAGTTGTAAAATAAGAGATCTAGTTAAGTAGTCTTGTTTAGGTGTGGGCTTGTGCTCAAATAAGTAAACCCAATGTAATGTGTTTGCAGTGAGCTCTTTTATATCTCAATAAAAGCTTCTGAGTAAAGTTTGGTTTGTTATGAATAGATGCCTCATACTCGTGCTTTGGATATTCCAGGTTCTTCGCATGAAGAGGGTGGTGTTCCTGATCCACCACCAGTTCTGCCAACTTTAGCAGATGCTATAGCAGCACTGGTCCATGTGACCGTAGAAAATGCTCGATTGCTTTGAGAGATAGCTCAGAGTAATCAGAATATGGTGCAAGGAAACCATGGCCACAATCATAACAGGCAGGAGGCTACGTATGTTGATTTTACAGATACAAGACCCCTAGTGTTCACTAAGGTAGATGAACCATTGGAGGCTGATGATTGGCTTTGGACCATGGAGCAGAAATTTGATCTTATTCCATGCACGGAGATGCAGAAACCTATGTTTGCTGCCCAGCAACTTAGAGGTGCAGCAGGTGCCTGGTGGGCAAATCTAGTGGCTATGCAACCAGCTGGCATTCCAATAACTTGGGCTAAGTTCCATACTGCCTTCAGGGCTCATTATATTCTAGAATGGGTGATGGCCATGAAGCTAGATGAGTTGCCTTGCTTTGAAGCAAGGGGATCAAACAGTTATGCAATATGTGGGTAGATTTAATCACCTATCATAGTATGCATCTGAACATGTCAATACAGATGCCAAGAAAAAGAAATGGTTCATGAGAGGACTGAATACCAAATTACAGACAATGATGACTACATGTGCCAATATTACTTATCATGAGGTAGTGAATATTGCAATTGCTTCTGAGGAAAAGTATCGGTAACATAAGGAGATCAAGAAAAAGAAGAGTGTGCCATCTGGATCCTTTGGTGGAAATCAAAAGAGGCAAAAGATAATCTATCATTCAGTCAACCATTATCGTCCTCCTTATCGTCCGCCGCATTTTCAAGCCAGGCAATAGTCAAATGTTCGTCCTGCTATAACCTACCCGAATTCACAACTAGACAAATGCTCCTGGTGGCAATGCTCCAACGTCCCAGGGTCATAATTATCCATGTTACAATTGTGGAAGGACCGGTCATTTCTCTAGGAAATGTCCGTATCCCAAGCAGGCTAATCAAAATTATCAGAAGGCCCCTGCTAATCAACAACAGGGTCAAGCACAGAACAAGAACCACAATCAGAATGCTTAAAGGGCAAAGATGAAAGGAAGACATGACGGGTGTTCTATATTCAAGTTAGAGAAATTCTAGAAGGGGAGCCAGTGATGATGGGTATGTTTCCTATCGCCAATCACCCTGCTATTATGCTTTTTGATTCTGGTGCATCTCATTCATTCTTCAATATAACCTTTGTCGTAAAGCATGCAATTCCAATTGGGGAAATAAAGGAAAGTTTCTTTATACAGTCGTCCGGGGGACATCTGTGTACTAAGGAAATGGTATACCAGGTACCCATAAACCTAGGTGGGCATATTTTCCCACTACCATGATTATTCTCAAGGACCAAGATATAGATGTGATCTTGGGAATAAATTGGATGTATCAGCATAAGGCTGTTATAGATGCTTTGCATAGGACATTAAGGGTGAGTTTGCCTGATAGTAGTTCTCAGCTTCTTATCCAACTTTCAACCTTAAGGAGATCAGTGGAAAGAGTTTGTGCAACTTTTGTCAAGGAGATTAGAGATATCTTGGTAGTTTGTGAATTCCCTGATGTTTTTCCTGAGGATTTTCCCGGTCTACCACCAGATAGGGATGTTCAGTTTAACATAGAGTTAAAGCCTGGAACAGCTCTGATCTCTCAGAGAGCTTATAGGATGCCTCCCAAGGAATTAGCCGAGTTGAAGACTCAGTTGCAAGAGTTGATTGAGAAGGGATTTATTCAACCTAGTTCATCACCTTGGGGATGTCCTGCGATTTTTGTGAAAAAGAAAGATGAGACCCTGAGGTTATGTGTTGACTATCGTCCGTTGAATGAAGTGACCATTAAGAATAAGTATCCCTTACCTCAGATAGACTTGCTTTTTGATCAACTGGCTGGAGCTAAAGTTTTCTCCAAGATTGATTTAAGGTAAGACTATCACCAAATCAATATTAAACCTGAAGATATTCCCAAAACGACATTTACCATGAGATATGGATTATATGAATACTTGGTAATGTCTTTTGGTTTGACAAATGCCCCAGCTCATTTCATGTATCTGATGAATTCAGTATTCATGCCTGAGCTAGACAAGTTTGTGGTGGTGTTTATTGACGACATCCTAGTTTATTCTAAGAACAAGAAGGAACACGCGAAACATCTCAGAATTGTCCTGACCCGCTTAAGAGAACATCAACTATATGCCAAATTCAGTAAGTGTGACTTCTGGCTTAAGAAAGTACTAGTTTCTTGGGTATGTCCTTATCAGCTGAAGGAGTTGCTGTTGATCCAAGCAAAGTTAAGGATGTGCTTGATTGGAAACCACCAACCACTGTTCATCAGGTTTGGAGTTTTCTGGGAATGGTGGGGTATTACCAGTCGTTTTATTCCAGATTTCTCTAGAGTATCCAAGTCCATTACTAGGTTGTTGAAGAACCAAGCCAAGTTTGTCTGGTCATCTGAATGTGAAGAAGCTTTCCAGACTTTGAGGAGACTATTAACCAGCTGCACCAGTATTAGCCCAACCTGATATCGAGAAGTCATTTGACGTTTATTGTGATGCTTCGGGTATTGGCATTGGATGTGTATTGATGCAAGAAGGTCAAGTCATTGCCTATGCTTCCAGATAACTTAAGTAACATGAAGAGCACTATCCCACTCGTGATTTATAGTTAGCAGCAGTTGTCCATGCTCTGAAGATTTAGCGGCATTACCTGCTTGGTAATACATGCCATATTTATACAGATCACAAAAGTTTAAAGTATATATTTACTCAATCAGATTTGAACATGCGACAGAGAAGGTGGTTAGAATTGATTAAAGATTATGACTTGGAAGTACATTACCATCCTGGTAAAGCAAATGTAGTTGCAGATGCCCTTAGTCGAAAAAAGTCATTGCAATTATCTGATAGTAAGAACAATGGGTTTGACTTTATGTTAAGAGATGGAAAAGTTGAGTATAGAGGTAATTCAACAAGGTAGTTTGATCAATATAACTATTGAAGCCACTATTCGAGACCAGATTATTGCTGCTCAGAAAGAAAACAAGGGTATAGCCCATATCAAAGAAAGAATCAAGAATGGGAAAGTGGAATGCTTCAAAGTAGATGATGAAGGTGTGTTATGGTTCAAGGATCTCTTAGTGGTACCAAAGGTTCTAGAGTTGCGACAATCAATTCTTGAGGAAGCACATGCTACTAGGCTATCTATTCATTCGAGAAGTAATAAGATGTACCATGACTTGAAACAAAGGTTTTGGTGGACCAAAATGAAGACAGAAATTGCCCGGTATATAGCCAAGTGTGATACTTGTCAAAAGGTGAAAGCTATACATTTGAGGTCTGCTGGAGAGTTACAACCATTACCTATTCCAGCTTGGAAGTGGGAGGATATTAGTATGGACTTTATTGTTGGTCTACCCAAGACATCAAAAGATTTTGATTCAATATGGGTCATTGTAGATCGACTAACTAAGTCAGTATATTTTCTTCTAGTCAAGAGTATATATCCTACTATCCAGTATGCCAAGATGTATCTAGCAAGAATCATGAGTCTACATGGAGTACCAAAGACCATAGTGTCAGATCGGGGTACACAGTTTGTCTCCAGCTTTTGGAAACACTTGCATACTTCATTAGGTACCAAACTACTGTATAGTATAGCTTATCATCCACAAACCGATGGTCAGACTGAAAGGGTCAATCAAGTACTTGAAGATATGTTAAGGTGTTGTGTCCTTAACTATTGCAAAAAGTGGGATGAATGTCTGCCTTTGGCTGAGTTCTCATACAACAATAGTTATTAGGAGAGCATTAGAATGGCTCCATTTGAAGCACTCTATGGTCATAGATGCAGAACATCACTAAGTTGGTCTGAGCCCAGGGAAAGAAGGTTCTTTGGAGTTGACCTTATGAAAAAAACAGAAGACAAGGTTAGGCAAATACAAAGTAATTTGAAGATAGCTCAGTCCTGACAAAAGAGTTATGTAGATAAACGACGTAGGCCTTTAGTGTTTAACAAGGGAGATTTTATATATCTAAAGGTATCACCAATGAAGGGAGTTACCCATTTTGGTGTTAAAGGCAAGTTGGCACCTCGATATATTGGGCCATTTCAAATTTTAGAGAGGTATGGAAAAGTGGCATATCGCTTGAAGCTACCCGAACATCTTTCAGCCGTGCATGATGTGTTCCATGTTTCTCAATTAAAGAAGTGTCTTCGAGTGCCTGAGCAGAATGTTGAGGTTGAAGGAGTGAAACTTGAACCTGATTTGACCTATTCCGAATATTCTATTCAAGTTCTGGATCAGAAAGATCGTGTTACTAGAAAGAGGACAATCAAGTTTTACAAGATACAATGGAATCAACATTCCGAAGAAGCTACTTGGGAATCCGAAGATTACTTGCTAGAAAAATTTCCTAGAATTTCTTGCGTCAATATAGAGTAATGTTAGTTGAGCTCGGTTGTTACAAATTGTGTTTTGTAAAGGGACCTCAGCTATTTTATGGACATGTTTTGGGTGTTTTTGGACTGACACGTTTCCTTTTCCATTACTTACCCTATGGCTTTGAATCTCGAGATGAGATTTCTTTTATGAGGGAAGGATTGTAACACCTCGGGTGTTTAAATACTAAAACCTGCCATGTCATCATATGCATTGCAAAGCATTTGGTCTTTAGTCCCCTAATTGAATTCAAAAGTTCATTTCAAAATGTAGACCGAATTAGGGGGTAGTTATAAAAGCAAAGTTGTAGAACTTTGGATTTTGAGTAACTTTTATTTTTGGAGATTTTTGAGTTGTTATACAAATTTGGGAGTAATTTGGATTTTAAAATGAATGGCAATTCTATAATTAAGTGGAACAGTGCCACGACCACCGCCCCACCGCCGACATCCTTCTGCTCGGTTCTAGACGCGCCTATGGCTGCTCTTGGCTTTGTGCTGGCGTGGAGAAGGCCACTGCATGTCGTCTCCTTGATCCCTTGGCCGCTCTATAAAGCTCAGACGTCGTCGTCGTTCTTCCTTTCTTTGCTCTGCTTTTCCCGGCGTTGCCGATCATCTCCGTCGAGCGCTCGCCGTCGAACTAGCATCTGTGCCGTCGTAGCAAAGCACTCAATAGCTTTGCCTACTCCTTGCGCGCCTAGCCATCCAACTGTGGTCACTTGATTTCGCTGGGAATCGTCGCTAGCCGCCTTTCTTCCTCGCGGCCGGCAACCTCTCCGTCGTGCTTGCGCTATCGTGGCCAGCGCTCTCCGGTGAGCCTTTGCTCTTGCTCAATGCACCTCTAGCTCTGCCTTGTTCCTGAGATGCTCTATGACCGGTTGATTGCTCATTTTGTCCATCACAGTCGCCTGAGCACTGCCATCGCCGAAGTTTGCTCCACCGTGGCCGCTGTGAACGTCGACCCGCATCATCGTTGCTTCTCCGGTCTCGCTCTTTGCTCCAACGTGTTCGTGGTGAGCTGCTGAACCTTCCCATGCCTTTTGTTTACACTCTACCGGCCTTATTTCGCTGGTGTGGCATCACCAAGCCGTCGCGTCCACCATGGCCAACGTCAAACTCGTAACTCGCTATAATTGCTCAAGCTAGTGCCTTCAAGCGATGCGGGGTGGTGTGGGGAGTGTTTTGGTACTTTGGCCATTGCCGTTGGTCTCACCATCGACGAGTTTTCATCGGTCAGCGCCGTCGCCATCGTGGTCAAAGCGGGAGGTTGGGGATGACATGTGGGGTCACCCTGTCAGCGATTGTGTAGTTGAAAAATGAATTTTCTCCATTTCTAAAATGTTTGAATAGTGTTGTAATTTGTTATTTTTGTGTAGATTTATTTAGAGCTCCAAAAATTATAAATTTTTTTGTGTGACCTCTCTGTGATGAATACTATTTAGGAAAAATATGAAATGTTATTTTTCAGTAATTTTTGAATGTGATGAAAATTGCTCAATTAATTAATAAATGGATTTTCGTGATTTTTCTAGGCTTAATTAATTATCCAAAAATTATGAAAATTGTTTTGCCACTTAGTTATCATGTAATGAACATTTACAAAAATTTTGAGCTCAATTAGAATAAGTTGATTTATTTCATAATTTTGAATTAAATAATTAATTCATAAAAGCAAATGGTAATCTTTATTGATTTAGGTTTTGATTGAATTTTGGACTTGAGTGATGACCATTGGGTCATTAGTTGATAATGATCCTTGGCAATTGATGTATGTGTTACGAAAAAGGTTTAGTTAGTTTGACTTGCAACTGTACCACGAAGGAACGTTGTATTCGAGTTGTTAATTTTGCATCCATCATCAAGCATCATGTTTCGTATCCCGCATCATGTTAAACATGGCATTGTTACTACATGTAGTGAACGAAGGTGAACACGTGGTAGTTAATCAAGTTGCGGAGGTGGTTAATCCATCTGTTGAGGTCGGATCGGATAATTGTGGAACGTCGCAGGAACCTAACTTTTTCGTCAACGAAGGCAAGCCCCGGATGCATTTAACCCTACCTTATGTTTTACAAATTTTATCGCATTTGCTTTTCTATACTACATTAAGTGATTAGGAGTCAAGTGGAAACCTAATTGGTGCATCACCAACCTTGTTTTTCTATATCTACCTTGATTACCAGTTTTATTCGTAAATGTTTAGTTATGCTTAGTCATGCTTAGTCGGGTGATTACCTGTCACCTGAGAATTTTAAATGGATCTTTGGCTACTTATGTTATCATAAGATATGAGCATGTGAAGTAATAAATGTAGACCAGGTGGACTCGGTGTGTGAGAGCCACAAGACATGGAGGTCTTGTGAGCGGCTTCTTTCCGCCTGTGTCGATTAAGGTCCGTCCGTTGTTGAATTGCATGAGGTGAGACTTTGTAGTACTAACCACATACTCCGGTAAGCCTTAACTCGGCTATTCTATTACGAGAATGGCTACTCGCGCACTGGGAGTGGAGAGATGGCAGGAATAGCATGTACCCACATGGCAATGGGCTGGATTGGTGGAGTACTGTATTCTCGGGTGGCGCGAACCCGTTCTTATTTTAGAAGATCCGAGGGTAGGTTGATATATGTAAGTCAGGGACCTGCATATGTCATGTGGTCTGGAATCCCCAGCTGGGTTAATAATCGGTTCGAATCGGCGTTGCTCCTCGGTTATGGAGACTCAACTCACTGTTCATCATCGTAGTTAATAACTAAAACTAGAGCTAGATTTGAGAAAGAGTTTGATATGAAGTTCATGATCTCATTACGGATCATGGCAGATTCATATATTGTTCTTATGAAGTTTAAATATTGAAATACTAAAATTTTGTAAAGAGCTTTTACGTAAAAGAACTTTGAGTATTGCTAAAGCCATACCTTGAATCCCTGAGCCTGCATTCCTGAGTCTTCTCAATTTTTATTTTGGTTAAGTCTTGTTGAGTACTTTTGTACTCAGGGTTCGTTGACCCTTGTTGCAGGTGAGCCTCATGAGCAGGTTTGTTTTGGACCTTGCTGCATGACTGTTGTTCCTGTCGATGACGATAAGTGAATGTGTGATCCTTGGGCAGGATGCTTATTTTGTGTGTTATGTTTATGTTAATTATGCCACTCCACTACTACTATGGTTTGTAATAATTACTGAACTTAGTTTGTAAGGTTTGAAACAACTGGTTTGTAAACTAAGTTATCGTAAGACTTCCGCTATTTTACTCTGATGTATATATTTGAATAAATGTTATAATACTACAATGACTCTGTAACATGATCCTGCTCGGAAATCATGGATGATTCGGGGTTCCCCGAGGACACCCGATAGACTTCTTAAGTCACCAGGGACATATGCATTGTTGTCAAAGGTCGTTGGACAGTGACAAGTGCATGTGGGTCCTATAACTTAGGAGGTTCTACCACAGGCCGGCGAAGAGATTTTCTGGCCCATATCCCCTCCGCGGGGGAGAGTCTGATTCGTTCGGGAAAGCAAAGTGTCCAGGGCAATTTTTGTGGGAAAGGATAGGGATCGCAGGAGCGTATCCCGCGATGTGACATGGCGGCATGTCATGGTGGGCTCAGAGATCAAGGTGGATGGTTGCGCTTCTCGCATCCGTCGCCCCTATAAAACCATGGGGTTCGCCCCCAGGTTTCTGTACTCCGTCTTTTCACCTTTGCATCGCCAACCTCCACCGCCAATCGCAGAGCTTCCCGCACTAGTACTGCCATCGCCATCGAGCTTGTATCCACATCATAGCTGCCATTAGACTCACATCCACATCGCAGCTGCCGTTGAGCTTGCATCCGCAGCGCAAGCCGCCGTTTCAATGGAGCCATGGTGTAGATCCAACATTACCTCTCAGTGCCTGGAGGGCCTCATCCGCCGTGGCCTCCTTCGCCCATTGTCCACCTTCATGGAGTGGCTGCTTCCCGGTGATGAGGACGAGCCGTCGCCTGCCCGAGGGGTATGTTGTGTCCTTCGCTCTCTTCCATGAGCGGGGATTCGTTGTCCCTACCCATATGATTCTTCGAGGGCTATTGGATTACTACCAGGTGGAGTTGTAGCATCTTAATCCCAATGGGATCTAGCATATCACGGCTTTCATCGCCCTATGCGAGGGGTTCCTGGGGATTAGTTCCCACTTCGATCTATGGTGGCACTTCTTCACCGTCTGTCTGTCAAAGAAGCAGGTCGGGAAGCAGTAGCTGAGCACGCTGATAGGTTGTGCCAGCATTCATCTGCACAACACCCGAGCGTCTGACTACCCATTGATGCGCTTGTCGAGCTCCAGCAAGGGTTGACACTTGCAGTGGTTCTACATCAAGAACGACGTGACCGCCCCTTTGCCGGTGTACACTAGGCGCCTCCTCAAATAGGCTCCAGGGGTCATGGAGGTGGGGTGTCCCAGACAAAGATAAGAAGAGGATCAAGGACCACCTTGCCACCCTCCAAATTCTAAAGGACAGGGGCGTGAAGGGGTCAGGGATCATCAGCGCCTACCACATGCGGAGGGTAGCACCGCTGATGAGCCGCGCGCTCCCCCTCTACCTAATGGCGCCCTGGGGCGTCGCTTGAAGGGACAACGCTTGCCGACAGAGCGCTTCCTCCCACCAAAGTGGCATAGCAGATCAAGGAGGCGATGGGGATTTTGAAGGACATCGACGGCGTTGTCCTTGACTTTGTGTATCCGGTGCCAGGACATCCTCCGATGTGGCCGGAACTGGGGTTCATCTATTTCGTAACTTCTCCTTTCCCATGTCTTTTTCTTTACTTAAACTTTTGACCCTTTGACGCTGACCTCGGGATTGCGGGACCAGCCAAGGAGTCTTGTCCTCATGGATAGCTCGGCTTCGCTGCCGAAGGACCAGAAGAAGGAGCGACTGTGGAAGCAGCAAGCGCGTGATCGAGGAGAGGAGACAGACAGTGACGGTGACGACGATGACGAGGTAGCCACTGGCATGGATTGGGACATCTTGGAGGATGAAGGTATGCTGATAGCCGCCCACCGACCCATGCAGGGACCCCTCCCCTTCCACGCGGAGGGAAGCGAGTCCTTGGGGCCAGTGGTAGCCGGAGAATCTACCACCCCATCCGGGGTGCCACTGGAGGATTGGTGAATAGGGGGAGATAGGTCGCCCACTGCCCCTGTGGTGTTGATGGAGGGGGGCAGCTCTACTGCTGCGCCCCACTAGCTGATGGGGGCGAGCGGGTCCGCCACCATGTCCGAGGCATCGACGGAGAGGGGCGGCTCCGTTGCCATGTGCCCCACGAAGATGAGGGAGATGAGCCCCCCTACCCGGGAGCAAGGGGCAGGCTTGAAGCAGTCTCACCCTAGATGGCTTAGGGCAGGGGGTCTAGGAGTTCATCCCCAAAACATTCCCGTCGCCCAAAGGCGTCAGAGTAGGCCACTAACTCTCCCGTTTTTCCTCCTTTTTATTTTTCTATTTCGACCTTATGCCTTCTTTCCTCTTGCTAGATTCTTGGGACGGGGCCACTCTCTTGGCTGGCACCCAAGAAGAGCCTTGCCCTTCAGGTGGGATGGGCAGACACTGCCTGACGTCGCCCCTATTTTGGGTAGGAGCGGCTGCTGATGCTGCAGCCTCAGTCGGCCGATCCGGACGGCGCCAGTGGTGGCGCCTGCGCCCTTCGGCGGTTGCCTGAGCGGGCGACATCTTCCATGGCAGGATGCGGCACCGCTAGCCGAGGGTCTAGTGTCGCCGATGAGGGTGGCCGCGACCGCACCAAGCCAAGAGCAGCCGGACGCGGCCATGGTGGTGTCCAAGGGGGCAGGCGCAATCCATGCCTCCGATGGCCCAAATGACGGCGCCCGACGTGGGTCGGGCGGAGGAGGATACAGCCGAAGGGTCCCCAACCTCGACAAGCCAGGCACAGTCGGACGTAGCCATGGTGCCATCCGAGGGGGCAGCGTAATCCGCGCCACCGGCGGCCCAGGCTATGGTGCCTGAGGCGGGCCGGACAAAGGAGGACATGGCCAGAGGGTCTCTAGGCGTCATGGTGGTGGTGGAGAGGACCCGTAGGAGGTCACCCCTTGGCCCTGTTGTTGGGGGGCAACTGCTCCCCCACGCGGAGGGAGCCGCCGCTCCAGTGGATGGCCACCGAGGACCCAACATCGGCTCTTTTCTCGCTTGATGATGCTGCCGAGAGCTTGGAGCGGGAAAATCTTGACATCGGGTTCTCGGCTATGATGAATGACTTGAACCAGGCCAGTGGTTCCTTGCGCGAAATCCTCGTTCCTACTAGCCAGGTATTCGCTTGATCTTCTCCCTTGTTTTCTTCTTTCTTCATGCATTTTTGTGTTTTCGTATTTTTGATACCGGTCTTCTTTTCAGTGTATCGTTGCTCATAGCCAGAACAAGTCCCGGTTCCTCCATGAGCAAAAGGCAGAATGGGACCACCTTACCGAGGAGGCTTGGCTACGAGGAGATGTGGGCGCATAGCTTGCTGCTGCCCAGCAGCGGGAGGCCAAGGCGCATCGGGACGCGGAGGAGATCCATGGGATGTTCGAGGACTTGTCGGCGAGGGTGAAGCTAGATGAGGAGGCGTCCGCTAGGATCTGAAAGAAGCAGGATGAGCTGCTCCAGAAGGATGCTGCGGCTAGTGAGTAGGCCATCGAGGTCCGGGCTAAGCTGGAGACAGAGCGGGATCTCTGGCGGAAGGCCAAGGATAGGTCCATGGCCTTGTAGCAGAGGGTGGACCGGGATGCCGAGGTGATCGCCCGGTTGCGTGGGGAGCAGGATGAGCTATGCCGAACCAAAGAAAGTCTTCGGTTGGAGCATGGCACGGCCTGCGAGGAGCGCGATCGGGCCGTTCGAGAGCGTGACGAGGCGCGTCAGGGGGTCAACTCCCTCCGAGCGGATCTTGGAGCCACAGTGAGCCGAAGGTTGGACGCCGAAAGCATCTCGGCCGGGCTGGTGAAGGAGCTCGCCAAAGTGCGAGGGATCCTTCAGACCGAGAGTGATGAGCACGACCTTCTACAAGCCACTGTCGGGGTGGTCATCGATGCCCTGAGGGTGGCGCAGCCAGAAGGAACTAGCTCACTCATGGCTCGTGCCGTGGGTATCACGATGCAGGTAGGCCAACTTGAGGAGGACACTTTTCACACCAGGATCACCTAGGCCGTCGCCGTTGCCTGTTCCCATTATGATCGGGAGATCAACTTGGAGGTAATGAGCCAAGGCTTCGCGCCTGTCTATGAAGATGCTAAGCTGGACGAGATGGGGAGGGCGGTGACTCCCCTTGCGCGGAACCTGGTGAATAGGCTGAAAGAAACGGTTCTCCCTCCGCGGAAGTAGTTAGTTGAATCAGTTCGATAAACATTTATCCGTAATATGTGAACAAGTGTCGGTTCTTTTTGTGTCTGAAAACGGATTTGTGGCTTTGTTTCACAATTTTGTTTCGTTTGTTTGATCTTACCTTCATCCCTTTTTGCGATGAAAAAAGATTTACACAATCGACCCTTCCGTTTGTTAAGACCGTAGGGCCCGAGGTGTTTAGGGGAAATTTTGATTGTGCTGGTGAGCAAAATTACCATAGCCGTCTGGGCGTGGGCCTTTTGCGGTCTTACCAATCTGTTCCCCTGAACTTTGCCGCCAGTCTTGGTGCGAGGAAGAGGTATGTTGTAATGACTTTTTCGAAAAAAGAAAGGAGGTACCTGTACCTTTATCAGCCCCCGAGTGAGATCTGACCCCTTGCGGTTGCTGGGGTTGGATGTTACTAGAGACCAAAGCAAGGGAAGTGAACTTACATTTGTATTCGCATGTACCCCTTACTTGGGATTTTGGCGATCGTTGCATGACCATACGTTCGGTCTCATTGCTGGTCCAGCCTTCCCCAAGCCCCCGCGCGTGGTGGGGATTCTGTCAAGGGCTGGCTCATTTTGTGACTGTCGCCCCATCAAAGGTTTTTCACAACTAGAGGGGTTAAGGTGATGTCACTTGCCTCAATGGCTCAAGTGATGTGCTTCATGAGCTTGCTAATGGGGATGTTCGGGTGGAATCCGATCCTATTGCTTTGCGATAGAGTCGACAAAGCCCTCGGGTGGCATTCCGTTGCTCCTTGCCCCGCCTTCCAACAGATTCCCCCTCAATGGGATTTCTATGGGCTCAGCTAGGTTCTGGATTGAACTAGAAGGTTGAGATGACCCTATCCGCCTCAATGTGGGTTGGGCAAAGGCTGCCGAGGCTCATCTATGTTTTCTCCCCTAGCTGTTGTTCGACGCGGGGCGGCCCCGGACCCTTTACGGGTCAGCCTTCGAACCTCGGTCTCTCAATCTGGCTCGAGCCCCTGAGCCCTTTAGGGTCTGATAGGGGTCGGCCTGTGTTTTCGCGTGTTACCCCATCCTAGGTTTCCGCAATCGGAGGGGCTGAGTTGATGACACTTGCCTCGATGGCTCGAGTGTTGCGCTCAATGAGCTCGCTAACGGGTATGTTCGTGTGAAATCCGGGTCCATCATTCGCTGACGGGGTCGGTAGAGCCCTCATGTGGCATTTCACTACTTAACCCGCCTCTCGACAGATGCCCAAGCCGTTCAATAGGCTCAGGTGGCCCGTTGGCCTCTCCTCGACAGAGATTCTATGAGTTTGGCTTGGGGTTAGAATCGAACGAGAAAGGTTGAGACGTGCCTATCCACTTCTAAGCGGGGTCGGGCAAGGCCGTTGGGGCTCATCACTATTTTTCTCCCCTGGCTCTGTTTGACGCAAGGCGGCCTCGAGCCCTTTGTAGGCCGGCCTTCGAACCTCGGTCGATCGCTACTCATATTGAATGAGGTGGCTGCCACATCGTGACGCGACACGAAGCATTGAGATGCAGAGATTTGCATATGCAATGTTTGGACGTATGGATTTAGCGTATCACTTAATTGAAACGAAAGTGGGGTTTGGCAATGTTACCTTGGTGATATGATCGATGGGAAGCTCTTGCCAGACATGTCCGTGTGGGGTTTGGGCCCGATGTTTGCGATGAGGTCGGCGTAACCTGCATAAGCATCGCTATTTTTTGTTTCTAGTCTCTTGGCGGCGATCCAAGCCGCTTGATTGATTTAGTCGACCTGATAGCTTCTCCTCAAAGGATGTTCTACAGGGGGACCACCCCAAACCCTTCTCGGGAAGGCGGGAGCCAAGGCATGCGGTGCAGGGAACTGTGAGTTCGATTTTATGCTGGTGAACAAAAAACACCGTAGCCGTCAAGGCGTAGGGTCTGGCGGTTCGCCCAGTTGTATTCAAAGTTTTATACCCACACACTGCGCTTCTAGTTTTGAACGTAAGGAGGGGTCAGGCAAAGAGGGTTTTAAACAAATAGACACCCTCGGCAACCCTCGAGCAATGTCTGTGCCTTTGCTATTGTTGGGGTCGGAGGCTCGGTAAAGAAATTAACACTCAAAGTAAGAAAATAGGGGTGCTTATCTTTCAGCGGTCGTTCATTCATTGTTTTGCCTGGGCCGCCCGATCAACCCAAGAGGCCTGTTGGAGAGCATGGTGCTCAACGTTGCAGATGATGGCACCTTCAAGGATCCTGCGGAGTGGTAGGACATCACCGATGTAGTACTCATAGTAAAGCTAGGCAAAGACTGTAATAGAATAAGTTTGTGGGGGAGCCCCCGAGTGAATGGTCCTTTGAATTTAAGAGTACATTAGTCCTTTTTGTGATGAAATCACTTTGTAAGTGGTGAATTTGTGCAAAGAATGAATAAATTTTCATCTTTTGTTATGGCAAATAGTCTTTTCAGCTTTCTCTCTTTGTAGAAGAGGTTTCGGTGCCCTCTAACCCTTCCCATGGCTCAGGTTGTAAAGGCTAAGAGTGCGGGTGAAATAGTTCTGATCACGCTGGTGAGCAAGGAGGTCGTAGCCGCTGGGGCATGGGTTTCCCATAGTCCTACCAGTTGTAGTCAGAATTTGCTCCTAAAATACTAGCCCTTAGGACTTGTTACGGGAAGAGTGGAAAACTTAGAGAATATTTGCAAAGGTAACACAGGAAGTGTTTGCAAAATAAACGTACTAGTATCATTTGTATCAGCCCCCGAGTGAGGTCTAACCCCTCATAATTTGCAGGGGTCGGATGTCACTATAGATTGGGGATTTGTAAAGACAAAAACTGATAAGAAGTATGCATTTATTTAAGGGTAAAAATGACATAGCTGCTCGATGTTCTAGGCGTTGGTGAAGACCTCGCTATTGATGGTTTTCAACATGTAGGCGCCTGGGCGGAGTACTTCCGCGATGATGTATGGTCCCTCCTAGGGTGGGGAGAGCTTGTGGCGGTCCTTGTTGCTCTGCACGAGGCGGAGGACAAGGTCCCCAACATTGAAGGTTCAGTCCCACACCCGTCGGCTGTGGTACCGTCGCAACGCCTGCTGGTACTTGGCCGAACGGAGGAGGCCGATGTCGTGGGCTTCCTCTAGTTGGTTGATGGCATCTTGGTGGGATGCCTCAGCTCCCTACTCATCGTATGCTCTGATTCTTGGCGTTCCATAGTCGAGGTCCATTGGGAGAACGGCCTTAGAACCGTAGACCATGAAGAAAGGTGTGTAGTCGGTGGCCCGGCTGGGAGTTGTCCTTAGGCTCCAGAGCACCACCGAGAGCTCGGCGACCCAGCGCGCGCCGAACATGTTCAACCGGTTGAAGATCCTAGGCTTGAGGCCCTAAAGGAGCATGCCGTTTGAGCGCTCGACCTACCCGTTTGTCCGAGGGTACGCGATGGCCGCCCAATCGATCCGGATGTGTTGTTCATCATAGAATCAAATGAATTTCTTGCCGGTGAACTATGTGTCATTGTCTATGATGATGGAGTTTGGTACTCCAAAGTGATGGATGATGTCTAGGAAGAACAGCACAGCTTGCTCGGATTTGATCGTGGAGATCGGTCGAGCTTCGATCCATTTTGTAAACTTGTCTATGGTGACAAGTAGGTGGGTGAAGCCCCCTGAGCGCCTTATTGAGTGGCCCAACCAGGTTGAGCCCCTAGACCATGAAGGGCCACGTGATGGGGATCATCTAAAGTGCCTAGGCCAGGAGGTGAGTCTGCCTAGCGTAGTACTGACACCCTTCGTAGGCGCGTACGATTTGCTCGGTGTCGGCTACTGCAGTGGGCCAGTAGAAGCCCTGTCGGAATGTGTTTCCAACCAAGGTCCTTGGCGTGGCATGATGACCACAGACCCCACTGTGGATGTCGCTCAGCAAAAGTCTTCCCTGTTCACTGGGGATGCAGAGCTATAGGATCCCGGTGTGGCTCTGTTTGTAGAGTTCGCCTTCTACAAGAACGAAAGACTTGGCACAACGTGCGAGCTGTTGAGCTTCCATCTTGTCCGCCGGTAGTGTGTTGTGGAGGAGGAAGTCGAGGTTGGGCGTTCTCTAGTCATCCAGAGGTTTGGGCTCTATAGCGGGATCCTCTTCAAGCTCCATGACCTCAGGGTCGGAGAGAGCAGTCGGCAGGTTAGCTCTTGGGGCCGGATCAGACGGGTCATCCTCAGCCCGTTCCGACCCTTTGTAGCACACCAATGGTTTGTGTTGGTCGCTGGCAAAGACGCCCGTTGGCACCGGCTCTCGACCAGATGCTGCCTTTGTGAGTGCATCAGCTACCTCGTTGAGGCACCTCGGGACGTGATTAAGTTTGAGGCCGTCAAACTTGTCCTCCAGCCATTGAACTTCTTGGCAGTACGCAGCCATCTTGGCATCGTGGCAGCTAGACTCCTTCATGACTTGGTTAATGACTAGCTAAGAGTCACCCCGAATGTCGAGGCATCGGATGCCCAGCTCGATGGCGATGCGTAGGCCATTGACGAGTGCCTCGCATTCAGCCATATTATTTGATGAGGGAAAATGGAGCCGAACCATGTACCTCATGCGGACCCTGAGGGGTGATTCGAAGACCAGCCCCACGCCGGCGCCCTTCTTCATCAGTGACCCAACAAAGTACATCGTCCAGCACTCTTGATTGACGACCGCCGGTGGCATCTGGACCTTAGTCCACTCCGCGATGAAGTTAGCTAGCACCTAGGACTTGATCATCGTTCGAGGGGCATACATGATGCCTTGATCCATCAGCTCGAGTGCCCACTTTGCGGTTCTTCCTATGGTGTCCTAGCTATGGACGACCTCGTTGAGGGGGAATGATGTTACGACAGTCATAGGGTGTGACTCAAAGTAATGGCATAGCTTTCTCTTAGTGTTGAGGATGGCATATAGGAGTTTCTAGATTTGGGAGTAGCGGGTTTTGGAGTCAGATAGTACCTCGATGATGAAGTACACTAGGGCGCTGCACCTTGAGGGCATGCCCTCTTATCTTCCCGCTCTACCACCAGGGCGGCGCTAACCACTTGTGTGGTGGCCGCTATGTACAGCAGGAGGGATTCTCCGTCACTTGGAGGAACTAGGACCGGGGGTTTTGTCAGGAGTAGTTTGACCATGTCAAGCGCCTCCTAGGCCTTGGCTATCCACTCGAAGCGGTCGTCTTTCTTCAGGAGTCAATAAAGGGGGAGTCCTCGTTCGCCAAGGCATGAGATGAATTGGCTGAGGGCGGACAGGCACCCTGCGACCCAGTTGAACCCCCTTTATGCTCTAGATCAGGCCCATCCTTGTGATGGCTGAGATTTTCTCGGGTTGGCTTTGATGCCCCGCTCGGAGATGATGAAGGCGAGCAGCATGCCCCTTGGGACCCTAAAAACACATTTCTCGGGATTGAGTTTGATGCAATTTGCCTGGAGTTTCGCAAAGGTTTGCTCAAGATCGGCGACAAGGTGGTCACCCCATTTGGACTTAACTACGATGTCATCGACGTAGGCCTTAATGGTGCACCCGATGAGGTCCCCGAAGCAATTGAGCATACAGTGCTGGTAAGTGGCCCCTAGCATTTTTTAGACTGAACGACATTAAGATGTAGTAGAACAATCCAAAGGGGGTGATAAAAGACATTGCGAGTTGGTCGGACTCTTTCATCGTGATTTGGTGGTAGCCGGAGTCCACGTCAAGGAAGCTGAGGGTTTCGCACCCTGAGGTAGAGTCGACTATTTGGTCTATGCGTGGTAAAGGAAACGGGTCCTTTGGGCATGCCTTGTTGAGACCCATGTAGTCGACACACATCCTTCATTTCCCGCTCTTTTTTTCGTACAAGAATGGGATTTGCTAACCACTCTAGGTGGTGTACTTCCCTGATGAATCCGGCGGCTAGCAGTTTTGCTATCTCTTCACCGATGGTCCTACGCTTTTCCTCATTGAAGCGGCGTAGGCATTGCTTCACCAGCTTGGAGCCTAGGTGGATTTTCATGGTATGCTTGGCGACCTCCCTCAGGATGCCTGGCATATCCGAGGGCTTCCACACAAAGATGTCTTTGTTGTTGCGGAGGAAGTCGACGAGCGCGCTTTCCTATTTGGAGGAGAGCGTGGTAACAATGCTTACCATTTTACCCTCAGAGCTATAGGGGTCTATGAGGACCTCCTTGGAGCCCTCTGCCGATTCGAACGACCCGGTTGATTTCTTCATGTCGGGCGCTTCTTCGGTGGCCTCTTCCTTGAGGGCGGCGAGTTCCCCGAAGGCGACGATTGCTGTGGTGTGGCCATAGCACTCGACCTCGCACTCGTAGGCCCACTAGAAGGAGGTGCCGATGGTGATGACCCTGTGTGGGCCTAGCATCTTTATCTTGAGGTATGTGTAGTTGGGGATGGCCATGAACTTCGCGTAGCATGGATGTCCCAGGATGGCGTGGAAGGTTTCGGGGAACCCTACTACCTTGAAGGTGAGGGTCTCAGTCCTGTAATTGAACTGATCCCCAAAGGTAACGGGCAAATCGATCTGTCCAAGTGGCATGGCCTACTTTCCGGGGACGACGCCGTGGAAAGGCGCTCAGACTGGGCGGAGGTGCGTTCGGTCGACGCCCATTACGTCGAGCGTCTTTGTGTACATGATGTTGAGGTCGCTGCCTTCATTCATCAAAACTTTGGTGAGGCGCTTTGGGCCGATGATCGGGTCGACGACAAGCGGATACCTTTCTGGGTGTGGGATGGCGTTCGGATGGTTGATCCGATCAAAGGTTATGGCGGACTCCAACCACTAGAGAAAAAGAGGTGTGGCCAGTTGGGCCGTGTAGACTTGGTGGCGTGCGACCTTCTGACGATGTTTGGAGTTGTAGGCCGTTGATTCTCCAAAGATCATGAGGCAGCCATCCGACATTGGAAAGCCATCGTCCTTCTCCTTGTCATCGTTGGCAGTGGGGTAGGTTCCTTCCCCTGCTCCCCCTTGTTGGTGCTTCTAGCCAAGAATTTCCGCATGAGGCCGCAGTCCTTGAGCAGGTGTTTTACGGGAAAGGCGTGGTTTGGCCCTTCGAGCATTTTTTCGAAGTGATTTGGAGTGCCCTCCGTAGGCTTCTGACCACCCTTGCGGTCGACAGTGGCCACAAGCGAGTCGTCGTGCCGTTGCTTCTTATTCTTTCTTTTGGCAGAACAGTTGGAGGCGCCTTCGCCGGCACCCTCGTCCTGCCTTGCCTTGCAGTTGGAATGGTCGAAGATTGCTCTGACCACCTCTTCTCCTGAGGCATGGCTAGTGATGATGTCCAGGAGCTCCTTGGTGGTCCACGGGCCCTTGCGTCCTAGCTTGTGAACCAAAGACTCATGGGTTGTCCTGGACAGGAAGGCTCCTATCACGTTGGCGTCGGCGACATTAGGAAGCTCGTTGCACTGTCGGGAGAAGCGCCAGATGTACCCGTGGAGGGTTTCACCGACCTTCTAGGCAATAGTTCTTGAGGTCCCCAGGGTTGCTAGGACATTTGTACATGCCCTGGAAGTTCCCCACAAAGATCTCCCTTAGGTCTGCCCAACCCTGGATGGCGTCGGACGGAAGGTGCTCCAACCACGCTCGTGCCAAATCAGTGAGGAACAGTGGAAGGTTGCGGATAATGAAGTTGTCATTATCCACACCATCGGCTTAATAGGCAAGCTGATAGTCTTCAAGCCAAAGTCTAGGGTTTGTCTCCCCTGGAGTACTTAGGGATGTTAGTAGGTGGTCGATATCTTGGTGGGAACACAGCATTGAGGATGTGCCTGGCCGAAGGCTTGAGGGCCTGGTAGGTCGGGGCTCAGGCTCCAGTCCTTCGCTGCTGTCATAGCATCCACCACATCAAGGATGATAGCCGTGGCAGGCTCCTTCCCTCGAGTCGCCATAGGTGCACCTACGGACGTCGATGGTGCTACGCGCGTCGTGGTTGTGGCCGAAGACATTGATGTACTAGGATTGCAGCGCGCTACCCATCACCTTGCGGTGCTTGGTGGACCGACGTGTCCCTAGGCAGGGCGCACCAAGGGGGTATGCTAGCTAGCATCAGGCTCATGTCGCTGAGACATTGAAGCTCTCCTGCCTGCTGTGCTGCCGCATGCTCAAGTAGCGTGCGAATCTCACGGTGGACACGACGATCCTTGGGCGCCGTGGCCTCTAGAAGGCCAAGAAGCAGGGTTGTCGTGGCTGGCAATGTTCTGGCTTGCACGAGCAAAGCGGGGAAGGGTTTCATCATCGACGATGATCCTTCGGTTCACTGTCGCGGGCCACGGCGCGTGCATGCCCTCCATCTCCGCGGCTGCCTGATCTCCTCGTCGATCTTTTTGTACTCCCGAACAAGCTTGCTATCCAGGCTTCGTCTATTTCCTGCTTTCGAGCTTTTAGCTGCTCCACCCCTACTGGGAGGTGGGGCCACTGCTCCCCCTTTGGCTCCATCGCCTGAGGTTGCTTGCCTAGGGTGACCTCCTCCTCGGAGGCGCTTTCGACATGTCCCTCGGAGGTTTCCGCCATGAAGCCTTCCTAGGAGGGATGATGGCTCCCCCTACCAGAGTCAGAGCCAGAGTCTGACCTCGGGCCTTCCGCGAGGAGGCCGTGGAGGGATTCTGTGACACTTTCGATCATCCCCATGAACTCATTGTTCATAGGAAACAGGATCATGTGCTGGCCCACAAGGTGGCTTATGGTCGCCATGGCGTTGCGGAGACCGAACGGAAACGCCATCGAGGCACGCCATGTGGAGCATTCTGGAGAGAGGGTGATGTGGTGTAGGGCCTTCCTAGATGGCTAGGGTCCAAGGGAGACATCGGGCTAGCCCTCAAGCCTCCGGATAGCTAAAGTTGGCGGAGGGGAGAGACTAGACGGCCGTGTGGGCCAGCGCCAACTCTCCTCCTAGTGTGACAATGAAGTCTAGGTCACCGAAAACGCACATGTGCGCCTAGGACCCAGCTGATTGCGTGGTTAGCCATCTGAGACCTGATTTGGAAGGCGCAAAGGCCCCTACATGGCGTGCCAACTGTTAGTGTTTCGAACAAACACCGGCTAGTAAATTTATGATTGTTGCGTGTTAGGCCCGGGTGGTGCACTAAAGGACACGAGGTTTATACTAGTTTGGGCTGAATGTCCCTACTGTCCTAGTTTGCTGCTGCTGCTCGTGTTATTAATACCGAAAATGATTCGTAGTAGGGGGTACAAACAGTCGAGAGAGGGACGAGTCCTAAGTCTCTGATGGAATGATCGAAAAGGTCGCTGAGAGCCTGGTCGCTGCTCAGTTGTGTGTGAAGCGTTGTGTGTTCAACTTATCTGTCAAGATTTCGATCCCTTTAGTGGGGGGGGGCCTGCCCTCCCTTTTATAGACCAAGGGAGGTGCAAGGGTTACAGATGGGAAAAGGAGGAAAACCAGATGCCAAGAAGCCCTCGCCGAAGGTGTTGAGCCCTCCTTTTCTGCTGAGCTAGCCTTGCTGACACGGCCAGACGATATCAGGGATTGGCACGTTTGCCGGGTGCCCATGTCCTAGCAACGCCATGCCCTTACCAGATTAGCAAGTGGCCACATCCCGTCCCGCTCCTCCGAGCGGCGTGTCGGACAAGGGTGTTGACCTGTGGCCCTGTGGAGAGTAGGTGGCACAGTAACAATATGTCCGTCACTGTAGATGGCGCGAGTCTCTTCCTAGATCATAGTGGTTGTCATATGCCGATGTTAGTATCCACGACCGAGGGCTAGGTGGCGGCGCCTACAACACTGTGGGACAAAAGTCGACGCCTACAACACTATTCGAGTACTGTTAGGTTGGATAGGGCTTAAAGCGCTCATCCCATCATATCCTGATGGTACCTTCCTGTAGGCGTGATTCGCATGGTCCTCGGTATGGCGGTTGACTCAAATGTCCTATCGTACCCTATGCTTGTCAGCATGAAGGAGCAGGGTGTAGTCATTGGGTAAGGCAGAGCCAGCCCTTAGTCATCAGGCGAGGTGGAGCCCACCCTCGAATGTCGGGTGAGGCGGAGCCAGCCCCTAGCCATCGGGCGAGGCGGAGCCTATCCTCAGACGTCGGGCGAGGCGGAGCCAACGCTCGGGGGCTGGGCGAGGCGAAGCCAGCCCTTGGGGTTGGACGAGGCGGAGCCAGCCCTCGAGGGTCAGGCGAGGTGGAGCCAGCCCTTAGGGTCGAGCGAGGCAGAGCCAGCCCTCGGGGGTCGGGCGAGGCGGAGCCAGCCCTTGGGGGTCAAGCGAGGCAGAGCTAGCCCTTAGGGGTCGGGTGAGGTGGAACCAATCTTCCGTCGTTCGGGCAAGAAGCGTAGTAGCATTCTTGTCTGACCGGAAGCATCAACGTTCGATGGTTATTAGTCCCACCTCATTGGGTACCCCAGTATTAGGTCCCCATTACTTGGCTAGCTTCAACATCGTAGTAATTGTATTATGGAATGTGATGGTTTAGATAAACATAGAATTACTACACCATCTATGGTTACTATTGTATGCTATTAAATGATATACCACATGTTTGGCATAGGTTAGATGCTAATCTAGAGATGAATAATTATAATTAACTTGATGACCAAAGGATAATTATACAACTGAATTAGTCGTTTTTATGCAAAATATTGTCAAGCTAGCTCCACCTATAAAGCCTTGCATGATCCTTGGAGTCATTTTATTTCTGGTTTATGATGGGTAAGTCTAGCTGAGTACATTCAAGTACTCAGGGTTTATCCCACCATGTTGTAGGTGAAGTTTTGGCCTGCTGAAGATGGTGGCTAACCGCTGGTGGGCTCGGTGACTCTATATTTACTTCTCATCTATATGCTTTTATCTGAGGATGTCACTTATTTTAGCAATGTATTTGGAACTTATATTAATGTAATCCTTTGAAAGCTATGTTGTTTTCACTAATCGGTTTTGAAACCCAAACTTGTACTATTATTTGTGAAACCATTTTGTAATATTATTTCCACTACAACTCTGCATATGTGATGTGTATTTGCTTAATCACGTGATCTTGGTTGTGATGTTGATTTACCAAGGTCCTTCATGACACTCAGCGGACTACCGGGTTTATATAAGTGAAAGTATGCGCGTGTCAACGTGTTAGCAGGGACAACCATACTTGATCTTGTATAAATTGGGCGGTTCTGTCACATTGAGCAAGGATCTAGTAGCAAAGGCAAGCAAGTGGTTGAAACCAACAACTATGATGAGTATGTCAAGCTCAAGCATGATGATGAAAAGCTCAAGAAAGATCTTGAAGAGCTCAAAACCACCAACACTATAGTGTTAGAAACTCTTGATCATGATAGTGATTTGATTCTTGAGAATGAGAAGCTCAAAGAATAGAACAAGAGACTCAAGGAAGACAAAAATGATGATGCACTCAAAGAAGAGAACAAGAAGCTCAAGTTGGAAAAAGAACATCTCAAGATTGGATTGAGCAAGTTCACAAGAGCTAAGCATCTTCAAAGTGAGTTGCTAATGAACACCATTATGAAGATGGATAGAAGTGGCATTGAGTACTTGGCAAACCAAGAGAAGAAAACTCAAGCTCAACAACAACAACACACCCAAAGCCAAAGCCAAAGATGTGTTTTGAGTGTGGACAAGAAGGTCACTTTGCCCATGAGTGTCAAACTCCATCACCACAACCCTTGCCCAAGCATGCTAGACCCTTTGCTTTCAATGCTCATTACATACTTAGAAAGGACTCTAGTGGAAAGATGAAAGTTATGTTCTTAGGACCTCCCAACAAGAATAGGCTTAAGAAAATTTAGGTAGCAAAGTCACTTATTGAGAAAGTCAAGGGCCCTCAACAAGTTTGGGTTCCTAAAGCTTGATCTCTTGTGTGTATGTGAACTACAAGACCGGTGGAAGTCATTGGGTAATTGATAGTGGTTGCACACAACATATGACCGGTGATCCTCGTATATTCACCTCACCAGATGAAGAAGTAGATGGCCAAGAAAGAATTACATTTGGAGATATTTCAAAGGGCAAACTCAAGGGATTAGGCAAAGTGGCAATATCAAATGATCACTCTATTTCAAATGTGCTATATGTTGCTTCTTTGAGTTTCAACTTGATATCTGTTGGACAATTGTGTGATCTTGGCTTCCAAGGCTTGTTTACCGAGAAGGAAGTTGTTGTATCTAAGAAGGATGATGATCAAGTGATATTCAAGGGATTTAGATACAACAACCTATATCTAGTGGATTTCACCTCCAAAGATGCTAACTTGAAGACTTGCCTATTCACCAAAATATCACTTGGGTGGCTATGGCATAGAAGTCTTACTCATATTGGGATGAGCTCACTCAAGAAGCTAATGAAGAATGAATTGATGACAGGGTTGAAGGATGTGAAATTTGAGAAGGACAAGCTTTGTAGTGCATGTCAAGCCGGCAAGCAAGTTGCAAACACTCATCCTACAAAAGCTTTCATGTCAACCACAAGAGTGCTAGAGCTTCTTCACATGGACTTATTTGGACCAACAAAATACAAGAGTTTGGGAGGAAATCTTTATTGTCTTGTGATTGTTGATGACTACTCAAGATACACATGGGTGTTCTTCCTTCATGACAAATCCGAAGTTGCATCATGCTTTAAGAAGTTTGCCAAGAGAGCACACAATGAGTTTGAGGTGAAGCTCAAGAAGATTAGAAGTGATAATGGGAAAGAATTTGACAACACAAATATTAAAGCTTATTGTGATGAAGTTGGGATTAGGCATGAAGTCTCCGCAACATATACTCCTTAACAAAATGGTGTAGTTGAGAGAAAGAACTAGACATTAATCACACTAGCAAGAACAATGCTTGATGAGTACAACACACCCAAAGCTCTATGGGCGGAAGCTATCAACACCGCATGTTATGCATCCAACTGCCTATTCATTCAAAAGTTTTTTGGCAAGACACCTTATGAGTTGCTCAATGGGAAGAAGCTGGACGTCTCCTTCTTTAGGGTGTTTGGTTGCAAATGCTACATCTACAAGAAGCGACAACACCTAGGGAAGTTTCAAAGATGTTGTGATATTGGTTTTCTTATTGGTTACTCATCAAAGTCCAAAGCATATAGAGTATTTAATCATGCCACCAGCTTGGTTGAAGAAACACATGATGTGGAATTTGATGAATCTAACGGCTCCCAAGGAGCACTTGAGAATCTTGATGATGTAGATAATGAACCACTGAGGAAGGCTATGAAGAACATTCTGGTTGGAGACATCAAGCCACAAGATGATGAAGATGATGTACAAGTGATTAATCCACCTTCTTCATCAAATGTGCCACAAGATGGTGATAAAGATGGGAGAGTAGAAAATGAAGATACTCATGTCTCAAATGAGCAAATGGTGACACAAGCACAAGCTGTTGATGCTCCACAACCTCCCCCTCAAGTGGTTGATAGAAGAAATTCACCTCTACTACAAGCTCATCCACAAGATCTCATCATAGGGAGTCCAACAAAGGGTGTCATGACTCGATCTCAAAAACTTGCTTTGATTATTGAACATCACTCTTTTGTTTCTTGCTTTGAGCCTACTAAGGTAGAAGAAGCTCTTTAAGATCCAGATTGGATAAATGCCATGCATGAAGAGTTGAACAACTTCACCCGCAATGAAGTTTGGACTCTTGAAGAGCGACCACAAGGTGCAAGTGTCATTAGAACAAAGTGGGTGTTCCGCAACAAGCAAGATGATCAAGGCGTTGTTGTGAGGAACAAGGCAAGACTAGTTGCAAAGGGGTTCTCTCAAGTTGAAGGGTTGGATTTTGGAGAGACCTTTGCACCGGTTGCAAGACTAGAAGCCATTCGTATCCTCCTTGCATATGCATCACATCATGAAATGAAACTATATCAAATGGATGTGAAAAGTGCATTCTTAAATGGCTTTATAAATGAACTAGTCTATGTTGATCAACCTCCCAGGTTTGAAGACCCTAGATATCCTAATCATGTTTATAGGTTGTCCAAGGCGCTATATGGGCTTAAGCAAGCCCCAAGAGCTTGGTATGAACGCCTTCGGGATTTCCTTATTGAGAAGGGCTTCACCATTGGGAATGTCGACACCACACTATTCACCAAGAAGCTTGATGGATATATCTTCATTTGTCATGTATATGTTGATGATATCATATTTGGATCATCAAATAAAGATTCTTGCAAAGAGTTTGGTGAATTGATGTCGAAGGAGTTCGAGATGTCAATGATTGGAGAGCTTACATTCTTTCTTGGTTTTCAAGTCAAGCAAATGAGAGAAGGGATTTTTATCTCTCAAGAAAAGTATACCAAGGATCTTCTCAAGAGGTTCAATATGGATAAATGTAAGCCAATCAAGACACCAATGCCATCTAATGGACATCTTGAATTAGATGAGGGAGGTAAAACGGTTGATCAAACTCTCTACTACTCTATGATTGGTAGCTTGTTATATTTAACCGCATCTAGGCCCGACATCATGTTTAGTGTGTGTATGTGTGCTAGATTTCAAGCTTATCCTAAGGAAGCTCATTTGATTGCCGTTAAAAGAATCCTTAGGTATCTTAAGCACACAGCCAAGCATTGGCCTTTGGTATCCCAAAGGAGCTAGATTTGATAGAAAAAACTGATTATGCCGGTTGCAAAGTTGATAGAAAAAGCACATCCGGAGGGTGCCATTTGCTTGGTAGATCACTTGTGTCTTGGTCCTCCAAGAAGCAAAATAGTGTGGCTTTGTCCACCGCTGAAGCGGAATACATTACCACGGGTGCTTGTTATGCACAAATACTTTACATGAAGCAAACTTTGCTAGACTATGGTGTAGTTCTAGAAAAAGGACCTCTTTTGTGTGATAATGAGAGTGCGGTAAAACTTGTTAATAATCTGGTTCAACATTCTCACACCAAGCACATAGATATCCGCCATCACTTTCTTAGAGATCATGTTGCTAAGAATGATATTTCACTAGAAGGTATAAGGACCGAGGATCAATTGGTGGATATCTTCACTAAACCGCTAGATGAGGCAACTTTTTGTCGATTGAGGAATGAGTTCAATGTGCTTGAGTTTAGCAACTTCACTAGAAAATGAGCTTGTGTTGTCCCTTGCATTGCATTGCATTGTAACATACAACATGTTTAACTTTTGGTAATGCATTTAGGGCTTGTCTAACATGGTTAAGATAACCATCAAAAAGCATGTGAAGAAGCTTAACCTTGGATCAAACTTGACATGCAACTAGAATTACTTTCAAGTATTGCATTGCATATGCATGAATGTTGTTTTGTCATTTCTCTTCAATCATCCTTTTATTGCCTATTTTCTTAAAAAGAATTATAGCCTAATACAAAATACTTTAAAAAATTTGAGGGTTTGAGAGAGGTCACTCACATCAGTCCCAATTAGTGTTTATTTGGGTCTTATTGAAGTTGGGACTCGATTGGGAACAGGCAACGCGAAGGACTTTGAAGATTTGCTGAAAAAGAGTGACCGGACGCTGCACCGGACTCTGAAGTCCAGCGTCCGGTCAGTTCACTAGGTGGTGAACCATTGCTGCGAAGGAGTGTCCGGACGCTAGAATAGTGTTCTCCCTACATCCAGTCAGAAGGTGAGCCTACGTTTGGTCAAGCAAAGAAGACGAAGACAGGATCGATCGGACTCTGGCTACGTCCGGTCGGTTGTGATCGGACGCGTCCGATCGTGGCTCAAGAGGTTTTGAACCTCTCTAGAGTCGACCGGACTCTGGGTGGCAGCGTCCGGTCGTTGCCACTGGAGCCTCTGGTTAGTAGATGTTGTGCGGTTTTTGGACTCTATCTCGTTACCTTTTCTAATCCACCGGGGGCCACCATATAATCCAATCACCGGTTGACCTAAGGCCACATTCACTGCAAATCCGCCAACTTCGCCACCGCCAGAGCCCTAGCCGCCGTTTGTAGGCACCACCCTAGCTGCTCTGCGCCTCCCCGCGCTAGCGCCATCACACAACCACGCCTCCCCACGCCCGCGCGTCGCCGCTCACCCCGGGCACCTGCTCCACGACGCTCCCATGCCATCTCCCTATGCACGTGCCCTGCTCCAGCACCATGCCTCTGCCTTGTCGTGCCACCACAATGCTGCCACCAGTTGCATCTCCCTATCTAGTGCCACATTGCGTCATTGGAACCCTAATTAGTCGATTCAATGGTGCCTGCGTTTTGTTCCTCTGCTCTTTGGTTCACTGGTTCGTTAGGTAGTAAGCCCTCGATTCCAATTTCGTATCTATTGCTTGCTTCTTAGGGTTTTGTATCTCTAGATGTATATTGAAATTATTCATATATCCAATCTATTTCATCGTGCAGTGAGTCGGTGTCGTTGAGGTCACTTTGATAGTTGTTAGTCAACTCGGGGCCAAGCTTGTAAGTACGGATCGAGGCCAAGCCTCGGGAGTGTCAGTGATAGTTGTTTCTTGTTTGAGGCAGCAGATCGTTCTAGATGGCATGTGTCAAGAATGTCAGAGGTGATCCAGGTGATGAGGATCTGAGGCCTCCGCCTCGCTTGCCTACTGATGTGAAAGGCAAGGCGATGAAGAAGATCACGTCAAAGAAGTGGAAGTATGCAGATGCTGATACAGCAAGAGTAGCCAGTAGTTGTAGCCGCCGTAGAGCGTGTAGAGAGAGGAGGTGCTAGGAGTGGAGTCTAGATTGTAGATCAGCTTTCACTAGCACAGAGGGCAGCTATAGAGTAGGTTGAGCATCATCATGGTAGTCCAGCTAGGACTGTCATGCTTGAGGGATGCCGTGTTGCTTTGGAGGAGACTCAGCCTCAGGGGAGCCACAACAACATACTGAGCAGACACAGGAGGCAAAGCAAACCGAGGAGATAGAGCAGGCATCTCAGCCACAGCTTCACCGCTCTAGTCGTACTCAGTACCCAGATGACACCCAGGGCAGAGACATAGCAGAGGGGTTCTCGTCCGCCTCCTAGACCATAGGGTCCGCCTCTAGTGACTCATCTGGATTTGAGGGCTACCACTAGCCAAGCAGGTGTAGTAGCTCATATTTGTGTAGTTTGAGGAGTGGTTCCCGCCTAGGAGGGATGAACGTGCTTCTGAGGGGTTCTATACACCATTGTAGGAGAATTTTTATAATGCATATCTTAACAGTGGGGTTGCATTCAAGTCTCAGAGGGTTTGTTCTATTGAGGCCATTGTAGCAGCAACGGGAGAGCAGATTCGTCCTCACCTTTCTTATCTACCAGGGCTGACAGATCTACTTGGATGGATAGGCAGATATGTTCCATCATGGGTCCATGAGTTCTATGCTTCACTCTATATTGACCCAGGCCACAGGTTTATTCACTTTGCATTCCGAGGCCGCTGATTACAGGCTGATGAGCCTTCAAGGTTCGAGAGATCCTCAGGTTACAGGATTCACCCATCCGCATTCATGAGGTTTGCTATGGACACACAGAGCCTCCTAGATGCCCTCACGGTAGTCTTATGCCTCCTACAGATCTGGTTCACCCTTGCTTTACAGAGCCATTCGGCGAGGGGTCGAGCAGGACACCTAGGGATCTTACTCCTTCAGCCAGACTGCTAGATGCTATCATGAGGAGGAACCTGCTTCCGAGGATGGGATATCATAAGGGATTGACTTCGCATTCAGTTGTGGCTATTGAATGCCCTGATGCAGCAGACAATCTTTGATGTATGGGATGTCATCCTTTCTGAGATGGAGGATGCCCTTGCAGAGGGGTTCTGGGGTCATCATCAGCTGTCGTATGCCCACTAGATTACTTTTCTGATTCACAGGGCAGTTACAGTGAGGCCTCCTAAGATGTTGCCAGAGTATTCTGGTGCTACTACTGATTTCCCTACATATAACTTGACCCAGATGCTCTGTCATAGTAGGCCGAGTGCACTTAGCAAGCTGAGCCAGTCACCTAGAGGTGCTAGAGACTATAGCCTAGCAGGATGAGACTATCAGGGGCAATGTAGCTATAAAGGAGGAGATTTTAGATGCTTAGCAGGAGGGTATGGTAGAGAGCGACCCCAGCGATAGTATAGATGATGACTACCAGGATATCCCTTAGATGCCTCCTCGACGACATGACCATGAGGCTAGTAGCTCTAGGTCAGCTCCACCTGCACCACAGATAGACCCCGCTCTCCTTGCTATACTTGAGCGAATGAGGTAGGATCAGGCTCGCTAGGCCTAGAAGACCAGTAGCTACATTTGCATAGTTTCAGGCCATACAAGACGAGTTCTAGTGATAGCAGTAGGCTATCCAGCAGCAACAACTCCTCATATAGCAGCAGTTACTTGGATTTATGCAGCATGTCCTCTCTACTATTGGAGCTCCACCGCCATAGCTTACACCTCAGCTTGGTCAGTCCTTCCACCACTTCATAGACTCCAGTTGTACAGCCTAGTGGGCTTCAGAGTCAGGGACAACCAGTGGCATAGTTTCCTTCACCTATAGAGCAGGTGTCCTAGTGGTTTGCCTCGCTAGTGCCAGCCCCATAGTTCACACCTCTTCATACAGGCTTCACACTGGCTTAGAGTTCATCGTTGCTTGTGCCAGATACCCCAGTCTCCTAGGAGCCTTGGTGCGACATTTAGTGAGTTGATAGGGTAGCCTACTCCGCCAGATCTACATGTCCCTGGTCCTTCCATAGTTGCTCCTATCACTAGGACTACAAAGACGCTCCCTTTGTTAGTTGCATCATCAGAGCCGCCTGCTTTAGTGATACCTGTAGAGTCACAGGCCCACTAGTACCAGATCCAACCTAGACCACTTTAGCATCGCTTCCAACCACAGAGGGTCAGACTGCATAGAGCTTAGGATTAGATGATGATGTTGCCTAGTTCCTAGGTCGCTCATCGCACCTCAGCACCTGACTTGTCTGCTGCAGCCCCACCGACCGACCCTTAGGTTTTGGTATTTGATGCCAAAGGGGGAGAGGGATCGAGTATGATAGACTTAGGGGGAGCAACATATCTAGGGGGAGCTTAGTTATTATATTTGGCTTTTTATGTGTGATACTTATTATGCATTCATGTCTACTTTTATGCATTGAACTACATAAGTGTGATCGTAATTGTGATATTTATGAGATATGTGACATGTGTGCTCTCTACTTTGATCTTTGTGTATGTCATATCACATGGTTACGCTCATTTGCCTTGCTTTCGCATTTTACTCCGATGCAAATGAGCTTTATTTCTTGTACTCATGCTTATTTCATATCTATTGAGTACATCATGTTGGCTTGGGTCATATAAGCTTGCCTAACTCTTTTGTTCTTATTGTCAAAAGCTTATATGAACCAAGCATGTTGAAAACCTCAACTCTTTTACATACTTGAGGTTGTATTGTCATTAAACACCAAAAATGGGGAGATTGAAAGCATCTAGGACCCTAGTTGGGTTTCGATGATTAATGACAATACGAGATTACTGTGACTAACGTGTGTTTTGTAGATGCAATTAAGTTAGGTCATGGTAATGGCAATTGATTGGGCAATCATGGTTGTCATGCCCCTACAATGAAAATTGTTTTGGTTTTCAAAGGATGGACGATAAGGTTAAGGATGAACTAGTTCTAAGTGTCATTTGGTGTTGAAGAGACACTTAGAGTAGTTTAGGACTTTGTTTTTCCTTTGGCCATACTATTAAGGGGGGTATGGATGGGATAGCTTGACCTAGGTGAGTCTAGTGGGTTAGGTGTGGTGCACACTTGTTAAATCTAGCACTAGGTAGCTCCTAAATAGCCCTTAGATCAATTGGAGCAAACTTCATTCACATATGATTGCGAGTTGGAAGTGAATGGAGGATTAAATGTTGACTGGACGCTGGTGTAGAGTCCGATCAGTTCATTTGATCAAGGTGAAGTCGTCTGGTTGCAACCAGACGCTGAGTGAAATGTGACCGGACGCTGGGTGCCAGAGTCTGGTCAACTCCAGTAAGGTTCTAGAGAGGGGGAATCCTGATCGAACGCATCCGGCCAGTGCTGACCGAACCCTGGTCAGGTTCTGGCTACTGACCGGACGCTGAGCAGCAAAGTGATTGGACGCTGGGTTCTAGAGTCCGGCCAACTATCAGTAAGGTTCTAGAGGGTAGTTTTCATGACCGGACGCATCCAGTCAGTGCTGACCGGATGCTAGTCAATGTTCGGTCACAACTTAACTGGTTGGTTGTGGGGAGAACTGAACCGAAGCGTCCGGATGACCTTGACCAGGAGCGTTCGGTCACCCCGCAGTGGCACATAACGGTTCGTTTTGAATGAGGGGTTATAAATACTTCATCTATTCACTCAAGGGATCACTTTTGCTCATTCCAACAGCTGAGAAACACCCTTGAGAGTGCTAAAGAGAGCAAGGTCCTAGTGAGGTGATTGAGATTTGAGAATCCAAGAGAGAGGCCTCATTAGTGAAAGCAAGAGTAGCAAAGTGTGCATCCACCCTTCTCATTAGGCTTGTCGTGGTCAAGTGAGAGTTCGTGCTTGTTACTCTTGGTGATTACCATCACCTAGACGGCTTGGTGGTCATTGAGAGTTTGGTGATGGCTGATCACCAAGAGTAACAAGCACGAACTCTCACTTGACCACGACAAGCCTAATGAGAGGGGTGGATGCACACTTTGCTACTCTTGCTTTCACTAATGAGGCATCTCTCTTGGATTCTCAAATCTCAATCACCTCACTAGGACCTTGCTCTCCTTAGCACTCTCAAGGGTGTTTCTCAGCTGTTGGAATGAGCAAAAGTGATCCCTTGAGTGAATAGAGGAAGTATTTATAACTCCTCATTCAAAATGAACCGTTATGTGCCACTGCGGGGTGACTAGATGCTCCGATCAAGGTGACTGGACGCTCCAATCAAGGTGACCGGACGCTCCGATCAGTTCTCCCTGCAACCAAGCAGTTAAGTTGTGACCGGACACTGACCAACGTCCGGTCAGCACTGACCGAACGCGTCCGGTCACGAAAACTGCCCTCTGGAACCTTACTGATGTTGATCGGACTCTGAAACCCAGCGTCTGGTCACTTTGCTGCTCAGCGTCCGATCAGTAGTCGGAACCTGACCAGCGTTCGGTCAGCATTGACCGGACGCGTCCGATCAGGATTCTCCCTCTCTAGAACCTTACTGGAGTTGACCGGACTCTGACACCCAGTGTCCGGTCACATTTCACTCAGCATCTGGTCACAACCAGACGACTTCACCTTGATCAAATGAATTGACCGGACTCTACGCCAGTGTTCGGTCAACATTTGACCCTCCATTCACTTCCAACTTGCAATCATATGTGAATGAAGTTTGCTCCAATTGATCTTAGGGATATTTAGGAGCTACCTAGTGCTAGATTTGACTAAGTGTGCATCACACCTAACCCACTAGACTCACCTAGGTCAAGCTACCCAGTCCATACCCCCCTTAATAGTACGACCAAAGGAAAAATAAAGTCCTAAACTACTCTAAGTGTCTCTTTAACAACAAACGACACTCTAGTCCATCCTTAACCTTGTCGTCCATCCTTTGAAAACCGAAACGATTTCCATCGTAGGGGCATGACAACCATGATTGCCCAATCAATTTCCATTACTGTGACCTAACTTAATTGCATATGCAAAACACATGTTAGTCACAGTAATCTCGTATTGTCATTAATCACCGAAACCCAACTAGGGGCCTAGATGCTTTCACCAATCTTCCTTCACTTACCTATAATCTTCTACTCAACCTAAACTATGTCGGTTTTATCTTCACACTTACATGATTATGATGAACTAGCCTAAACCATGTTCTTGAGCACAATATCCTCTATAAGGAAAATGTCACCTAGCATAGACCATATATGATTTTGGTGGTTGATTGACAACATGATCAAATGAACTAATGTGGTTTGCTATTATACTAGTATACAAGGTATTTAGTTCATTTGGATGCCAGGACAGCTTGGACAAAGGCAATGTGAAGATCAAGTTATCAACACCTTAAGGAAAACTATGGAGCAATATTGAAGACCTTAGAAGACTTGCATGAAGTCCAAGACGTCAAGTGGAAGAAGCCCGGACAAGAAAGTCAAATGAGCACTGTCAGGCTTCATCGAATAAGTCTAGTGTGCAACTTAGAGAGGCAGCGGAGAATGAGGGCTCAGTACACAGAAGAAGGCATAGTTCAGTTAAGCACTGAAAACCTCCAAAGCTGTGGCCAGGAGGGCATCAGAGAAATTGTAGAGCCCGAAATACCTTTGAAGAAGGTTTTTTGGTTCACTAGAAAACTCCGGTCTATATCAAGCGAAGGCACAGGAGAAAGCAAGCCTTGCCCACAGTGTTCTGCAGAAGTTTTTGAGGTCACCGGAACCTCAAGTGAGGGCACCGGAGAAAGGGCCCAACGGTCGGCAATGACTAGTTTCCAATGGCTAGTTGACGTGGCAGTCACCGAAAAAATTTAATGGGGTCACTAGAGCTTTTCAATGTTCACTGCAAAGCTGCAGTTCTATCCAACGGCTATATTTGCCCTTTGGGGCTATATATACTCCAATGGTCGGCTGTTTTAGAAGTGTTAGAGTGTGCTGAAGTTGTATTCCAAATGCTCTAGTCACCAAAAGTGATTAAGGAAATATTAGGTGACTAGCGTAGTGCTTAGGCTAATTAGAGGTTTGCACACCTCTTGGCTCTTGCCACTCGGTGCTTGCGCACACCATGGTTGAGTGTTTACTTCAGGTTACTGAGTCTTGTGGTTTTCATGGAATGCTAGGAACAGATTGCATGCATTGGCAGACCTTGATATCTGGCATGCTTTGTTTGGAGTTGCTAGATCAAACAATGAAGAAGCCCCTCGATTTCAGTTTTCAGACAATGGGAATGAGCATACCACATGTCATTACCTTGTTGATGGGATATACATAGAATGGATTGCCTTCATGAAGACTATAGCACTTCCCCCAAAGAGAGAAGCATAAGTTGTTTTCCAAGCACCAAGAAGGGGCAAGGAAAGATGTGGATCATACTTTTGGGGTATTACAGTCCTGGTTTATCATTGTCCGCTGGCCTGCAAGACTTTGGAAGAGAAAAGTGTTGGAAGGATCATGCTAGCTTATGTGGTTCTCCACAATATGATTGTTGAAGATGAGAGGGAGGAGGCCACCATTCATATTGACTTGAATGACAGTGCACGAACATCATTTGCTGTACCTCCTAAAGTCAACTTGGTGTTAATCTGTGTTTTGTTGACGTGCTACGTATGTGTACCAACGCTACCATACGTGCTCGCCCACAACATACTCAACTGAAAAAGGACTTAGTAGCGCACATTTTGGCATGTGCTTGGAAATATTAATCATAATTAGTCATGGTAGGATACTGAAATCTGCTTGTTTCTATTCCTTTTAATCATTAACATTGAGCATTGGCATCATATCTTACATATATTTTATTTCAGGACTGCTATGATGCAATGACTACTGTTGGTGCTACTTACAGGAATGCAACTTGTAATATGAACTTGATATGTTCACCAACTGAAAAATCACTCTATAGTTTGATATTCATATATAACGTGATCTTTGTTGATAGCACACGACGACTAAATATTTACCTTATCTTTTTTCCCCTCCTTTTCCCATACAGTGACTCAATGCTGGTGCAATGGCCTGGCTGGACTTTTGTGTTGAAGTTCCAACCATGGCTTTATGCCTTTATCTTGGTCTAGATCGATAATTATGGCGTGTTTGCCAGACTTATTTCCTATTGCGTTTGGTCAATATTCCTTTTTTATAATGACTCATGTAATGTTCAAGTGTCAGTGCTATGTGCAATCAGTTATCTTGGTTGTAATGTTCCTCGAATTGAAAGTAATTATTTATATTGGTACTATGATTTGGTATTGTTTTTGTGCTGTCATATGTGCTGATGGCAAGGCTGAGTATGCATGTATGTAGTTTGTGCAGATGGACATAGAGATATACTAGCATACACAGATCATAGGAGCTAATGTGCACATGCAATCCACACATAAATATCTAAATCTTCTCTACGGCCAAGCCTATCAGTTTATCCATTATATCAGAGCGTCCCCAACGGTCGCAAGAAATCGATAGCTGACGTGGTGAGGTAAAAAAGAGAGAAGAAATGGTTGCACATCTCAAGGAAAACAAAGCAGCGTGTCAGAGACTCATGGTTTCTTGGTGAGCGTGCGAGCTAGCTTCTGCGGTCGCTAGCGAGATACTTTTCCGTCTTCTCTCACATCCAAATGGATTATAATACAATTTCTGCTGGTGATTTGGAGTCCCGTAGGGACGCCCTAAGTCATTGTTGATGAAGACTTGAGGTGACATGGCACTGGGTACAGCCCAATGCTGGTGTTGTTATTCTTATTAGCCTTGCTCTAAAACAAGATGTCATCAAGCTTTGATAAGACTTCAGCAAGTGGTTTGACGTGGGAGATGAAAGATATGCTAGCTCACAATTTTCAGAAATGTTTCAAACTTTCAATCTTATGCTTCACGTACTTGTAATCACGACCTTGTTGCTTGTGTGAGGGTCAAATCTGAGTCAGTGTAGTGTGTTTTCCAATATTCCATTGTATGCTTGATTTGGTTGCCAACGCTATTCCACCGGCATGGCGGTATCTGAGTAATGGAATTTTCCATTTCAGAAAAAGAAGAAAATACACATTGTACTCGGAGGTCAGGAAATCAAAACCACTTTTTTCCCCTTTTTCTTCATGCATTGTTTAATCATCTCACAAGAAATGTCAGATAATATAAGTTGCTCTTAGTTACAATAAAAAATCACTGTACCTAAGGTGTCTGGCTGAAAAATGCTCAAAGCTCAGTGTCCATACAAGAATTGAACGGAAATTGACACCACGGAGAATAGAGGACCAGTAGATCAGATGCTTCAGCACAATCTTGGCAAACACGTACAAACACACATTCTAACTGGAGCAAGCTCTTCTATCCCCCAATTCCCCATAACACACTCATGCATCCCATAGAGCATACTGTTTTAAGAGCCTTCCTTACGGAATTGGTTAGCTGTAATGCCCTATGAGACTCCGGATAAATTAGAATAATCTCTCAGCTCAGTTTCTTCTGTCAGAATCCCTCGGTGCAATTTTGTGGCTTCAATGCAATTCTCTTTTCTGAGTAAATTGTGGAAATATCTCCCAAAGAATATTTTAATAATCAACATTCCAGTAAGAAAAGAATGGTGCATGTAAACATGTTTCTTTTACTCCGCATATCCAAACTCTGGGTCCATATCAAGTTTCCGTTTTAAACGAGACTTGTCTGCGCTGCAAAACAGGAGGTTGACATGTTCAATTATTTCCCACAACATGAGAGCTAAGTACACCGAATCTTATATGCATCGAGAACAGCTGCATTGTTCATATAAATAGTAGTACAAGCTTTACTCAGCAAGGCTAGTGCTGTTTACCTGTTCAATGTTGGCCTAGGTGCAGGTCGTGTGCCAAACACAGCTCCAACATCCACTGACATTGGAATTCTAGAACTCTGACTGGGCATGTCATCTGTATGCCTCATCCCAGAAGGATGCTCGTCCACTTTATCTGCCCTGTGCATACCTTCCATCCCTTCATGCCCTGTCACCCTACGTAACTTTCTGGGCGGGGAGAGCACCACAGGGCCATCCTGCAGGTTCAGATCAGGTATCTTGCTATTCCCTCCTTTCCGCCGTGGCCTTCGAAGCTGTGATGGTCTTGTTGGAGCAGGTAACGATGAAAAGTACCTTAAAACCAAACATAAACATTTGTCATCCATACAAGCAAGAGAACGGAACAGAGTTTCCAATCAGTCATATCGTTGCACCTGTGTTCTAGAGCCTGCTGAGCACTGATTCTTGCTTTTGGATCATATGTAAGCATTTTTGACAGAAGATCCAAAGCATCGTCGCTGGCCATTGGAAACAATGTACGTAGTGGAGGTGCAGCAACATATTGGTATTCAACATAATCAGGAAGATAAACCATGTCAGGCCATTGAGAAGACTTTGGGGTCCCAAGTGCTGCGAAAATCTTCCCAAGTTGATCAATGTCACTAGAACCCTGCAAAATAACTTTTTTTTTACTCAGGTGTCCCTTAATAAAGCTGCTTGAATTGTCGCTACAATAATGGAATTGCCACCCACTGACTATAATATAGTTTCCCAATCGCAACATCTAGGTACATGGTGGGAACGAGCCGTAGCTCGTGTGGCAGAGCTGCTGGTGGTGCAGCGGCCGGTCGTGGGTTTGAGCTCTGCTCGACCCATGATTTCCCACCGGGGTTTTTCCCCATTTTAACAGGGCCTCTCTCGCGTGGAGCTACAAAGGGATTACGACGCGCCCGTCGTCTACGGAGCCTTGGATGGTTTCGGTGATCTCTTCAAGGACACGATCTTGGAATCTAGGTGTAGTTGTAGGATCTGTTTGTGTACTTGAGGTGTGCGTGGGTGTGAGTGTGTGTGGTGTTGGTGTGTGTATCTGGTCATGAACAGATACTACAGTTGTACCTAGATGAGAGGCGCAAAAAAAATCTAGGTACATGGTACACCGTTCAACAAGAAAAACCAAATGATGGTTCTCTGTAGTGCAAACTCTACAGTTTAGTAAAAGTAATTGCTGGGCATCATGCATCAGTAATGCTTGCTTACCGATTTTGTTTTTAAATCAACTTGTTTAAATCATTGTTCAATTTAAATCTCTTGATGCAAGAATAAAGAGAAACAAAACCCTATAAACTAAACCAAGGAGTGCTCGATTGGTGAGAGGCATGCTTCAGGCCCATACTTGAGGTCACTTATTCTATTCACCTCCTGAACAGAATATATAATTTTTCCATTTCTAAATTTGAGAACCATGTCAGCTAAAAAAATTTGAGAAAAACAACACCTTAAGGAGGGATCAGACCAGGACAAGGTGAGCAGAAGTGCAGAACTGTAATATTATGTTGGTTTATTTAAATTCTACAGAATTATTGAATTCAAACAAAAGTGAGAAGTTTCGGCCAGTATAAACTTTTGCTAGGACCACCCAGTAAAGGCCATTACTGCCAAAATTTCGAAGAAATGAAATCATCTACACTATTTCTATGCATGCCTAAAGTCTCCTTTTTGCAAAACAATGTGTCTAGTGACGCACGAAAAAAAAAAGGCAAAAGATCTGATATGCCAATGTGTTCCAGGAGATAAAGCCATTAATAAGAACAAGTATCCTTAATCCCAGTCAAGTGGTAGCTTAACTCAAATCATTTACTGGCCTTCTACATATTCTATACAAGTTTTAGGTTACAATATTTTTAGTTACTAGAAACACGTCCAGAGAAAATGTTACATATTTAAAAAAGGCAAATATATGGAGAGATAAATCTAAGAAAAAAATCAATCTGCTGCAATTTTGCACCCAAAAAGTGAACGGTGCAACAAGATTACTTTTTCTCATATGGATGAAAGATTTTTTTTTTTCATTCCAGATCATATCAACTTACAATTTATGAAAGAAATTGAACACTCTAATATAAACTAAAATAAACAACTTATGAACTTGGACAAAAACTAAACCCATAAAAGGACATGGGTTACCTACACCACCTGTGGAGATACACACATATTTTTAACTTTTTACTTGTACACTTCAAGAGATAATATTTGTTTGCACATATGTATCTTTATTTTTAAATGCACAAATAGATATTTTGCACAATCTTCTTGTAAGATATATATGGTTCATTTGAGAATTCTTTGAACTGTATACAAGACCCGCGCCAGTCCCTTTGGGGTGACACGGGCGGAAGCAGCGCCGCCGCCGCTAACCCCCTCCATCCCCATCCCTCTCCTCTTCGCAGCCGCCCGAGCACGTGGCCGGAAGGCCTCTTCTCTCCCTCATGTGAGCTTTTCCCATAGGCGGCGCAGGGATTGGACATTTCTACAGGCTGGCTACAGCTGGGTTAATAATATCCTTGGCCATTTCTTCTCAATGACAGATTGAGTCCACGAAATTTAAACTATATGCAGAATGATAACTAAGCAAGTAAAAACTTGATTTTCAATGGTAGAATTCCTGAAGAATTTTCGTTAACTAAAAACAACACTTCAACTGCTTTTCTTTTCTTTTTCACTTAAACAAGTTAGGTATTTTACTATTAGATGCTGCTGTCCAAAGGAACTTTGCAAGCATGCACAACCAAGTACAAGAATAAGAACAAGAAAACACAGAGAAATAACACAACTCCCAAGTAATTTATGTGGTGTTAGGCTAGAGCTCTATCCCAACAAAAACAGAATGCATTAGTTCTCCATATAAGAGTTTGCAAGCTCTAGCAGATCCACTGCATGGCAGTGACATTAAGGCCTCCCATCACATGGCAATAATTAACCTTCCAGACAACATGGAAAATGCAAATACAACGAAGAAAAGGTCCCCAGTAAGAACCTTGATAAATCTTACTATGGCCCTTCATGTACGCCCTTTCAAGTAACATATTTTGTTCAAATGCTAATAGGGAAAAAAACAAGAAAGTACTGATACAGATTTTCAAGAAAGCACAATCCATAAAGAATTTGCTTTTAGCTTCTGATGGTTAACACACTGGCCAGGGATAGAAATGCATGGAAATCAGTAATCCACATGCCAGAACCAATACTAGGCTACTGGTCTACTCTTATTACTATTGCTAGGAACTCTTTTTCCTTTTGCTCTTCTACATTTTTTGTCTCTCATGTTGAGTTTCACCTCTAGACTACCCCAACTTGCTTGGGAATAGAAGGCTTTGTTGTTCAAATATCTAAAGATAGTAAAGGGAAGTAGAATTTTATGTTGAGTTTGGCCTAGTGCAGGCCTTCTTTTGAACCCAATTAAAAAATCATACCAGTCATTCACCAGCTGAAACAACCCTTTCACTAGGTCCTAGTGGCGCTCAAAATGTCGAACCAAAATATTATTATGAAAGTTTGTAGAGTATTGTACCCCAAACATAATGCACGTGGATAGTGAGTAGGCAAAATTAGATTCTGATTTAATACATTTGAAGTATGGGTTGCTAAATTTGTTTCTGTTGGCACATCTGGCCAAAAAAATGCTAGGAATTAGTGGCTGGGAGAAATTAAAATCCCATTTTACAGAACCTGTGGTCTGAGTTTTGATCATCACAGAGGCCACTACAGTGGTCTATTAATTATTTAGAAGTTCAAAAGCAGGCTGGTTGCAGCATCAGTCCTTTCACCTAACTAGGAACAGACAGTTTTTCATATCAAAAATAGCCTGGTCCTGCTGCAAAAATGACAGCTGATGTACAAATCTAGTTAACACATGTAGTTAGTGCATCATCAATGAACAGAGACTTTAGCCATGGACATTAACTTCTCAGCATACAAGCATTTCTTTGTCTTAAATGGAGCAGGGTGAATTCCATTGAAAAAATTAACTAACTAAGAGGTTCTTAACCTGGAGAAAGGCTCTGCGAGTTAGCAGTTCAGCAAAAATACATCCAGCAGCCCAAATATCCACCCCAGATCCATACTGCTTCGAGCCAAATAATAATTCTGGTGCCCGGTACCAACGAGCAAAGACCTACATATAAAAATAGTTAAAGTCACATGCCTGCCACTACCAGGACAAAATAAATCTAGTCTAGTTAATAAAGGAATGAAATACAAGGAAAACGCTAAATAACTACTCAACACAGAGAACTAGAGCTGGCCTTTGACTGCATAATAAAATATTCTAAATAGGAACTATGTGTAGAGAAGTATAGGAATCACACCACACACCCAATGTGGGGGGAGGGGGGGGGGTGCTGGATATATATAGCCAGTCACAATACAATACAAGGCAACTAGGCTATGGTTAATCACTATCCTAAAATACATGATCCTGATGGATCCTTTCCTAATGCTAGCCTTCCTAATGAGTCATTTCCTAATACCCGCCCGCAGTCGAAGCGGTAGGAGGATCACGGACGCAGAGGCTGGACCGAAAGTCTGAACAGCTGCACAGGAAGACCCTTGGTCATGATATCCGCGAATTGGTGAGCCGAAGGAACGTGGAGGACGTGAATCTGCCCTAGGGCCACCTTCTCGCGAACGAAGTGGATGTCGATCTCGATATGCTTGGTGCGACGGTGGTGGATAGGATTAGCAGTCATGTAGATGGCGCTAACGTTGTCACAGTAGACCACTGTAGCCAAGGGAACCGAGATGTGAAGTTCCTAAAGGAGTTGCCGCACCCAGCAGCAGTCGGCGATGACATGTGCAACAGCCCGGTATTCGGCCTCCGCGCTGGAGCGGGAGACCGTGGTATGGCGTTTGGATGACCAAGACACCAGATTGTCGCCGAGGAAGACGCAGAAGCCGGAGGTGGAGCGGCGGGTGTCCGGGGAGCCTGCCCAGTCAGCATCGGAGTAGGCGGTGATCTGGTTGACGGGGCCGGTGCCCAGGTGGAGGCCGGCGGAGAGCGTGCTCTTCACATAGCGTAGGATATGCTTGATCAGCGCCATATGCGGCTCACGTGGGTCATGCATCAACAAGTAGACATGTTGAACAGCAAAGGCCAAGTCAGGCCGCGTCGGTGTGAGGTACTGAAGGGCGCCGGCAAGGCTTCGGTACTCAGAGGGGTCAGCCACCGGGGCACCGTCGGTGGCGGACAGCATGGTCCGTGCATCGGCCGGCGTGGCAGTGGGGTGGCACTCGGACATGCCAACCCGTTGGAGGAGGTCGACGGCGTACTGGCGCTGGGACAGGAATAGACCGGAATGATCCCGTGTCACTAGCGATCCCGAGGAAGTGATGGAGGTCGCCGAGATCCGTCATGGCGAACTCCGAGTGGAGGCGAGCCATGACGTGCTGGAGCAGCTCAGGAGATGACGCCGTGAGGATGATATCGTCGACGTAGAGGAGCAGGTAGGCGATGCAAGCGCCCTCTTTGTACACAAAGAGGGAGGCGTCAGACTTGAGGCAGCGAAGCCGATGGAGCGGATGTAGCTGGTGAATCGCTGGTTCCAAGCCCGGGGCGCCTGCTTGAGTCTGTGCAGGGACTTCTGCAGCAAGCAGACGTAGTTGGGGGTGGCCGGGTCGACGAAGCCAGACGGCTACTGGCAGTAGACCGTCTCCTCAAGATGCCCATAAAGGAAGGCGTTCTTCACGTCCAGTTGATGAATGGGCCAGGAGCGTGAGGCGGCGATGCTTGAGGACGGTGCGGATCATCGTCGGTTTGACAACCGGGCTGAAGGTCTCGTCGTAGTCGACACCAGCCTGCTGGGAGAAGCCTGCGGACGACCCAGCGCGCCTTGTGCCGAGCCAGAGTACCGTCGGAGTGGAACTTGTCTTTGAACAACCACTTGTCGGTGACAATATTGGCATCAGGGGGCCGAAGGTACGAGGCGCCAGGTGCCGTTGGCGAGGAGAGCATCGTATTCCGCCGACATCGCAGCCCGCCAGTTGGGGTCGGCAAGGGCGCTACGATAGTTGGCCGGAATCGGGGAGGCCGTCGTGGCGGAGAAGTCATAGCAGTCGACCGGACGCCAGCTACCGGTCTGCAGCCATGTCACCGGGCGCAGAAGGTGGTGGAGGTGCAGCAGGCGATGCTGAGGACGCCGCAGGGGCGCCGGGGGTGCCGCCGAGGGCACTGGAGGCGCGGTAGGGGGTGCCATGGGCGCCGCAGGGGGCGCTGGGGGCGCTATAGGGTGCGCCGGGGATCGTGGACGCCGTTGATAGGTGGCCCCAAAGCGACCAGTCCCGCCCGGACGCGGAACAGGGTGTGCTGACCCGCCCGGAAGCTGCACCGGGCCAGCGTAGATGATCGCCGGGTCCTGGTAATCCAGCAACACAGCTTTGCTGCTGGGAAGAGGCGCAGACGAGCGCTCAACAGTAGCAGGAGGCGGATTGTCAGCTTGGTGGAGAAAGTCCCTGCGTCAAGAAGTCAAGTGATGACAGCACGGAGGCCGCCGACGAAGCTACAGCAAAAGGGAACACAGTCTCGTCAAACACAACATGACGTGACACTGACACGCCGAGTGGCCATGTCCAGGCAGCGGTACCCTTTGTGGGAAGAAGGGTAGCCGAGGAACACGCACGGGGTCGATCGAGGGGAGAGTTTGTGGGATGTCGTGGCATTGAGATGTGGGTAGCAGAGACAACCGAACACACGAAGGGAGGAGTAATCCGGGAGCTGCTGATGAAGGAGTTGGTAGGGGATGACATGCTGTACAGAAGCAGATGGGCGCGGCGGCCAAGGCTTCAGCCCAGTATGGTGGTGGCATGGAGGCGTGGAGCAGCAAAGTGCGGATGGTGTTGTTGATGGTGCGAAGTATGCGTTCGGCTTTGCCTTTTTTTGGGAGGTGTAGGGGCAGGAGAGGCGCAAGCTGATGCCGTGGCTGGAGAGGAAGTCAGTAGTGGCCCGGTTGAGGAACTCGGTACCATTATCAGCCTGAAATGCTTTGGGGATGACGCTGAACTGCGTACGAGCGAAAGCGATGAACTCAACAAGATGGCGATGAACCTCAGATTTGTGGCGGTAATGGAAAAGTCCAACAAAAATGAGAAAAATCATCAAGCATCACAAGATAATATTTGAACCCCGAAGTGCTCAAAATAGAGGATGTCCATACATCGCAGTGAAGTAACTCAAAGATAGAGGTAGTGACAGAAGTAGAGCTACTGAATGGGAGCCGGGTGTGTTTGCCAAGTTGACAGGCATGACATAAAGACCGCGGCTGCTTATTACATGAGATGACAGACATGTTCTGTAGGGTGGCGAGGGCGGAAGGACCCGGATGACCAAGACGATGATGCAAGAGTGTGGCCGAGGTGGTGAGGCTGCAGGTGGGCGGTGGCATGGGGGTGATGGTGTAGAGATCCCCGCCACTATTGCAGCGAAGAATCACGCGTCCCATCTGCAGGTCCTTGACAAAAACCCAGAGCATCAAATTCAATGGAACATGAATTGTCGCGAGTGAATTGACGGATAGAAAGAAGATTGCGCACTAGAGCAAGAGCAACAAGGACATTGTTAAGGTGGAAGGTAGTGTTGGTTGCCGACAAGGTAGAAGTACCACGACAAGATATAGGAATGTTACTGCCATTACCAACAGTAATGAAAGAATCGGAGTGAGGAAGGCGGGAGAGGAGTATACCATCCGAGGGCAACATGTGTGTAGAAGCACCCGTGTCGAGGACCCAAGGGTTTGAACCCTGGAGGGACAGCTGGTTCAGGGCAGCAACAAGACCGGCCTGATTTCAGGGACCAGCGCTCGGCTGAGGAGGGGCGCCGTCGGAGTACTGTGCTGGGGCGAAGGCAGTGTGGGCCTGCGGAGGGGTGCCCAGGACGCCAGGGCCGCTGTGGAGGCCCCACTGTTGCTAGTAGCCGCCCCACTGCTGCTGTTGGCCGCCCTAAGGGGAGAAGCAGAACCAGGGGCCGGCTGGCTAGGGAGGGCCGCGGCTGCCTCCCTGGGACGATCCGCCACCACCGCCACGACCCTTCCGCCGATTGCGATAGCCGCCACCGTTGCTGCCATTGCCAGGACGGGAGCCCTGGTTGTTGCCCGACCGGCCGCCGTGGCCAGAAGCGCCTTGACTGCCCATGGACACATGGCAGGCAGTGCCACAGGAAGGAGTTCCTGCGAGGAGGGGGGTCTAGGAGGTGACCTGGCCCTCGTTGGCAAGGCGAAGCTCCTTGAGGACGAGCTTTTCGCGGGCGGTGGCAAAGTTGGGCAGCGGATTGGAATCCGCGATGTTGTCGGCGGCGCTGGAAAAACGGGGGTTGAGGCCGCGCAGCAGGTTGAGGACGAGCTGCGATTCGATGACGGTATGGCCGACGTCGCGCAGGGCATCGGCCGTGGTCTTCATCTTCTGGTAGTAGGCGTCGATGGAGAGGTCACCCTGAGTCATCGAATGGAATTCGTGACTCATGAAGACGGCGCGAGAGGCCTTGTTCGCCTGGTAGATGCCGGAGATCGCCGTCCACAGCTGACGGGCAGTCTGATCCGAGGCCTCGACGAGATCGAGGACGTCGTCCCCGACGGTGCTGAGGAGCCAATTGCGGACACAGGAGTCAGCAGCAACCCAGGCCGCGTCGGTAGGGCGTGCCTCCTGTGTGCCATCGATGTGCAGGAGAAGGACGAATTTGCCGCAGAGGGAGAGGAAGGATGACCAACGAGTGAAGTTAGGGCGCTTCAACTCGAGGGTGATTCAGCATATGGGATTTGACTGAGATGGTGGCGTAGGGGGGAATGGAAAAGACAGCCGATGCCGAGGCTGAGGATGAGGAGTCGATGAGGGCAGCAGAGGAGTCACTGAGAATGGGAGGGGTAGTCATGCTGGCGGCTTGGCAAGGAGGACCAGTGCCAGGGGGTGGGAGAGGGAGAGAGGGGCGCGACCAGGGTGGTGGCGCAGCAGCGGGAGGAGCGAGTGGGCGATTGGACCTAGGCCCGGACTCATGATACCATGTAGAGAAGTATAAGAATCACACCACACACCCAATGTGGGGGGGTGCTGGATATATATAGCCACAGTCACAATACAATACAAGGCAACTAGGCTATGGTTAATCACTATCCTAAAATACATGATCCTGATGGATCCTTTCCTAATGCTAGCCTTCCTAATGAGTCATTTCCTAATACTATGATTAGCAGAACTTCCAGGTCTGTAATGCTGAGATGAAAACCAGCGATGGTAATTATGTATGAAAAAGGATATCCTTCACAAATGAATAATACACTAGAATCTTCGCTAATCAGAAAAGTTGACTAGCTGGAAGCAACTTCCCAAATAAAAATAAAAATAAAATCAGCATTTTTTCTAGTAGTGCTATGCAAGAAAAACAGCAATCTAAAGCTTGTATATGAAGTAGGATGTCCACTGGGATATCCTGGAAATACACTAAGATCTTCCTCACGTATATGTATTTTGTTCCGTACCAGATTAAGCATTTTTCACTATTTAAGGAAGGCAGCAGTTGCAAAGATACTTTGGTGGCTTAAGATATTGCATCGTTTGTATTAGCAGACAATTTCTAGCAAAAGGGCTATAATAAAGCTCCAAAATAGATTACATTAAACAAAGTACAAAAAGAACTAAAATAAATTTACTGACACAGCTTCAATGATCACTGCTCTTGCAAGGAAATTGCATAGAATCAACAAATTCCGGCATGCACATGTCATGGTTTTCCTTGGTAAAAGGAAAATTAAATCCATTTATCTGAATATGCATCAGAAACATAATGATAAAAGAAGGTGCTCTAAGTGAACCTTGCTTCTGCAACCAGCTTCTAAGTTGAGGGAACAATTAACTAGATGCACATATACACAAGTCTATAAAAATACCTGGTGAGTGAAGTTCCTTCCTGGACTCCCAAACATACGGGCCAGACCGAAGTCAGCAAGCTTGAGCTGCCCATCGGCACCAATGAGTAAATTATTTGGTTTCATATCCCTGCAACACAGCTTATCAAATGCTGTTTTTGTTAGAAGGGGATTAGCAAGATAGTAGGTACCTGTGTAGCACCCATTTCTTATGGCAGAATGCTAGGCCTTTTAACATCATCTGGACATATGATTTTGTGTCAGCTGGAGATAGTATTATGTTCTTATCTTTTATGAGAGCTTCCAGATCAGTCTCCATAAACTCAAATACAAGGTGCAAATTTTCCTTGTAAGGGAAACAATCAATCAGCTCTATAATATTAGGATCTTTCAGCTCCTTAAGTAGTTTAATTTCCCTCAATGCGGTGAAGTTGACACCTTCCTTTTTGTCCTTCCCTATCCGGATTCTCTTTACTGCGACTGTATTTCCAGTCTGTAAAGGAACAGCATCCAGCAACTCATGAACAAAACAGGTCAATCAGAATGAAAAACTACTACTCCCTCCGTTCCAAATTATAAGTCGTTTTGGCTTTTCTAGGTACATTGTTTTTATTACGTATCTAGACATTTTTTAGACCAAAGACCTCACATACATGCGCATCTAGACATAGTATATATCTAAGTGCATAACAAAAGATATGTATCTAAAAAAGCCAAAACATCTTATAATTTGGAATGGAGGGTTTTGCACAGCATGAAGAACAGCTGGAAGACTAATTTGGAATAGCAGTAGAACTACCCGAGTCCGAGTCAATCAAGAGCGAAGCCCCAACCACTCAATGACGCCAATTCACGGGCTACGCCGTGCAAAACCCTCTAACCCCTAAAGCTAAATCCCGCGACCACCCTGGCCACGCTCGAAGCCGCGTGGATCGGACTAGCGAAGCTCTAATTCTCGACTTGGTGGCCTCCCGCATATCAGAAAGGGACGGTTTAGGAGATTGGTGTGGGAAGGGGACCTTGGTATCGATGGCCTTGAAGACGACTCCGTACGTGCCCTCGCCGAGGACCTCGCCCTTCTGGTAGCGATCCGCCAGGAGCTTCCCTCCTGCATCGTCGTCCCCGCTGCCGCTGTTGCCGGCGCTCGCCATGGGGGGCGGGTCCCCAAGCACCTCCGCCTCACACCGGGAGGGCAGCGGCGCGTCCGAGTGGGGCGGCGCGCGCTGGGCCCAGCGGGTCCGGAGGCGACGGCGCGGGAGAAGGGAGAGCACGCCTGGACGAGGCGGGTCGGGTGCGGCTGGCGGCGCGAGCTGTGGTCCGGACTCTCGGCAGCCGCAGCACGCCGTTCGGCGTTCGGCACCGGGGATGAATTGATTTTGGTTTACGTTCACTTTATTGATTCCGGCTCTCTAGGTCTGATTTTTCTTTTCTCGTTTTTTACGAGTATAGTTTCGACCGTTCGACGGACGTCTGGGCAGTGTGAGCCTGTGAGGTGGCTGCGTTCCGTTCCGTTGCCCGTTGGGACCGGTTCTTCGCGCAACCTGCTCCCTGACCGTTGGGACCCATTTGATACTAAACCGAGTAGAGGCATCGCATTTATTATTATTTTATTTATTATTCATAAAATAGGTCAATAATTGGTCGAAGGATTCTATAACGAAGAATGAAATATATATATACGGCCTGTTCGCTGGTTGATTTGGGCTGGCTGGTGCTGGTTTGTTGTGAGAGAAAAATACTGTTGGCTGGCTGGTTTGGGCTGGCTGAAACCAACAAGCAAACAGGCTCGTAGACGGAAGTGAGCATCCAGATAGGTTGTTTGGTTTAAATAAGAAATTATCGTATTTTGAATGAAGTGGTACATCATGTGTTCACTATATGATTTTAGCTTTTGTTTGCTTTATGGGTTGAACGGATGGGACAAGGCAATTCTAAATTCAAAGTGTTTGGATGAGGAGTAGAGCTAAGCAGCTTTCCTATACCATCTCCGTCCCAATAAATCTGTCATATTTGGAGGCATGAGTCACTTTCATTGCTTCAGCGGCTCCTAATAGCTCTTTTTTTTTTGGTGGTCGCAAAAAAAAATCTCTCATCTTTCCTTGATGAAGAGGGAGTTGCATATCCCCCAATATCCTACGCCCCACAATAACAACATCTTCTTCTTCCCTTTACCCACCGGAGCTCACCTGTCCATCCATGTCAGACCTCGTGTGTCGGCCTACACCGGAGCTCACCTGTCCATCCATGTCGGACCTCGTGTGTCGGCCTACAGGAAGAGCCCCGATTGTGCTGCCTTGATGCTCCAAGCTCGCGAGGCAAAAGGGGACTGGAGCTTATGTCGTTGCATCTTATAGAAAGATGGGGGAGAAGGTCCCCGCCAGCGTGCTCGAAGCTGTCGGCCGAAGCCCCACGTACGTTGTGCCTGGAGCAGCTGCGTCGCCTACCGCGATGCCACGCCTGTGCGGCTGCCTGCCCAATCCACAGGACCTGCATGCGCTAGACCTACTCCACGGATCCACCGAGGAGCTTGCGGGCCTCGTGACCGTGGCCATGGCCAACGAACGAGGGCGGCTGGGCACCACGGCTGGTGCGCACATGGGAGGCCAGGGTTGGGACGGCGTGGCCGAGGTTGCAACCAGGGACTGGACGTGTAACATCCTGTGTTACGAGTTTGTTTAGCATCACGATTTAGATCTAAGTAAAAAATTTTGAAACGAGTTTCTCAGAATTTTTTATTTAAAATATACTTGATGTGATAAGTGAATCCTATGTGACTTAGTTTTGTGGACTCAAATAAGCGCCCAAGTTAAATTACTTAGTGCGTAGAAATATTTAGAAATGTCGAACGACGATTCTAGCGAACAGTTTATTCTGTTAGATTAAGCATGAAAAGCAACTTTTATAAATAAAATAAAATCCATTAATAAATAGAACGATATATATATACTCACGGCTTATTTTGATAAGCACGAACTAACGAGAGAGAGCGCAGCAGCTTCGTTTATTTTTGAGAGAATTATTTATTTAGCATCAAAACAAATTAGTGTTTCGTATTTAACACTAAAAATTTGAACTTTCTTATCTGGCACATAATTGAAATTTACTTTCGTAAATGGCACTACCGTCCATTTAGGACAGTGACGGTGTCAAGTAACTGGCAAAATGACGTGAATACCCTTTCTCGCTGCAGAAACCCACGGTGCCAAATAGGAAAATTTAGGTATTTTCATGGATCGGAATGGCAGCAGCTGGCCGGAGCTCTGTTGCTGCTCGGCGAAGCTTCACGCGAGCTCGGAGAGAGAGAGAGAGAAAGAGCGAGCATAGAAGACCAAGAAGAAGCTGCTCGCCTACGACGCCGCTGCCATCCTTCGCCCGCTCTCAAGCTCGCGCCTGCGTGCTGCTGCGCCGCCACCGGACGAGAAGGCAGCGAGTGAGCTGCCGAGTCGCCGCCAGTCTCACGTGCAGGGGCCGGGGGCACTGCTGTCGCGTAGATGGTGGTGGCGGGGAGATTGACGGCGTCGTCCTCGGTGTCGGCGTCGGCGTCGGGGTCGGCCAGCCACCCTGGACGACTCGACGGAGCGGCGCGTGGATGGATCCCGGAGCGATCGCGAGCACTGCAGCGCGATAAGGTCGCGCATCAGCGACGCGGATGCCACGAACATCGGGCTCCGCCTCCGGCCCAACGACGACGCGCCTCCCGCTCCCGCTCCCCCATGACCGTGCGCGTGCCCATGGTGGTGTCGGAGGTGGATGCAGTTGGTGAGGTGCGCGTGGCCGCGGAGGTGGTCCCCGGCACCGCTCCCCGCCTACGGCACGGTCGGGCGCCAGCATTGCGGTGCGGCACGGCGCGTGTCTGTCTTCCCCAGTACCCACTGCCTTGCCCTTACTGACGCGCAAGGGGGTGAGAAAAAGGACGGCCGCGTCCACTAGGCCGTCGGTTGGCGTGTGTGTGATTATGGCGGTGTGGTTCGAAGATTTCGCCTTTTTCGTTGGATCCTGGAGGGTTTCACGGGAAGAGCGACGGAGGTAGGAGGAGGCAGGGCGAGTTAGTTGGGTGTGTGTGACGGGGTGGGTGGCGAGTGGCCTTCGGCCTCCGCCTCGTACCGAGTGTGGGAGCGGGCGGTGCTTTCGGAGCTCACGCCCGAGGCGTCGAGGGCAAGGGAGGCTGGGAGAGGGAGGGGGATCAGTTCAGAGTTCAGAAGGGAAGCCAGAGCACGGCACGGGGCCATGAGGGCAATGGGCCCTGCGGTCCACGCATGTGTAGCAGGCATGGCGGCACGGCGCTACGAGCACCCAGCAGAAGCGTTCGGCATAACAAGCAGCTAGGGCCGGGAGCGTTTCACTGTTTCGCTTGCTGTTGGAGGCTGGAGCACTGCTGGTGTGGAGTTGTCGCGTCGCCCGCGGAAGGCGCTGCTGTCGCGCGGATGGTGGTCGGCCTCGTCCTCCACTCCGCCATGGCCGCGTGAAGGTGAGCATGGCCTACATGAGCACGCCTTGGAGCGCGCCGACGTTGGCCCTAGCACGGGTACGTGGCTCGTCGAGTAGAGGCTGGGGGTGGCCTCCCGCGGGGTGGCCTGCTCGCATCCCGTGGTGGTAGGAGAGTCGGGACTGCTACGTGGTGGTGAGCTCGAACACGCCACGGTGACCGAGGCGCTGGTGTTCATGTCCATCTTCTCGGGGCCACTAGGGCCTGATGGGGATAGAGGTGTACCCGGGCCAGCGCCCGGACACGGAGTAGTGGATGAGCGAGCGGAGCGCGGAAGCATTGGTGGAGTTCTGGACGAGGTTGGAGGTGGCGGAGACAGAGACGGGCACGCCTCGGTCGAACTCGAGGGCGAAGTACACCATATCCGCAGTAGTGTCGACGGAGACGAGCATGTCCTAGTCAAACTCGTGGACAGCCTCGTATAGTGGAGAAACAAAGCCGGGGAAGAAGGTCGCGGGATCTAGGATTCTGGGGCTCGGTTTCGGTTAAATTTCAGTCTTACGTAAACAGAGGGGTACATTGGAAAAGGGAGAAAAAACTGACAGTTAACTAACAGATAAGCAATGAAAATGGACGACAGTGCCATTTAAGAAAGGAAATTTTAACTTGATATCAAATAGGAAAGTTCAAATTTTTGAGTGCCAAATACGAAACACTGATTTGTTTCGATGCCAAATAAATAATTCTCCCTTTATTTTTCCTGGCGTACAGCGTACTCGTTGCATGGAAATTATTCTCTGTCTCGTCTTCCATCATGGCAGTAGCAGTGCAAAGTCTCATCATCCATCCGCATCCTTACTTCCTAGTCTTTGCTTTTGCTTCTCTCTTTGTCGTGTACCGTCGAGTAACCACTGTCTCTGTTGTCCCATCGAACTATTAACCTTGTCGTACTGCCTCTGCTGCCCTGCCATGTCCGCCCCTATCTCTGCTTGCTCTGCCGAGCTGAGCATCCGCTAGGGTTGTGGTCGCGTGTAATGCATGCGCATGGGTTTGTCCATCCTGGCTGCGCTGGCTGCCTGCTCGTTGCATCACCTCGCCTGCACATGGTTCTGTCACACGTCGCGTCTATGAAATTGTTGATGAACCGCACAGCTCCTCGCTCTCTCTCTCTCACGCGTCTGCTTTTCCCTGGCCTCCGTTCGCTCTCTATGCCACTGGGCCTCGACCATCACCGTCGCCATTGTCTCTTCCCTTTCCCCTCTCTTGAGCGCCGCCCCTCCCGGTCCGCCGGCGCCCACGGAAGCGACAGGTGCCCTCGCTGCCTCAGCGCATGGCCTCTGTGCCGAATCACCCTCGGCCGGTGATTTTCAGTCCATGCTCTGCTTTGAGGATGACGAGAGGGACCCCGAGGTAAGGATTGAATATTTCCAAGATGATTGTTGCGAATTGGATGACTCATATGAATAGTAGAGTACCAAATAGCAAGAAGCGTAGGGACGTTTTTGCAAGACTGTCGTCGCGTTGGGCTCAAGCCGCGTGGGCCGCTACCTTGTGCACGCCAGTGGGCCGCAAGTCTGGCGCCTGGGCTGCTCAAACCCACACCCGCCTAGGCCGGCCTAGTGCCTCCTGGGCCATGAGCGCGCCTGGGGCCGAATTATGCTGCCGGCCTATGCCACCTGCGCTTGGGTCGCTTGTGCCTACGCGCACCCACCGCCTGGGCTGCTTGGCTCGCTGGACCAGGACGAATTAGGCCGCTTCAGGCCCAAGGAACCTTTTACCTTTTCTAGTGTTTTGTTAATTTCAGTAAGTGTCTAAATACTTGGAAATTGATAATAAAATGTAGAAAAATCATAAAAATACCAAACTAGTTTTATTGAGTTTCTAAAATCATGATCTATCTAATAGTGTATTTCGTTCACATAAGTTCTGTATATTTTTAGGGTTGCTCTAATTATTTTAACATGCTTAATATTGTTAAAAGGTGAACTTGTAGGAATTTCCGTGATAAATCGGTGATAGTGTTGACTCTGAGAATTTATAGTAAATTACTAATATTATTAGCTGCTCACTATAATTTTTTTAGCTCTAGAATAATCAGTTTGCTAGATAGATAATGATGCCCTATTTTAAATAATGATTAAATCGATAGAATGAAATAAATAAACAACTTGGGTTTATATAACTAAAACATTTGTTGGAAAATAACGTCTTATTCGACAACATGGATATGTAGCCTAAGTACAGTCGTCGTTAGAACTAGCTCGTTAGCTTGTGAAGTGTGATCGAGTTTCTAAGCATTTTGGCTGTCGTTGATTATTTACATCTATGCATTTACATCAATGCATATCATATAGGTACGATGATGGGTCAACGGACCAATTGAAGGATGATTGGAAATTCGAAGATGGTGTAATGGTATTCTCTCTAGGAGATGATGTAATGGGCTTGTTATTCAGCTGATGATGGATGATCTGAAGATGCAGATACTAACTTTTTAATATATATCTTACCTAGATAAGCTCCGATGCATAACACCTACTTTTCTGTACTTTAAATTATAATTGTGCATTAAGTTTTAATGATTTGAATGAAACCCACTTGGATATATATATTTTTATCCTATGAGTTTTACTAGTATGACAGGATCGTGTAGAATGCTATGCTACAGGACTCCGGTAGAAATCGGGTGATTGCCTGTCACTCAGCGAGAGATAGGAAATATATTACTGTATTATTATCACTTGAAAAATATAAATGGTGGAAAGAAAAATGGTGACTAGGCAGGGATGTGGTTTGGGTATTGATGGGTGTAAGAGGTTGTGTCGCCACGGACGCGGGGCATAGCTTGGTTATACTGCTTTCCTTGTCTATGTCGGTTAAGGACCGGCCATTGCATAAGACTCTAAGGCAAGTCACAGACTTATTATCCCGAGCACATACTTGGGTATGGACACTTGAAAGACTTGTTGCTCTCTTGTCGTGGATCCAGCACTTTTTCGGACTGACTGTTAGGGTGGTTTTTGGGTTAGGAGGTCCTTGCACCGCACTGAGTCCAGGACTCTGGGGCGGGGGCTTGGATTCTTAGTTTAGACAGGGACCTAGACACCTAGGATAGGAGGGTGATGGGTTGGTCCTACTTGTGCCTTGGATACAAGCGGGGCATGTGTTTTTGGGGTACCCAGCTAGAGGTATTGATTCGTGAATCGACGGGAAATCCGGTACGACTTGTCTACGGTTTAGCATCGTAGTAAGAACTGAAAGATGAAAGATGAAAGATGAAAAAAGAAAATATGATTACTTACCACCTGCTTGAAAGTAGCACAGGCACTTACATAGAATGGTTAGTTAATGAACCAATGCGGCTATTAATAAAAATTAAATATAAGGACGCACGCTTAGTAATGCTTTCCTGCAAATACAATAAACACACAAGTCAGATAGCCTTGCATATCCTTGGAGTCTTTTCTTTTCTCCTATCGGGTAAGTCTTGCTGAGTACAATTGAGTACTTAGGGTTTTACTTCCCCCTGTTGCAGGTGACAGGTGGATACTAGAACTGACCTTTGTGTGTGGATTCCTCCTGGTGGGCTCAGAGAGAATTTCCTTTACGCTGCGATCATAGTTTTTATTTATAACTCTCACTAAATGTTTTTATAAATAAACATTTATAATCTGTTGTCATAGTTTACATTGCAATGTTTCATCATGCCATGAATAGATATTTATTTCCGTTGTAATTTTGATCCTATGTTTATATTCCGTTGTTCAATTAAATGGTTCATAAACTCTGATAAGATGATTATATTACGCGGTTATACAATAACTATTATACTCTAATGTTGTATTAAAAATGATGTAAGAAATGGTTAATAATAATGTAAGCTTTATTCTCTCATTTGTGATCCTGATAAAAAATGTGAATTTTTGGGTTCTCCCTCAGAGTGTGCCCGACGGGACCGTGTAATTTAGTGTTCTCTTTCGAGTGCTTAGTATCTAATAGAAGACGAGCACTCCTGGGAGGCATTAGATTAGGCGGTTCTACCACAGGACGGTGGCGCCAGGGTTGCGACGAGAGACGAGGACATCAAGATGGGCATCGAGGAGATTGAAGCCGGCGCAGACGGGATCGGGTACGGCCATGCAAGTAGGAGGCCGATGAATACAGAGAAAAGGAAGGGAAAAATGAATAAACTGTAACGTGACATGTAGGTCCCATGTGTTGGGGTTTATAAGTTTATTGGTGTTCTGCCACAACATCTCTCCAAATAATCTAAAAAATAATATCTCTATCCCCTCAACTAAAGACAAGCTCAAAATCATTCTATCCTATAAAAATGGGATGGATCCATCTCATCCTCTTTGTCTCCAATGTCCAAATCAAACATGGCCTTAGTAGAATGGCTCGATGTTTCATTGTGAATAACTTGTTGTGGATGAGGTAGTGATGGATCAAAGTATTCAATTACATAAACCAAATAAAAAATTGAGAAGTAAGAAAACGATGAATCATCTAATTTCTCAAACCAACTCATAACCAATGTCATGGTGTTTATCTAGTACTAACAATAGAGACAATGACAGCCTTAAATTTAACTACTCTAATATTATTAGATACATTTGTGACCACCTTTTGTAAGATATAGTAGTTTGTAAAAGATCGGATAAAACCATGTAAAGTTTCTTGCGTGCCATTTTATAGTGTTTTCATGAAAAATGGATAGGAAATTATGGTGCCTTAATACCTTGTAAGCACTCAGATCCACCAATTTAGTGTGTTGAAAGATCATATGTTTATATTCCGATGTAATTCTGATCATATGTTTATATTCCGCTGTTCAATTAAATGGTTCATAAACTCTGATAAGATGATTACATTCCGCTGTTATACAATAACTATTATACTCTGATGTGGTATTAAAAATGATGTAAGAAATGGTTAAGAATGATGTAAGCTTTATTTCTCATTTGTGATCCTGATGAAAAAATGTGGATTTTTGGGTTCTCCCTTGGGGTGTGCCCGATGGGACCGTGTAATTTAGTGTTCTCCTTTAAGTGCTTAGTGTCTAATAGAAGACGAGCACTTCTAGGAGGCATTAGATTAGACGGTTCTGCCATAGGTGGTATCAGAGCATAATTGAGAAAATAGAGCTTCAAAAACCTTTTCTAAAATAAAATTTGATAACAAATTCTTTTCAAAAGTTAGGACATTTGTATGCGAAGTTATATAAGTAGCCCTATTACTATGGTTATGTATTTAGGATAGATGGCACTCTGCTGACTTAGGCAGACTTTAATCAAGTTTTCTACTAGGTACACTGACCCCGAGCATAGTCCGATAGCATCAACTAGCTATATGGAGAGAACGATGTGCCAAAACTCTAAGAACTATTGCCCTATATGTTGGCAATAGTGTAAGGATGTATAGGACGTGTATTCATGCATATCTTGCTTGTGCATTATAGCACTCGTATTGCTTGCATATGTGTCATACATAGGTGTCATGTCACGCGTGTCGTATTGTGCACGACTGGCTCGTTTCTGTTTCACAGTTAGGTCTGCACTGTGACTTCGTGCTACACGTTGGCCCATGGTTCATGCCTGTTGTGACCCATGTTTTCCCCATACTCTTTTCTATGCTCTTGTTGGACACCTGCCCTGCAGTCATACTAGTTAGTAATGGCCTCGCACGTCGCTCGCCTCGAATGCGCGGAATTTAGTCGATTCAGTCATAGTGATCCCATGCAGGAACCCTGGTGGACACGCCAGGACCACTAAACGCTCCGCCTTTATAAGCAAAGCTTGACTTAGCCATTGGTACCTCCACTCGGCGCACTTTAGCTCGATTAGCTTTTCGTTTTGAGCAAGCTTTTCGCTCAGCCTTCCTTGTAACCACCGCTAGGGATGGCAGGAGCCTGGGTTAGTAGTTACTGCCTGAATGTTGAGGGTTTTCCTAGAATCCTGCATGCCACCCTGTAAAAGCTTGGAGTCAAAGATCGTCCTGAGTATGAGGGTCATGAGTATGAGGAGCATGGCACCGAGCGGTGTGAGTTTACCGTCTACATTGAGAAGAGTGAGGAGTTCCCTAACCTCACTGAAGCCTGGAGTGTGTCCACAACCGAGTTTAGCTTCATCGACACTTACAAGGTTGTGGCCTGCAAGGCCCTATGATACCTTTGCCAGATCTGTGAAGAGCCTATTGCCCGTACCCCCATGAGGTTCTTTCCACCTTTGAACAGGAATCGGCGGGCATGGAGGGCTCGCATGGAGGCTTTGCAAGGGCAGGATGCGCAAGAGGACAGTCCAACCATGGTGCACTTGACCACGTACCTGCTTGTTCTAGATGAGCAGTATGACCAGCAAGCCTTGAAACTGAGGATCTGCCTCCGATGGGCCGAGGAAGCCAAGATCTTCACCCAGATGCTCTAGGTGTAACTTGCCGAAGCGCATACCAGTGCTGCAGCTGCTGAGAGTTGGGAGACCGCTATGTCGGAAGCTCTGAAGGAGGCTGAAGATCAGCATGTCCATCAGCTACAGGGGGCCTATCTTGTCACCAGGGCCAAGCAGAGGATGCTAGCTACTAAAAGGTAGGATGCCCCGATGTTGGAAGGGATCCCTGTCCACCCGCCAGAAAGGAGAACTGGTGTTGTAGTGCTGCCAGCACCTCCACCCTTGAAAGTGTCAGAAGTCGAGCCCTTGGTTCCTCGCACTAGACCATTGCCACGAGAAGATGCAGATCCATAGCTAGGGCGGTAGAAGAATCCGTCGAGCCCAGAAAGGAAGATGCATGGTCTAGAGTAGATTAGTTTTCTTGGGATGCTGTACCCATAGTAGTAGTGTTGTTCGTCACTATCCTCCGATATTGTACTCTTGTCGTTGTTCTTCGTCCATAGTTGCTGAGATCAGTCCGACCATAGGTGAATGATGTACCGTGAATGGGAAACTAGATTGCCTGTATGATGTACCCGTATTAGACCATTGGCATATATATTTTATTTATTTCACTTTGTTTATTGTGTTCATCTATCTTAAGTTTTGCTAGACGTGCTTAAAGTTTTCAAGGGCGATGTTAAGCGGGTTAGAAGAGAGGTTACTATTTGGATGCCAATAGACCAGCTATGATTGGAGGACATAGGACATTGTATCGACTAATTGTGGATGTCCCAGCAGAACACTTGAATCTCTTAAAAACAAATCCGCCATTGGATTTGAATTTCTTGTCCCTTGTTGTGAAGGGAGCCCTTGTTGTTTGAATCTTCCCTTATGATACTCCTCTTATTCTGTGGTCTATGACCCCACCATCTTCATGGCATGTAAGTTGGTAATAGTTGCCTAGTTAATAGCTTATGGTGCCACGACGAAACTAAGGGCTCCCTGTGGAATAGCTGCCACATGGTGACGCTGCTTGGCATGTGCTGGTATCAAGATTGTTGATCAAGTACCTTTACCAAGTTAGACCATCATACCGCTTTTGCTACAAATAATTTCCTTGGGAATGTTTAGGTGTTCAAATGGGAAATCCACAACGGGTTGATGAAATGGTGTTCTCTCTAAGTAAACAAGAGGAGGTGGTTTTAGAGGAAGTGTGTATGTCGTGATCTCAGTTCATACAAGGGTTGGTACACATTGTGGACAAGGAAGGGAAGGCAAAAGAAGAGTAGTAGGGAAAATGTTAGTCGTGGATAGTTGGGAGTAATTGTAAAAGCCTGAGTGGATGTCATGTCCCAAAACCTATGCTAGTTGACCGTGCTACGCATGCTGGGTCATTTCGCTGCGTGCCCTATGAACGTTGTCTGTATCGAGCCCTTAGCTCCCCGTTCTCGTGTGGCCACGGCATCATGCCACACTCACCATCTTTGTGCACTGTGCATTTCTCCTTTTCCCAGCATCCGGCCGGCTCTCGACTCTCACGCCTCATCCCTCATACCAGACCCCCCTTCCTTCTCCGTTCTTTCTTCTTTTGGGGACACGACCGCCCGCATGCCTCTCTCATCAAGTGCACCCTCTTATCTCCTCTCATTTATTTCCCATCCTCTCACTTGTATAGTGAGCGCACCATGGTCGTGTTTATCCCCACAGCATGAACCATCTGTGTATCCCATTCATGCCACCTCCACTTTCGGTGTGTTGCGCCCCACCTCCGTTTGCCACTATAAGTTACCCTTGGCCCTTGCTCTTCTTCTCCATCCCTATTCCCCTCGGACTCAGAGTAGAGCTATGAAATTTAGTTGCCATTGTGGATCTAGGTTCATCAGTCTAAGGTGATGGTGTAATCTGAGAAGAAGAAAGGGTCCAGTTCGTCGAAGAAGTTCAAGTTCCCTTTGGGTAGTCGTTATTTGGGTTCATGATGTTTGACTTCTCAGTCGACTATTTCTAGATCTATTGGACCTACACCATGTTTTGGATACTTATTATCTTGTTGTTTCTCCATTGCCCTCGTCTATCTCAACTTCTAGATTAAGTCTCGGTTGTATTAGTTTGCTCTTAACCATGTATCTCTAAATCCTCGTGTGGTTTAGTATTCGAAGTTATGTAATCTTTCGTGTAATCCCTGATCTATGAAATGTAATCGTGTTTCCCCTCTTCTAGTTCTTGCTTTGAATCTTGGGACGAGATTCTTTTTAAGGGGGTTGGTTGTAACACCCCTGGTGTTACGACCTCATTTAGCACCGCGATTTAGGCCTAAGTAAAAAATTTCGAAACGAGTTTCTCAGAATTTTTGATTTAAAATACACTTGATGTGATAAGTGAATCATGTGTGACTTAGTTTTATAGATTCAAATAAATGCCCAAGTTAAATTACTTAGTGCGTAGAAATATTTAGGAATGTCGAATGATGATTCTAGTGAACGGTTTATTCTGTTAGATTAATAATGAAAAGCAACTTTTATAAATAAAATAAAATCTATTAATAAATAGAATGATATATATATATACTCATGGTTTATTTTGATAAGCATGAACTGATGAGAGAGAGCACAACAACTTTGTTTATTTTTCCTGGCGTACAGTGTACTCATTGCATGGTAATTATTCTCCATCTTGTCTTCCATTGTGGCGCGGCAGTGCAAAGACTCCTCATCCATCCGCATCCTTACTTCCTGGTCTTTGCTTTTGCTTCTCTCTTTGTCGTGCATCATCGAGTAACCACTATCACTGTTGTCCTGTTGAACTATTAACCTTGTCGTGTTGCCTCTGCTGCCCTGCCCTATCCGCCCCTATGTCCGCTTGCTCTGCCGAGCTGAGCATCCGCCAGGGTTGTGGTCGCGTGACACACATGCGCGCGCGTGGGTTTGTCCATCCTAGCTACGCTGGCTACTTGCTCGTTGTGTCACCTCACCTGCACGTGGTTCTTTCCCACGTCGCGTCTACAAAATTGATGATGAACCGCACGGCTCCTTGCTCTCTCTCACACGTCTGCTTTTCCCTGGCCTCTGTCCGCCCTCTGCGCCACTAGGCCTCGGCCGTCATCGCCGCTGTTGTCTCTTCCCTTTCCCCTCTCTCGAGCGCCGCCCCTCCCGGTACGCTCTAGGCCACTACTGCATGCACGAGCATCCGCCGGAGCCAGGGAGCCGCCCTGCCATGCTAGGCCCGCTACTCCTTGGTCGCACCCATGCCCACAGTGCTGCCTTGCTACTCCATAGTGCCGTCTCGTAGCTAGCCGCACCGCCTCATTGCCCTCACTCGAGCTTCTGGAGCGTCGCTGCCATGTCATTTCCTCACCGCCCTCCTAGCACCGCTCTCCAGCGCTCCATTTCTGGCCCCACTACGCCCGCGCCACCACACTGGTCATGCCTCCTCTGCCTCCACGAACCACCCCCGCCCACGCCCGGAGGCCACCGGGCCATGCACGCCCTAGTCGGACCGTACCAGCTCGGTCGCCAGTGTCGCTTTTCTCGCCATCGTTGCTCGGTTCTCCGAGCGCGCGTGAAGCCACGGCCGCACTGGTGCGCTGCTCCACGCGCCTCCTCTGTCATTGTCCACGCTAGGTGCACTGACTGGCTGCTGTCCAGCCACAATTGTCTACCTCCGTGGCCATTGCTGACCATGCCGCTCGTCCCACTGTGGCCACGCCGTGCGTCGCCGTGAGGCCGCCCATGTGTGTGTGTGGCCAAGGTGCCTTGGGCCGCTCATGGCCAAGTCGTCGACGCCCACGGAAGCGATAGGTGCCCTTGCTGTCTTTCCGCATCGCCTTCGTGCTGAATTGCCGCCGGCCGGTGATTTCAGTCCGTGCTCTGCTTTGAGGATGACGAGAGGGACCCCGGGGTAAGGATTGAATATTTCCAAGATGATTGCTACGAATTGGATGACTCATATGAACAGTAGAGTACCAAATAGCTAGAAGCGTAGGGACGTTTTTGCAAGACTATCGTCGCGTTGGGCTCGGTCGCGTGGGCCGCTGCATTGTGCGCACCGGTGGGCCGCCAGTCTAGCACCTGGGCCGCTGAAACCCGCACCCTCCTAGGCCGACCTAGTGCCTCCTGGGCCATGCACGCGACTGGGGCCGAATCGTGCTGCCGGCCTGTGCCACCCGCGCTTGGGCCGCTTGTGCCTGCACGCACGCGCCCACTGCCTAGGCTGCTTGGCTTGCTGGACCAAGCTGAGCTGGGCCGCTTCGGACCCAAGGACCCTTTTACCTTTTTTGGTGTTTTGTTAATGTCAAGAAGTGTCTAAATACTTGGAAATTGATAATAAAATATAGAAAAAATCATAAAAATACCAAACTAGTTTTGTTGAGTTACTAAAATCATGATCTATCTAATAGTGTATTTCGTTCATATAGGTTCTGTATATTTTTATGGTTGCTCTAATTATTTTAACATGCTTAATATTATTAAAAGGTGAACTTGTAGGAATTTCCATGATAAATCGGTGATAGTGTTGACTCTGAGAATTTTATAGTAAATTACTAATACTATGAGCTGCTCACTATAATTTTTGTAGCTCCAGAATAATCAGTTTGCTAGATAGATAATGATACCCTATTTCGAATAATGATTAAATCGATATAATGAAATAAAGAAACAACTTGGGTTTATATAACTAAAACTATTTGTTGGGAAATAACGTCTTATTCGACAACATGGATATGTAGCCTAAGTACGGTCGTTGTTAGAACTAGCTCGTTAGCTTAGTGAGGTGTGATCGAGTTTCTAAGCATTTCGACTGTCGTTGATTATTTACATCTATTCATTTGCATCAATGCATATCATATAGGTATGATGATGGGTCAACGGACCAATTGAAGAATGATAGGGAATTCGAAGATGGTGTAATGGTATTCTCTCTAGGAGATGATGCAAAGGTCTTATTATTCAGCTAATGGTGGATGATCTGAAGATGCAGGTACTAATTTTTTAATATATATCTTACCCAGGTAAGCTCCGATGCATAACCCCTACTTTTCTGCACTTTAAATTATAATTGTGCATTAAGTTTTAAGGAGTTGAATGAAACCCACTTGCATATATATATATATATATATATCCTATGAGTCTTACTAGTATGACAGGATCGTGTAGAATGCTATGCTACAGGACTCCGGTAGAAGTTGGGTGATTGCCTGTCACTCGTGAGAGATAGGAAATATATTACTGTATTATTATCACTTGAAAAATATAAATGGTGGAAAGAAAAAATGGTGACCAGGTAGGGATATGGTTTGGGTATTGATGGGTGTAAGAGGTTGTGTCGCCGCAGACGTGGGGCATAGCTTGGTTACACTGCTTTCCTTGTCTATGTCGGTTAAGGACCGACCATTGTATAAGACTCTAAGGCAAGTCACAGACTTATTATCCCAAGCACATACTTGGGTATGGACGCTTGGAAGACTTATTGCTCTCTTGTCGTGGATCCGGATCTTTTCGGACTGACTGTTAGGGTGGTTTTTGGGTTAGGAGGTCCTTGCACCGCACTGAGTCTGGGACTCAGGGGTGGGGGCTTGGAGTCCCAGTTTGGACGGGGACCTGGACACCTAGGACAGGAGGGTGATGGGTTGGTCTTGCTTGTGCCTTGGGTACAAACGGGTGTGTGTTTTTGATGTAGCCAACTGGGGGCATTGATTCGCGAATCACCAGGAAATCCGGTACGACTTGTCTACGGTTTAGCATTGTAGTAATAACTGAAAGATGAAAGATGTAAGATGGAAAAAGAAAATATGATTACTTACCACCTGCTTGAAAGTAGCACATGTGCTTACATAGAATGGTTAGTTAATAAACCAATGTGGCTATTAATAAAAATCGAATATAAGGACGCACGCTTAGTAATGCTTCCTGCAAATACAATAAACCCACAAGCCAGATAGCCTTGCATATTCTTGGAGTCTTTTCTTTCCTCCTATCGGGTAAGTCTTGCTAAGTATAATTGAGTACTCAGGGTTTTACTTCCCCCTGTTGTAGGTGATAGGTGGATGCTAGAACTGACCTTTATGTGTGGATTCCTCCTAGTGGGCTCAGAGAGGATTTCCTTTACGCTGCGATTCATAGTTTTTATTTATAACTCTCACTAAATGTTTTTATAAATGAACGTTTATAATCTGTTGTCATAGTTTACATTGCAATGTTTCATCATGCCATGAATAGATATTTATTTCCGTTGTAATTATGATCCTATGTTTATATTCCGCTGTTCAATTAAATGGTTCATAAACTCTGCTAAGATGATTGCATTCCGCGGTTATACAATAACTATTATACTCTGATGTGGTATTAATAATGATGTAAGAAATGGTTAAGAATGATGTAAGCTTTATTCTCTCATTTGCAATCCTGATGAAAAAAATGTAGATTTTTTGGTTCTCCCTCGGGGTGTGCCCAATGGGACCGTGTAATTTAGTGTTCTCCTTCGAGTGCTTAGTGTCTAATGGAAGACGAGCACTCCTGGAAGGCATTAGATTAGGCGGTTCTGCCATAGGACGGTGGCACCAAGGTCGCGACGAGAGATGAGGGCATCAAGACGGGCATCGAGGAGATTGAAGCCGGCGCAGACGGGATCGGGTGCGGCCATGCAGGTAGGAGGCCGATGAATACAGAGAAAAGGAAGGGAAAAATGAATAAACTGTAACGTGACATGTAGGTCCCATGTGTTGGGGGTTTATATGTTTATTGATGTTTTGCCACAACATCTCTCCAAATAATCTAAAAAATAATATCTCTATCCCCTCAACTAAAGACAGGCTCAAAATCATTCTATCCTATAAAAATGGGACGGATCCATCTCATCCTCTTTGTCTCCAATGTCCAAATCAAATGTGGCCTTAGTAGAATGGCTCGATGTTTCATTGTGAATAACTTGTTGTGGATGAGGTAGTGATGGATCAAAATATTCAATTACATAAACCAAATAAAAATTGAGAAGTAAGAAAACGATGAATCATCTAATTTCTCAAACTAACTCATAACCAATGTCATGGTGTTTATCTAGAACTAACAATAGAGATAATGGCAGCCTTAAATTTAACTACTCTAATATTATTAGATACATTTGTGACCACCTTTTGTAAGATATAGTAGTTTGTAAAAGATCAGATAAAACCATGTAAAGTTTCTTGCGTGCCATTTTATAGTGTTTTCATGAAAAATGGATAGGAAATTATGGTGCCTTAATACCTTGTAAGCACTCAAATCCACCAATTTAGTGTGTTGAAAGATCATTCAATATGAGCCTTTAATCTTCAGTCCTTGATCGCATTTCCATCAACATTGAGGGACACATTATTTTCATGCACTGTGACGTAACAGTCAAACATATTCCTACAGAACAGATGTTACTACACTAGTACAGAAACGGGCTTTACTCTCAGTTGGGAAACCCCTTCAGTCCTGGTTTCCCAACCGGGAGCACGAATTCGGGACTAAAGGGCCCCTCCTTTAGTCCTAGTTTCTCGCTTTAGTCCCGGTTGATAAGACCAACCGGGACTAAAGAGGCCTCCGGTCTGGCCACGTGGGGCGACCCTTTAGTCCCAGTTGGTATTACCAACCGGGACTAAAGGTTTCTTTTTTTTTCTTTTTTTGTTTCTATTTTCAATTGATGATTCAGTTTTGGTTTTCGAATATGCATTCTACGCTGCTAGTAATATACGTATTCTACACGTTTATAATGTTCGAACATTTTGTACAAACTAAAGTATGAAACTAACGTATATATTACATGCATATACATATATTGTACGTTATTTTATGTACATATAATATGTATATATATATTACAAATAAAGCTTGTATTGTATATTCTATTATATCTTTGGGATAACAAATTCACTCCATCTGGTTTGGCTTCCATGTTTCGTTGACGTCATTGTAGAACTAACCGGTGGGGTTGAGGACCTGGTCATTAAGAAATCCTACTATGGTCTCTTGAATTGCTTTCAGTTGGTCACGTCGTATGACTTTTTCCTTCAACCATAGAGCCTTCAATAAAAGTTAAAGGAAAAGTATTAATATATATATATATATTGGTCACGTGATTACTTATATATATGAGCAACAAAAGAAATTTTGAATATTTGAATATATTTATATAACGTACTTTGAGGATCTCTTTAGGAGTTCTTTTTGCGTACGCCATGATGAACTCGCAAACATAGTATCCGCAGTAGTTGTTCCCCTGTTCTTGCCTCAGAACCCACTTTTACGAGAAAAAGATCCGGCGAATTGAAAACATGCATGGTGTTAATTGAATTATATATATATATATATATATATATATATATATATATATATATATATATATATATATATATATATATATATATATAAATGTAGCTGGTACTTACTTTGTGTGCGATTACATCCAGTGACGCTTTGCAATGTTTCATGTGGTGTTCCTCAATGAAACTTTTCCAAACACTGCGCCCAATAAAATAAAAATTTAATTTGGCCTTTAATAATTATTGCAGTTAAGAGATCAAGGTATATATAGTTGCTAGAGAGACCAAATTACCCTTGGATAATATCTATCATGTCTTGATACTCTGCTTACTCTTTTCTTAACGAGTCTAAGATGCTCAACCGACCATTGGCCATATCGATGACCATCAATATCTAGTGATTGTTGTATATGTTTTTATACACAAATATGATCGACATTAACTAAAGTCAACATATATATATATATATATATATATATATATATATATATATATATATATATATATATATATATATATATATATATATATATATATATGTGTGTGTGTGTGTGTGTGTGTGTGTGTGTGTGTGTGTGAGATAACTTAGCTAGTAAGCAAATAATTGAACAAATGTCCATATGATCGACATTAATTATTTAACACTCACTTGAAGTTGTAGGGAAAGAGTATGTCCTTGTTTTGTTGGTTCACTAAGAACCTCATGAGATTTTTCTCGAGTTCAGCTTTCTATTCAAGCAGGGGGTTAGGGTGTTTGAATACGACATTTGGATCAATGAAACCAACATCATTATCCTTTCTCTTTCTAAGTTCTGTCATCTCATATCTGCATATATAAAAATATAGTGTGAGGATATATAATTTATATATATACATGTAGCTTTATATATATATATACACTTTAATAGTAGAAAATGATCACACTTATAGACAATAGCAGCTAATGAGACTTTTGTCGAGAGAGTCCAGGTGGCATAGTTGGTGTAATTCTACAAACTCGATATATATAACGTCATCGCCACGGAAGTAATGTTGGTTTCTAACTCTAACAGGAACAAAGGCCTCTCCTCGTTCACACGCCGCCATATACCACTTGTTTAGTAGGTACATTTGCGTATCCAGTTCACCTAAGGCCTCAAGGTTGTATAGACTCTTTCCATGTTCAAATTTCTTCCAAGGATCCACTTTCAGAACAGATGGTCCTTCAGCGAGGACTTGGGCAAGGTCCAAACCAGTTTCCTCATAAAACCAAGCCAGCTCCTCAAAATCGACGTCTAAGTCTAAGTTCGAACCATATTCATTACGAACGACAAGAAAGGGGACTGATTGTTGCGATTGTTGTCCGAGTTGTGCAACACCTTTTCCTGGTCTAGTCTTTTTCCGCTCCGCCTCAAATGACTTGGTGAGAGAGCAGTCGTAGTCCAATTTTGGCAGGGTCTTTTGAGATTCCCACTTTTTCTGGTCCACCTTCTTTCTTAGAAGATCTGGAGATAGGTAGAAGTATGGTTTCTTCGGTTCTCCATCGCTTCTCGTTGCTTTTTCACTTTTTTGAAGAAAATGTCCACATCTTTTTGTACTGCAGCATTTAATTCCTTTTCACTTTTCTCGTAAGACAGTTTTTTGGGGAATAACTGGATTAGATGAGGCTTTCTTTTTTGCCGGCTGGTGAGCCAATGGCTTCGTTTGCGGGGTAGACCTCTTAGGAGCTGGCTTCTTCTTAGTCATCAAGGGAGGCGGGGAAGCCGTTGGAGACCTCCTTGGAGGCGTTGGAGACCTCCTTAGAGGTGGCGGCGGTGGCGGCGTTGCCACCTAATTGCCCAGAGCACTATGATGATCTGGAGATTGAATAATTAGACTTAGGTTGGCGGAGACCCTGTTGTGTGAGTACAAAAAAGAATAATTAGGTATAAGAAATTGTTATTTTTAATCATGCATGTCAATAGAAAATTAGTGAAAAAAAATTCGTTCACTTTGTCCGCACCTATTGTCTAGCAATTGAGGAAGCGGCGGTGGACTAGAGACCCTGGGAATAATGATGTAGCGCTTGCACCATAGTATGAATGTCTTCTCTGCTTCTCCTAGAGTCTTCTCCCCATCACCTCCTGGAATGTTAAGAGCCAGATCACTAAAACCTTTGTTAACTCTATCTACTAAGACGCTAACATATCCAGGTGGTATTATTGCCCTATGGATTCTTGGTGTCTTAGTAGGATCTGGAGGAGAAAAAACACCGAGAGCCACCATGATTGTGGTATTCTCTTTTGGAATATCTAGCTCACATGATGTAAACGATGCAATGATGTTATCCATGGGGAAACGTAGCATTGCGTCATCTTGATTTAGCAACTCCGTGGAAGCGCAAGCTACTTTTCAACTGATCAGAGGGGGCTAATATTAATGTTAATTCCTGGATCTGATGCCTGCCTTTGGGCACTCATTGCTATTTGCACTTGCTTTATGATTTTGTCCTACATTCTAGCTTGTATGTTTTTTTCGTGCTCCTATGCTTGAAGCAACGCCTCCCGTGACTCACGAACATATTTCTCCAACCTGCTGATCCGCGCTGCTTCCTCATCCTTCCTTCTCTGTCGGCTTCTGTAGGTATCTCTGTCGTTAGGGAAACCATGCTCCCAAGAAATGTTCCGTCCTAAACCTCTCGTTCAGGCCACTATATTCAGTAGTCCCGATGACATACATCAGTTCATCCTTCTCTCTATTGGGCCTGAGCGCACCAATAGCTTTAGCTTGTAGAGCATAAGAAAATCTTTGTGTTGCTCTTTCGAGTTTTGGGCCATGAAACAGCTTCCCGGTCTCTAGGTCCAGTCTTCCCCCATGAGCGAAAAACTAATTCTCCGTGTGTTTAGGCCTAATTGAGTGATTCTAGTGTGATACCCTTGGCAAGAATGTCCGCTTCTATTTTTTCCCACTTGGGAATGGCAGTCACGTAGCCACCAGATCCCATGCCATGGTGGTATACCTTCTGTCGGGCATTCTCTTGGTTCCTTCTCACCTGTCCTCACCCTCTTCTGATGTCTTGTACTATACAAAATCATTCCAGTAGGGCCTCAACTTCACGAGTGGGCCCCTAGTATTGAAATTACGTGTTAGGTTCTTCTTGATATATTTCGTGTATAGGGATTTCTTCCAAGTCTGGAATTGTGTGTCCATCTTCTTCATAGCCCACTTTCGAACAAGCTCCTTTAATTCATCATCGTTGAAATCATCATAATCATCCGCTTGCAATATGAAATGTTGAAGGATATCATCCCAAATTAAATTCTTATCAAGATCAGAGACAAAACTAACATGAGGCTCGTTGATCTTTTGCTTCCATTCATGAGCACTGATCGGAAGTCTGTCCCTTACAAGGTACCCACAGTGTTGCATGAATTTCCTTGCATGTGAACCAAGTGGTTCGCCTGTCTCGATATTGAATTCCGATATTATGTAGCGCCCCTCCAATGGCTTTTTCGGGCCTCGAATATTTTTGCTTTTCTCCATTGTGGTCGTCGATCCAGAGGGCTACGTATAAAAAAATAATAAATAAATATCATGTGTACACATAATAGATGATAGATATTCAAATATATATATACAATATTCAAATATATATACCTCGCCGGTATTTTCTTGCACAATATTTTCTTGGTTATCTTCAAGAGCCAGGTATTGACTCCCGTCATCTACATCCTGCTGGGTCACCATCGGCAAATTGAGTGCCGGTGTTGATAATATTCATCATTTCTTCATCCATGTTGTCTCTCGGGGCAGCCATCTAGCTTTTACTCCACTAGATATATCTATAAAAAAATAAAACATATTTCAATAAATAACCATCCGTACTAGTTGACCTTGCTTACGTGATCATCTCGGTGAGCATTTCTCCACCGAATGGCACCGTACTTGGCCAAGGAAGAGCTCTGATTCTATGAGGAAGGGAACATGGTCTTCCACGATCGTTGCCGCTCTCCCTCGTAGAATCAAAGCTCCTCCTTGACGTCCGTTACCGCTCGGCAGAGAACATGCTAGCTGAGATGAACACGGTCCGCAAGTTCAACTAGTACGAATTTTCTACAATTTCTAACTATTTTCTAAGTTTTTTATTTCATGGAAAAATTAATTCTAAAAAATAAAAGGCATGATTTCTAAGTATTTCATTTCATGGAAAAAAATAATTCTAAGTGACATGCTCGATATCGGCAAGCTCGCTGGCGTTTAGGTTGCTGAGGATAGTAACATTTGTAGATGACATTTGTAGGTCTGAAGTTATCAAATATCCATCAAATTATAGCTCAAAAACATGTTTCAATAAATAACCATCCGTACTAGTTGACCTTGCTTACGTGATCATCTCGGCGAGTATTTCTCCACCGGATGGCACCGTACTTGGCCAAGGAAGAGCTCCGATTCTACGAGAAAGGGAACACGGTCTTCCACGACCGTTGCTGCTCTCCCTCGTAGAATCAAAATTCCTCCTTGATGTCCATTACCGCTCGGCAGAGAACATGCTAGCCGAGATGAACACGGTCCGCAAGTTCAACTAGTACGGATTTCAACAATTTTCTAACTATTTTATGAGTTTTTCATTTCATGGAAAAATTAATTCTAAGATCACGTAAGCCGCCGCTTTGTCGATCCGATCCGACGGGGTTTCACCAGCGCTGAGCGTCATTTAGGTTGCCTTGTTTGATGCTTCATTCATGATCGATTCACACTACTGACAGGCACATACAAGAGATAAAAAAATAGCATAATCATGTCCATTATTTTGGTTGACGTAACATGACAGAAATGTAACATGACACAAATGCTACTGACAGGCAAATACAAGAGAAAATAGCATAATCTTTTCCTTGGTTTCCAAAACATGTCAGCAGCCAAAACTTGTGAACAGACAACATCTTTCCTTGGTTTCCATTTGTACCTAGCTGCAGTGAGGTAGCGTGGGGAAGGCTCGGGCGCGCTCTAGTTGTCCAGCGAAGAAAAAAAGATTGACACTTAGTAAATAGACAGAATTACATGGGCTTAATTTCTTGTCACTTCCTAAGGTATGTAAAATCTCAACATGAACTCTATACCCTTTATGTTTTGAGGGGATGTATGCTAATTTTTTTTTCAAAACCTTACTATCAGGACATTGTATCACGGATTATAGCAGGCATAACATTGAAGGAAGCTATCCGAATGAGTTTGGTATGCAGCACGTCGAGAAAAGCCTGGATTTACCATCCTAATCTTGACTTTGATATTTTCTCCATATCTAGGACAACATGAAAATAATAACTATAGCTTCCCATGTCATCTTTTTAACAACCAGAATTCATCTCACCGGTGAGGCAGTGCGCAGGGAAGGCTCGGGCGAGCTCCGGTGAGGTAGCGTGGGGAAGGCTTGGGCGCACTCTGGTGAGGCAGCGCGCACGGGGAAGGCTTGGGCGAGCTCCGGTGAGGTAGCTCGGGGAAGGCTCGGTGCACTCCGGTGAGCACGAGCGAGGTGGGGGCCGGGGACGAGGATGGCGCGTGCTCCAGTGAGGATGAGCGAGGCACGTTGGCCGGCCGGAGAAGAAGCGCACGTGCGCGTGGGGCCGGTGACAGCGTGCGCAGTGTGGTGAGGCGAGGCTAGGGTGGTTGCCTAGGGGCGGCGGTGCTGCTGGATCGATCTAGTGGAGAAGATGAGGTGACGACGTGGCGGAGACAGAGAGGAAGAGAACTAGGGAGTGGTTTATAAAGGGAGACCTTTAGTCCCGGTTGGAGCTACCAACCGGGACTAAAGATTCTTTAGTTCCGGACGATGGTTAGAAGCAGGGACTAAAGGTCTGAGCTTTAGTCCGGGGTGTAGCCACGACCCGGGAGTAAATGGCATTTTGGCGGGCCGCGAAAACTGTAGCTCCACCTTTAGTCCTGGGTGGTTGATGCACCCAGGAGTAAAGGGGGGCTGCAGTTGACTTTCTCCAATTTCCATAAGTTTTTTTTCTTTTTTTATATATTTCTTTTATATAAATATGCAGAGAGTTATTAATTGCCTAATAAATAAAATATTATCCAAAAAAATTATAAATTTTTTTTGACTTGGTTTTGCATTATTATACACAACAAAAAATTGTAAACTAAACTCTTTTGTTTTACTGTATAAATATTTGACATAGTGTAAATAATAATTACAATTTGCACCATGCAAAAATATACTACTTAATTAAAATCATTAAAACTATTGCTTTTCGATAAGAAATTAGTTTTCACATCTTATTAACGTTCATCATTTGGTTTTTCATCACACATTCTCCACGGGAAATCCACCGTCTAGCAGAAAATTCATTTAAACCGTAGAAAATATGAAAACACGACAAAAAAATCTAAAGTCACAATTATTACATAATAGGTCTAATACATCACTATATATATCAAGCGGGCACAATAGTGAACTTCTTCTTAATATATATCCCTTGGTTATGATCGCACCGTAACCATGGAGTGTTCTCATCATTTAGCTGGATGCTTGGGTCTTTGTTCACTGTGAAGGGTGGAATTCGGTTATTCTTTTCATAATCTTCTGATATGTCTAACTTGTCTTCAATTCCGACGATGTTTCTTCTTCCTAAAAGAACTATGTGGCGCTTTGGCTCATTGATTGGGTCGTTGTTGTTTTTCCCTCTCTTTGGTTTTGTAGACATGTCCTTGACATAGAACACCTGATTCACATCCTTAGCAAGGATGAATGGTTTATCTTTGTACCCAATATTGTTGAGGTCCACGATTGTCATTCCATACTGGTTGTCGATTGCTACCCCGCCTCTAGTTGCCTTTACCTATTGGCACTTGAACAAAGGTACCTTAAAAGTAGGTGCATAGTTTAGTTCCCATATCTCCTCTATGCGGCCATAATATGTTTGCTTATTTCCATTAGGGTTGGTGGCATCTATGCGGACACCACTGTTTTGGTTGGTGCTCCTTTTATCTTGGGCTAGTGTGTAAAATGTATTCCCATTTATCTCGTACCCTTTGTATATGAGGATATGCCACGATGGCTACCTAGCCAACAAATAAAGTTGCTCATCAATACTCTCATCACCCTGACATTCTTTTCGCATCTAGTCGCTGAAAGTTTCCATGTGCTGACACGTAATCCAAGCTTCAGACTTCCCTAGAAACTCAGATCGGAGCAACTCTTTATGTGTCTCGATATATGGATCCACCAAAGAGGAGTTTTGTAGAACTGTGTAGTGTGCTTTATTAAAATAATTGTCCTGCATACCAATATATGGTTTCTTTCCTAGTGTCCCCTTTCCACTTAGTCTCCCCTTGTGTCGTGATTCAAGAACACCAATCGGGTCAATGGTCGGGAATAAAGTCAACACAAAACTCAATGACCTCCTCTGTTCCATAGCCCTTGGCGATGCTTCCTTCTGGTCGAGCACGGTTGTGAATATATTTCTTTAGGACTCCCATGAACCTCTTAAAGGGGAACATGTTGTGTAGGAACACAAGACCGATAATGCTAATCTCCTTGACCAGGTGAACTAGGTGGTGTGTCATGATATTAAAGAAGGAAGGAGGGAACACCAACTCAAAGCTGATAAGACATTGAACCACATCATTCTGTAGTTTAGCTAGATCCATTGGATCGATTGCCTTCTGAGAAATTGCATTGAGGAATGCACATAGCTTCACGGTGGCTAGACGTACATTTGGAGGTAGAATTCCTCTTAATGCAATGGGAAGCAATTATGTCATGAGCACATGGTAGTCATGGGACTTTAAGTTTAGGAATTTCTTCTCTGGCACATTTATTATACCCTTTATATTCGAGGAGAATCCAGATGGTACCTTGATGCTTGCTAGGCATTCAAACATACTTTTCTTCTCTTCTTTGCTAAGAGTGTAGCTGGCAGGACTTAAGTAATAGCATCCATCATCTGTCTTCTCTAGATGCAGGTTGTCTCATTCTTTCAAACACCGCAGGTCCTGTCGTGCTTCAAGTGTGTCCTTAGGCTTCCCATACACACCCATGAAGCCTAGCAGGTTCACACAAAGATTCTTCATCAGGTGCATCACGTCGATCGTGCTATGGACCTCTAGGACTTACCAATAGGGTAGCTCTCAAAATATGGACTTCTTCTTCCACATGGGTGCATGATCGTCGGTGTCGTTCGGAATAGGTTCACTGCCATGTGCCTTTCGAAATACTACTTTCACATCCTTGACCATATTGAGTACATCCTCACCAGTTCGATTGCCTGGCTTAGTCTGGTGGTCTGCCTTACCTTTAAAATGCTTGCCTTTCTTTGTTAGGGGGTGATTCGTAGGAAGAAATCGACGATGGCTGTGGCAGAACCGCCTAATCTAATGCCTCACAGGAGTGCTTGTCTTCCATTAGACACTAAGCACTCAAGGGAGAACACTAAATTACTCGGTTCCATCGGGCACACCCCAGGGGAGAACCCAAAAATCCACATTTTTGCCATCAGGATCACAAATGAGAGAACAAAGCTTACATCATTCTTAACCATTTCATACATCCCTTTTAGTACAACATCAGAGTATAATAGTTATGGTATAACAGCGGAATGTAATCATATTATCAGAGTTATAAATAAATTAATGTACAGCGGAATTTAAACATGTGATCAGAATTATAGCGGAAATAAACATCTATTAATGATATGATGAAGTATTGATATATAAACTACTACAACAGATTATGAAACTTTCATTTATAAAAACATTTGGTGAGAGTTATAAATAAAAACTACGATCGCGACGTAAAGGAATCCTCGCTGAGCCCACTAGGAGGAATCCACACACAAAGGTCAGCTCTAGCATCAACCTGTCACCTGCAACAGGGGGAATAAAACCCTGAGTACTCAATTGTACTCAGCAAGACTTACTCGACAGGAGGAAAGAAAAGACTCCAAGGATATGCAAGGCTATTTGGCTTGTGGGTTGCATTTGCAGGAAGCATTACTAAGCGTGCGTCCTTATATTCGATTTTTATTAATAGCCGCATTGGTTCATTAACTAACCATTCTATGTAAGCACCTGTGCTACTTTCAAGTAGGTGGTAAGCAATCATATTTCCTTTTCCATCTTTCATCTTTCATCTTCAGTTCTTACTACGATGCTAAACCGTAGACAAGCCATACCGGATAGCTCGGCGATTCGCGAATCAATGCCCCCAGCTGGGTACCCCGAAAACACACGCCCTGCTTGTACCCCGGGCACAAGCAGGACCAACCCATCACTCTCCTGTCCCGGGTGTCCAGGTCCCCGTCCAAACTGGGACTCCAAGCCCCCGCCTCTGAGTCCCGGACTCAGTGCGGTGGAAGGACCTCCTCCACCAAAACAAACCCTAACAGTCGGTCCGGAAAGAGCCGGATCCGCGACAAGAGAGCAACAAGTCTTCCAAGCGCCCATACACAAGTATGTGCTCGGGATAATAAGTCTGTGACCTGCCTAGAGTCATATGCAACGATCGGTCCTTAACCGACCAGACAGGGAAAAATAGTGTAACCAAGCTATGCCCCATGTCCACGGCGACACAACTCCTTACACTCACCAATACCCAAACCATATCCCTGCCCGGTCACCATTTTGATATTTTCCAAGTGATAGTAATCCGATAATATATTTCCTATCTCTCGCGAGTGACAGGCAATCACTCGACTTCTACCAGAGTCCTGTAGCATAGCATTCTACACGATCCTGTCATACTAGTAAGACTCATAGGAATAAAGATATATATGCAAGTGGGTTTCATTCAACTCCTTAAACTTAATGCACAAATATAATTTAAACTGCAGAAAGTAGGGGTTATGCACCGGGGCTTGCCTGGGTAAAATATAACCAAAAGTTAGCATTCCATCTTCATGATATGATCACCATAGCATCATCTTTCAGCTACTCCAGTTGATATCATCGATCCACCGTCGTTCCTATTATGATATGTATTGATGCAAATGCATATATGTAAATAATCAACGACAGCCGAAATTCTTAGAAATCCAATCACGCTTCCAAAAGTACCATTTCTCCAGCAACTCCCGATGACACCACAGTCCATCGACGTCCCTCCATCGACGTCGAACTCACAGTACTCGGCAAACAGACACAATTAAATATTCACATAAATTCAACTGCGTTCCAAAAATTATGAAACTTTATGGATAGGTGGGGTTCGATTTTAGATGAATTTAGGAAGAAGAAGTGATGGAATCGGAGTTAGCATAGTGGAGATATTAATTGTGCAAGGTGGCCGCTAATCAATCATGAGGAGAGAAAATGAAACGTGATTAGTGGCCACGTGCTGCCGCTGGTTATTAGAAAGGGAAAAGGAATAAAGAAATTGGTGGCGTGGATTAATGGCTCATGACTCTTGACTTTATGTGCATAGGAGCTGAGTTGGTTCACGGCTTTGCTACTAGCACATGGTATAGGACAAGCTGCTGCTGTGGACTTAAATAAAGAGCAGAGTGGGTGTATGGCTAGGATTCTTTGAGAGAGATACAGAGAGCACTGGGCGTTTGTGCTCCTCAGCTCATCCACCATGGACAACTGCTGGACTTTCACCTGATGGCGATTCTAGCCATGACTTCCAAATCTAAGGGCATGGGGAGGTAGAAGGGAGGTAGGGGATGTATGGGGACTATCTACCTTGGTCTATTGTAGCTTGAGGAAGGAGATCAACAGAGCGTAGCCTTCCCAGGCAAGAACAGAGAAACTCGATTTAGAGAGTAAGATGGTGAGCGGTGGAGTGGGATGGCTCAGCAGGCTTAGCGTGTCCTTTATAGGCAGGAGATGCGGGGTTGGAGGTGGAACTGGCATTTGGCTAGCTAGTCATGTGAATTGGATTTCACGTGATGAACTTGGAGTGGGTCTTTGGTCATGAGTGCATTAATTCAATTGATAGACTTTGAGTGGTCTTTGAACTTGACGAGCACGTCAGGACTAGAGTGTGCTTTGGGCTAAACGTGCTTGGTGGTGGGGTGCTGATTCATGCATGCAGGTCAAGGAATTAATGGGGAAGGAGACCACAGGTCAAGAAAACATTAGAGAATGAGAAGATCAATTGCAGATTAGCTACCTCAGCTGATTATTGCAGCTCGGGAGAAATCGATAGACGCAACATTCACAGACAAGAACAGAGAAACTTGATTTGAGAGAAGCAAGTGAGCAGTGGAGCGGAACGGCTCGGCGTAACCTTTTAAAAACAGGAGACGCAGGAATGGAGAAGCAAAGACGCGACAGCGACGCGTCATAAGGTTAGTGGCTAAACTAGCTTGCTTAAAGGTAATAAAGCCCCACGGGATGGACGCGGTGCTTCGGATGAACAGTGTTTTCTGCGGAGCTACAGTGTTTTCTACGTGTGAACAGTGGTTTCCCCGCGTGAACAGTGATTCTACGCGCTACAGTGTTTCTATGTTGATTCTGCACGCCGTGTTTCTCGCGCTACAGTACGCCGTGCAAGATGGTGCCAGGCACAATGAACTGTGTTTTGATTTCTAGGCGCGTATGGTGCACGCCGAAAAAAATAAACGAAGCTGCTGCGCTTTCTTTCTCGTTAGTTCGTGCTTAACAAAATAAATCCGTGAGTTTATATATATATATGTATCGTTCTATTTATTAATGGATTTTATTTTATTTATAAAAGTTGATTTTCATGCTTAATCTAACCGAACAAAACGTTCTCTAGAATCGTCGTCGGACATTCCTGAATATTTCTACGCACTGCGTAATTTATCTTGAGCGTTTATTTGAGTCCACGAAACTAAGTCACACAGGATTCACTTATCGCATCGAGTACTTTTTATATATAAAAAAAATTGAGAGACTCGTTTCGAAAATTTTTGATTAGGCCTAAATCGTGGCGCTAAACACGATCGTAACACCGGGGTGTTACAATCAACCCCCCTTAAAAAGAATCTCGTCCCGAGATTCGAAACTGGAAGCAGAAAAGGGGAAATACGATTACATTCCGTAGGTCAGGGATTACACGAAAGATTACACGACTTCGAACACTAAACCACACGGGGATCTAGGAATACCTGGTTAAGAGCAACTTGATACACCTAAGACCTACTCCCAAAGTCGGGATAGACGAGGACAATGGAGAAACAACAAGATAATGATTATCCAAAACATGGCGTAGCACCAACAAATCCAGAAACAGTCGACTGAGAAGTAAAACATCGTGAACCCTAAGGCCAACTAACCAAGGGAACTTGAACTTCTTCGACGAACCGGATCCTTCCTTCTTCTCAGATCACACTATCACCTTAGACTGCCGAACCTAGCTTCACTAGGTCGACTGAATTTCGTAGCTCTGCTCCGCATGCGAGGGAATGGGATGAAGAAAAAGAGCAAGGTCCAAGGGGACTTTATAGAGGAGAACGGAGAGGGGAAACAACGCACCAGAGGTGGAGGCGGAGTGAATGGGATACACAGATGGTTCATGCTGTGGGGATAAGCACAACCATGGTGTGCTTCCTGCGCGAGCGGCGGAGGGGGAAAATAAAAGAGAGTAGAGGGGGTCCGCTCGACGAGGCAGGCGTGCAGGCGACCATGTTCACAAAAGAAGAAAAGAGGGAGGGGAAGGGGGGGTCCGGTATGGGGAACGACGGTGTGAGGCAGAGAGCCGACCGGACGCCAGGAAAGGAAAAGTGCACAGTGCACAAGGACAGCGAGTGCGGCACAATGCTGCGGCCACGCGAGAAAAGGAAGCTAAAGGGCCTGACACAGACGGCGTTTACAGGGCATGCAACGAAATAACCGGCATACATAGCGTTGTCAACTAAACACAGGGCTTGGGACATGACATCTACTCAGGCTTTTACAAGCACTCTCTACTACTCGAGACTATCCTTCCTTACTACTCTTCTTTTCTTTCCTTTACTCGACCACGTCCATCTTTCATGTAGACTAATACCATGGCATACTTTCTTCCTCCAAACCACCTCCTTTTTGTTTACTTTGATAGTACACTATTGCATCAACCTATTGTGGACTTCCCGTTTGAACACCTAAACATTACCAAGGAGAAAATTTTGTAGCAAAATGGTACGGCAGTGTAACTTGGTAAAGGTACTTGGTCAAAAACCTCGATACCAACGCGTGCCGAGCAGCGTCACCATGTGGCAGCTGTTCCATAGGGAGCCCTCGGTTTCGTCGTGGCACCATAAGCTTTTAACTAGGCAACTATTACCAACTTACACACCATGAAGGCGGTGGGGTCATAGACCACAAAGTGAGGGGAGTATTGCAAGGGAAAAATTTAAACAACAAAGGTTCCCTCCACAACAAGGGACAAGGAATACAAATCCAACGACGGATTTGGTTTAAAAAGATTCAAGTATTCTGTTGGGACATCCACAATTAGTCGCTACAGTATCCAATAACATCCAATCATGGCTGATCTGCTTGGCATCTGAATGCCAACTTCTCTTGTAACTCACTTATCATCGCCCTTGAAAACTTAGAGCAAGCCTAACAAGACTTTAAAGTAAATGAACGCAATAAACACAGCGAAATAATAAAAATGCATGTTCCAACGATCTTACACGGGTACAACGTATAGGCATTCAGGCTCCTGTTCCCAACACAGCATTCACCTACGATCGAACGATCTCAACAACTCCGAAGGACGAACAGCAGACAAGAGTACAATACTGGGGGATAGTGATGAAAAACACTACTACTACTACGGGCACAACGTCCCAAGGCAACTAGTCTACATCCTCGCGGGGCAACGGCTGAGTGAGAGGAACCAAGGGCTCTTCATCTGACACTTCCGAGGGTGGAGGTGTGGGCGGTGCTATAACACTAGTTCTTCTTCTTTCTGGCGGGTGGAGAGGGATCCCTTCCAAGATCGGGGCATCCTGCCTTCCATCAACCAGCGACCTCCGCCTGGCCCTAGTGAACAGATAGGCCTCACCCAGCTGATGGACATGCCGATCTTTAGCCTCCTTCAGAGATTCCTCCATGGTGGCCTCTCGGCTCTCAGCAGCTGCAGCGCTGGCATGCGCTTCGGCGAGCTGCACCTGGAGCATCCGGTTGAAGACCTCAGCTTCCTCGGCGCGCCGAAGGCACGCCCTCAGCTCCAAGGCTTGACGGTCGTACAGCTCATCCAGAGCGAGCAGGTACGTGGTCAAGTGCACCATAGTGGGACTATCCTCTTGCACATCCCGCCCTTGCAAAGCCTCCATGCGAGCCCTCCATGCCCGCCGGTTCCTATCCAAAGGTGGAAAGAACCGCATGGGGGTACGGGCAATGGGCTCCTCATAGATCTGGCAGAGGTACCGTAAGGCTTTGCGGGCCACAACCTGGTAGGTGTCGGTGAAGCTAAACCCGGTTGCGGTCACACTCCAGGCTTCGGTGAGGTCGGGGAACTCTTCACTCTTCCCGATGTAGACGGTAACCTCACACCGCTCAGTGCCATGCTCCTCATACTCACGGCCCTCATACTCGGGGCGATCATTGACTCCGAGCTTTTGCAGGGTGGCATGCAGGATTTTGGGAAACCCCTCAACATTCAGGCAGTAGGTGCTAACCCAGGCTCCTGCCATCTCTGGCGGTGGTTGCAAGGGAGGCTGAGCGAAAAGCTAGCTCAAGGGAGAAGCTAAGCGAGCTAAAGTGCGCTGAGTGGTGGTACCAATGGCTAAGCTAGGCTCTACTTATAAAGGCGGAGCGTTCAGTGGTCCTGGCGCGGTTCACCAGGGTTCCCGCGCGAAATCACTATGGTGGATCAACCAAATTCCACGAGTTCGAGGCGAGCGACGTGCGGTGCCATTACTGACTAGTACGACTGCAGGGCAAGGGTCCGATAGGAGCGCAGAGAAGGGGTACTGAGAGACGTGGGTCACGACCGGCGCGAACCATGGGCGAACACGAAACACAAAGTCATAGCGCGGACCTAACTCTAGAACAGGAACGAGTCAATCGTGACACCTATGGAGGGTGTATCTACAAGCAATACGAGCGCTACAATGCACAAACAGGATATGCATGAATGCACGTCCTATACGTCCTTCCACTGTTGCCAGCATATAGGGCAACCGTTCTCAGATTTTTGGCACATCATTCTCTCCTTGTAGCTAGTCGATACTATCGGACTATGGTCGAGTCAGTGTACCTGCAGAAAACTTGATTAAGCCTATCTAAGTCAGCAGAGTGCCATCTATCCTGGATACATAACCATAGTAATAGGGCTACTTATATAACTTCGCATGTAAACGTCCTAACTTTTTGTAAAAACAGGTTGTCAAATTTTAGCTTAGAAAAGGTTTTGAAAGCTTTATTTCCTCATTTATGCTCTGATACCACCTGTGGCAGAACCGCCTAATCTAATGCCTCACAGGAGTGCTTGTCTTCCATTAGACACTAAGCACTCAAGGGAGAACACTAAATTACTCGGTTCCGTCGGGCACACCCCAGGGGAGAACCCAAAAATCCACATTTTTGCCATCAGGATCACAAATGAGAGAACAAAGCTTACATCATTCTCAACCATTTCATACATCCCTTTTAGTACAACATCAGAGTATAATAGTTATGGTATAACAGCGGAATGTAATCATATTATCAGAGTTATAAATAAATTAATGTACAGCGGAATTTAAACATGTGATCAGAATTATAGCGGAAATAAACATCTATTAATGATATGATGAAGTATTGATATATAAACTACTACAACAGATTATGAAACTTTCATTTATAAAAACATTTGGTGAGAGTTATAAATAAAAACTACGATCGCGACGTAAAGGAATCCTCGCTGAGCCCACTAGGAGGAATCCACACACAAAGGTCAGCTCTAGCATCAACCTGTCACCTGCAACAGGGGGAATAAAACCCTGAGTACTCAATTGTACTCAGCAAGACTTACCCGACAGGAGGAAAGAAAAGACTCCAAGGATATGCAAGGCTATTTGGCTTGTGGGTTGCATTTGCAGGAAGCATTACTAAGCGTGCGTCCTTATATTCGATTTTTATTAATAGCCGCATTGGTTCATTAACTAACCATTCTATGTAAGCACCTGTGCTACTTTCAAGCAGGTGGTAAGCAATCATATTTCCTTTTCCATCTTTCATCTTTCATCTTCAGTTCTTACTACGATGCTAAACCGTAGACAAGCCATACCGGATAGCCCGGCGATTCGCGAATCAATGCCCCCAGCTGGGTACCCCGAAAACACACGCCCTGCTTGTACCCCGGGCACAAGCAGGACCAACCCATCACTCTCCTGTCCCGGGTGTCCAGGTCCCCGTCCAAACTGGGACTCCAAGCCCCCGCCTCTGAGTCCCGGACTCAGTGCGGTGGAAGGACCTCCTCCACCAAAACAAACCCTAACAGTCGGTCCGGAAAGAGCCGGATCCGCGACAAGAGAGCAACAAGTCTTCCAAGCGCCCATACACAAGTATGTGCTCGGGATAATAAGTCTGTGACCTGCCTAGAGTCATATGCAACGATCGGTCCTTAACCGACCAGACAGGGAAAAATAGTGTAACCAAGCTATGCCCCATGTCCACGGCGACACAACTCCTTACACTCACCAATACCCAAACCATATCCCTGCCCGGTCACCATTTTGATATTTTCCAAGTGATAGTAATCCGATAATATATTTCCTATCTCTCGCGAGTGACAGGCAATCACTCGACTTCTACCGGAGTCCTGTAGCATAGCATTCTACACGATCCTGTCATACTAGTAAGACTCATAGGAATAAAGATATATATGCAAGTGGGTTTCATTCAACTCCTTAAACTTAATGCACAAATATAATTTAAACTGCAGAAAGTAGGGGTTATGCACCGGGGCTTGCCTGGGTAAAATATAACCAAAAGTTAGCATTCCATCTTCGTGATATGATCACCATAGCATCATCTTTCAGCTACTCCAGTTGATATCATCGATCCACCGTCGTTCCTATTATGATATGTATTGATGCAAATGCATATATGTAAATAATCAATGACAGCCGAAATTCTTAGAAATCCAATCACGCTTCCAAAAGTACCATTTCTCCAGCAACTCCCGATGACACCACAGTCCATCGACGTCCCTCCGTCGACGTCGAACTCACAGTACTCGGCAAACAGACACAATTAAATATTCACATAAATTCAACTGCATTCCAAAAATTATGAAACTTTATGGATAGGTGGGGTTCGATTTTAGATGAATTTAGGAAGAAGAAGTGATGGAATCGGAGTTAGCATAGTGGAGATATTAATTGTGCAAGGTGGCCGCTAATCAATCATGAGGAGAGAAAATGAAACGTGATTAGTGGCCACGTGCTGCCGCTGGTTATTAGAAAGGGAAAAGGAATAAAGAAATTGGTGGCGTGGATTAATGGCTCATGACTCTTGACTTTATGTGCATAGGAGCTGAGTTGGTTCACGGCTTTGCTACTAGCACATGGCATAGGACAAGCTGCTGCTGTGGACTTAAATAAAGAGCAGAGTGGGTGTACGGCTAGGATTCTTTGAGAGAGATACAGAGAGCACTGGGCGTTTGTGCTCCTCAGCTCGTCCACCATGGACAACTGCTGGACTTTCACCTGATGGCGATTCTAGCCATGACTTCCAAATCTAAGGGCATGGGGAGGTAGAAGGGAGGTAGGGGATGTATGGGGACTATCTACCTTGGTCTATTGTAGCTTGAGGAAGGAGATCAACAGAGCGTAGCCTTCCCAGGCAAGAACAGAGAAACTCGATTTAGAGAGTAAGATGGTGAGCGGTGGAGTGGGATGGCTCAGCAGGCTTAGCGTGTCCTTTATAGGCAGGAGATGCGGGGTTGGAGGTGGAACTGGCATTTGGCTAGCTAGTCATGTGAATTGGATTTCACGTGATGAACTTGGAGTGGGTCTTTGGTCATGAGTGCATTAATTCAATTGATAGACTTTGAGTGGTCTTTGAACTTGACGAGCACGTCAGGACTAGAGTGTGCTTTGGGCTAAACGTGCTTGGTGGTGGGGTGCTGATTCATGCATGCAGGTCAAGGAATTAATGGGGAAGGAGACCACAGGTCAAGAAAACATTAGAGAATGAGAAGATCAATTGCAGATTAGCTACCTCAGCTGATTATTGCAGCTCGGGAGAAATCGATAGACGCAACATTCACAGACAAGAACAGAGAAACTTGATTTGAGAGAAGCAAGTGAGCAGTGGAGCGGAACGGCTCGGCGTAACCTTTTAAAAACAGGAGACGCAGGAATGGAGAAGCAAAGACGCGACAGCGACGCGTCATAAGGTTAGTGGCTAAACTAGCTTGCTTAAAGGTAATAAAGCACCACGGGATGGACGCGGCGCTGCGGATGAACAGTGTTTTCTGCGGAGCTACAGTGTTTTCTACGCGTGAACAGTGGCTTCCACGCGTGAATAGTGATTCTACGCGCTACAGTGTTTCTATGTTGATTCTGCGCGCCGTGTTTCTCGCGCTATAGTCTACGCGCTACAGTACGCCGTGCAAGATGGTGCCAGGCACAATGAACTGTGTTTTGATTTCTAGGCGCGTATGGTGCACGCCGAAAAAAATAAACGAAGCTGCTGCGCTTTCTTTCTCGTTAGTTCGTGCTTAACAAAATAAATCCGTGAGTTTATATATATATGTATCGTTCTATTTATTAATAGATTTTATTTTATTTATAAAAGTTGATTTTCATGCTTAATCTAACCGAACAAAACGTTCTCTAGAATCGTCGTCGGACATTCCTGAATATTTCTACGCACTGCGTAATTTATCTTGAGCGTTTATTTGAGTCCACGAAACTAAGTCACACAGGATTCACTTATCGCATCGAGTACTTTTTATATATAAAAAAAATTGAGAGACTCGTTTCGAAAATTTTTGATTAGGCCTAAATCGTGGCGCTAAACACGATCGTAACACCGGGGTGTTACAATGGCCAAGGTACACGACCTTTCGACATTTTTTCAAGAATATACCTTTAATGTCATCGAAATAGTGCGTGCATGCATTATATCCCTTGTTTGATTGTCCTGAAAGATTACTTAGAGCAGGCCAATCATTGATTGTTACAAATAACAATGCTCTCAAGTCAAAGTGCTCATGTTTGTGCTCATCCCACACACGTACACCTGGTCTGTTCCACAAAAGTAGAAGTTCTTCAACTAGTGGCCTTAGGTACATATCGATGTCATTACCAGGTTGCCTTGGGCCTTGGATGAGCACTGGCATCATAATAAACTTACGCTTCATGCATAACCAGGGAGGAAGGTTGTAGATACATAGAGTAACAGGCCAAGTGCTATGACTACTGCTCTGCTCCCCGAAAGGATTCATACCATCCATACTTAAAGCAAACCTTAAGTTTCTTGCATCATTTGTAAACTCCGGGAATTCTCTATCGATTGCTCTCCACTGGGACCCATCAGCAGGGTGTCTCAACATATTGTCTACCTTACGGTCTTCTTTGTTCCATCACAACAACTTTGCATGGTCTTTGTTTCTGAACAGATGTTTCAAGCGTGGTATTATAGGAGCATACCACATAATCTTGGCAGAGATTTTCTTCGTGGGACGTTCGCCCTCAACATCACCAGGGTCATCTTGCCTGATCTTATACCACGATGTATGACATATTGGGCATGCATCTAACTTCTCGTACTTCTCGCCACGATAGAGTATGTAGTCATTAGGACATGCATGTATCTTCTAGATTTCTAATCCCAAAGGGCAGACTACCTGTTTTGCTTCGTACGTAGTGGCAGACAATTCATTATCCTTCAGAAGCATCTTCTTTTGGATTTTCAGTAACTCCCCAAATCCCTTGTCAGATACACCATTCTTTACCTTCCATTACAGCAATTCCAGTGTGGTACCCAACTTTTTTTGCCCTGCATCACAAGTTGGGTATAGCAATTTCTTGTGATCCTCTAGCATGCGCTCGAACGTGATCTTCTCCATTTCACTTTCGCATTCTCTTTGTGCGTCACGAATGGCCTGACCAAGATCATCAGCGGGCTCATCTTCTGCCCCTACCTCTTCTTCAGCTTCCCCCATTGCAGTATCATTGAAGGCCCCATATTCAACAATAATGTCATCATCGTCCCATTGTTCTTCTTCACCTTCTTCCATTACAACTCTAGTTTCTCCGTGCTTCGTCCAACAAATATAGTTTGGCATGAAACCCGACTTCAACAAGTGTGAATGAAGACTCCTTGAGCTAGCATATTCCTTCAAATTCTTACATATGGCACATGGGCAGCACATGAAATCATTGCGTTTGTTTGCCTCGGCCACACGTAAGAAAGAATGCATGCCCTCAATGAACTCTTGGGAGCGGCGATCAGCATTGTACATCCAATACCGTCTCATCTGCATTACATGACATACATACCATATTAAAACTTAGAACATAATTAGTTAATTATACGATATGCATGCCACCGCACAAGGTATTAATTTATGAAAGTCTCGCTACAATGTAGATAATCCCAACCACCACTAAAAAAAGTAAACCTAAAATGCACTTCAGCAGCATAATGATTTCGCGACCAATCCCAACTAAAACAGATAGATCATGCATTTGTTCAACATCTATGGGCTTCTTCCACAGGATCACTACCTCATCAGCCGTCGTAGCCACCTGTGCAAGAGAGTTTTGCACGTGTTCAACATACTCTTCCTCCCAGTACCAGCCTGAACATTCAGTGCCATCCCACTGAAATTAAAACAAAAAATTAGAACTTTAATCACAATCATCATGAAAATAAGTATAAATTAACCATAATCATCAAATGCGACAAAATAACTCATATTGCGATCCGGACACTTGTAGAAGATACGGCCCTTGTTGGGACACTTCTTCCTCACCCGGTACTCCATCACAATCTTCTCCTCACACTTGCCACATGCAATGAGAGGGAGATCCGGCCTCAGTCGCTTTGTAACCCGATGAGAGGCCGAAGACCTAGAAGCAGTTGCCATCTACTCTCTATACTCATTTTTAATATAATATAAATTTCTCATTTTATAAACAAATAAAATTAAAAAAACTCTAAAATTCTCTATATCTCTAAAGCATGAAGTGTGCTATGTAGGCTAGAAATGAAAGCTCAATACTAGTTTTAAATAACTACTTTAACCTTTCTTCATCCAAATATGCAAACTTTAAAGTGATTTTGAGCTTAAATGGCTTACAAATAAAAAAAAATCTACCATAAAAAAATCACATATATTTAGTCCACAAAATGAAATAAGCTACTGATGAAACATGAGAGTATAAAGTTGGTAACCTTTAGAACCGAAGAATTGATGGAGGAATAGAAGAAATCTTGTGATCACCGATGATGAGGAAGAAGAGAGGCCGGCGATGAAACAAGAACACTGAGCTCGAAGTGGCTCGGGCTCTGGGAGGAACAAGAGGTATATAGGAGGGGGCCTTTAGTCCCAGTTATAGACAGAAACCGGGACTAAAGGTCCCTTTCTAATCCCGAACGGAGCCTCCAGCCGGGAGTAGACTTTTACTCCCGGTTGGAGGGACCAACCAGGAGTAAAAGTGAACCTTTATTTCCAGTTGGTAGCTCCAACCAGGACTAAAGTTCCCCTCCAGCAAAAGCCTGGCACAGTAGCCGTTGGATAGGGAGCCAGGGACCTTTAGTCCCGGTTGGAGCTACCAACCGGGACTAAAGGTTTCTCTAGTCCCGGACGCAAAAAATACCGGGACTACAACCAAATTTCGAAGTGGATCAAATGTCGTTTCTCTACTAGTGTTAGTCACAGTTGTATGGTTATCATTAATCACTGAAACCACTTACCTTTAGGGATCTAGATGCTCACAATCATCGAATCGTCCAACGAGTTCATTTGCAAAGTGGACACATCTCTAGTCGACCATATTGCTTCGTACTACATAGCATATTAATTCTCTCCTACAAAACTCTGTAATTTCTTTGTGTTCAAGTAATTCAATTTAGGCCGTCCCTAGTGGAAAAGCGTATTAATTCTCCCACCGTGGGATCATCTAGATGGAAATATTCCCGAACCCCTCTACTTCTACCAACTGCTCCGCCAATCACCCCATAGTCCGACATTGTTTCAATCTATCATTGGATTATCTGGTAAACTTTTCAACACAGTGACAACTTTTCTGTTGATCACCAGACCAAGTCTCATTATCCAGTGAGTATGATCGCCTCTCACAAGCGGATCATTGGATGTTCTTGGGTCATCTCAATTATTTTTCTCTTATTTTTACTTAGTTTCTTCTACGACTTCATACCACTTGTTTCCTTGCATCCCTAGAACATAACTGAACTTGTCTAACACGTCTTAGCAAACATGTTACTACTATTGATCATGCAAGTATATTAATAACAACACCACTAAGGACAAGAGATAGGGATACTGTTCACTAAAGCCAGCACTATACTGATTTTCACCTTATTAGAGCTCGTTTGGAATGCTGAATTTCATATTAACTATAAGAATTTTACGGGACTCAGTTCAATTTTACATAAAATCACAAGAACATGCGTTCCATATAGTCTTAACTTCCTAATTTTGTGTTATCTCTACACTAAGAGCACCTCCATTGTGCTGAAAAAGAGAACCGTTGGCAGGACGCGAACCATGGTTGTCAGACCCCAAACCAAATGTTGCAGATGGTTTGAACCCAAAAAGATAATAAGAAGCAGTAGCTGGCAAGCACGTAAGCTACTGGCACTTGCTCGAGGAGAGAACAGAGCTGCTTTTTGCTTTATTTATTGTGACACGGGTCCCACTCATCGATTTAGCACCGGATCAGTCAAACTTCTAGACATGGAATTCCAATAGACATGAACTTCTAGATACTGGCCACTGCTGCCTGCGCGGCGATTTACTTAGTATAGAAAAAATCTTAAAAAATATGGCTTATATGTATAATATGTTTTTTCATCGCGTTGCTACGAAATGTTAATCTATTTAGTACATTAAATGAGAAAATATGGGAAGGAAAGGTAACATGATTTTTTTTTCATTACAATGTTGTAAACGAACATAGAGGTTGGTTGTCATTACATGGTGCCTATTCTAGGCCAGCAAATCAATGACATGTTAGTAGAAAAAAGTATTTGATGGAGTTGGACTCAAGCAACTAACACACTTAGATTCAAAGCACAACATTGGCTAGGATTACATTATAGGTGGAAAGAGCAAAAACTACAACACAAGTACGTCTCCTAATGCGAGGGTTTACAAAAGAGTAAATTAGGATCCACTCCCCTTAGGTGAAACTACAACATATTTCGAAAATCTGAAATTACACGAAAGATTACACGACGTCGAACACTAAATTACACCAGAATTTAAAGTCACATGGTTAAGAGCAATCTAGTACAACCAAGGCTTACTCCAGAAGTCGGGATAGACGAGGGCAATTGAGAAACAACAAGATAATTATTATCCAAAACATGGTGTATGACCAACAGATCCAGAAACAGGAGACTGAGAAGTCAAACATCTTGAACCCTAAGACCAAACTAACCAAGGGTAGACTTGAACTTCTTCGAAAACCAGATCCCTTCTTCTCAGATTACACCATCGCCTCTGTCAGACGAACCTAGTTCCACAATGATGACTGGATCTCGTAGCTCTGCTTCGGATTCGAGAGGGATGGGGATGAAGAAGAAGAGCAAGGACCAAGGGCATCTTATAGTGGCGAATGGAGATGGGGCGCAGCGCACCGGAAGTGGAGACAACATAGATGGGATACACTGTCGGTTCACGCTGTGGGGATAAAGTCGGCCATGGCGCGCTCCCTGCGCAAGCGAGCGGAGGGGGGAATAAAGGAGAGGAGAGAGGGTTCGCTTAACGAGGGAGGCGTGCGGGCGGCCGTGTCCCCAAAAGAAAAAAGAAGGGAGGAGGTCCAGTACGGGACTTGACATCCACTTAGGCTTTTCTAAGCACTCTCTACTATCTAAGGCTAACTTTTTCTAGGTGTTCTTCTTTCCTTCCCTTCCTTGTCCACAATATGCGTCAATCTTTATATGAAGTGAGATCGCAACATACATGCTTCCTCCGAAACCACCTCCTCTTGTTTACTTTGAGATAACACTATTTCATCAACCCGTTGTGGATTTCCCGTTCAAACACCCGAATATTTGTATCAAAAGTGGTATGGCGGTGTAACCTGGTAAAGGTACTTGGTCAACAACCTCGATACCAGCGCGTGCCGAGCAGCGTCACCGTGTGGCAGTTGTTCCATAGGGCCCTCGATTTTGTCATGGCACCATAAGCTATTAACCAGGCAACTACTACCAACTTACACGCAATGAAGACAGTGGGGTCATAGACCACAGAATCAGAGGAGTATTGCAAGGAAAGATTCAAACAACGAGGGTTCCTTTTGCAACAAGGGACAAGGACTTCAAATCCAACAACGGGTTTGATTTAAAGAGATTTAAGTGTTCTGTTGGGACATCCACAATTAGTCGATACAGCGTCCTATGTTATCCAATCACGACTGGTCTGCTCACATCCGAATGGTGATTTCTCTTGTAACCCACTTAACATCGCTCTCGAAAACCCTAAGCACGTCTAACAAGACTTAAGGTAGATGGACGCAATAACACAGCAAAATAAATAAAATGCATATTCCAAAACGTCCTTATGCAGGTACAACATATATGCACTTACTCTCCCATTCTCGACACATCATTTACCTTTCCTACGATCAGACTACCTCAACAACTACGGACGAAATACAACAGAAAGATTACAATACCGGTGGACAACAATGAAAGACACTACTAACTACAGGATACATTATCCCAAGGCAACTAATCTACTTTGGACCACACATCTTCATTCTCGGGCTCAGTGAAATCTTCTACCACCCTGGCTATGGATCTGCCTCCTCTCTTGGCAACGGCTAAGTGAGAGGAATCAAGGGTTCTACTTCTGACACTTCCGAGGGTGGGTGGTACTGCAACACCGGTTCTCCTTCTTTCTGGCGGATAGACAGGGATCCCCTCCACGATCAATGGATCCTGTTGTTCAGCAGCCAACGTCCTCCGCTTGGCCCTAGTGACAAGGTAGGCCTCTCCCAACTGATGAGCATGTTGATCTTTAGCCTCCTTTAGAGCTTCTGACATGGTAGTCTCCTGACTCTCAGCGGCTGTCACATCGGCATGCGCTTCGATAAGCTGCACGTGGAGCATCCTGGAGAAGATCTCGGCTTCCTCGGCTCGCCAAAGGCACTTCCTTAGCTCCAAGGCTTGCCGGTCATACTGCTTATTAAGAGCAAGTAGGTACGTGGTCAAGTGCACCGTAGTAGGACTATCTTCTTGCGCATCCCGTCCTTGCAAAGCCTCCATGCGAGCCCTCCATGCCCGTTGATTCTTTTCCAAAGGTGGAAAAAACCTCATGGGGGTACAAGCAATGGGCTCTTTATAGATCTGGCAAAGGTACCGCAAGGCTTTGCGGGCCACAACCTGGTAGGTGTCAACGAAGTGAAACCGATTGCTATCACATTCCAGGCTTCAGTGATGTCGGGAAACTCTTCACTCTTCCCAATATAGACAGTAACTTCACACCTCTCAGTGCCATACTTTTCGTACTCATGGCCCTCATACTCGGGATGATCTTTGACTCCGAGCTTTTGCAGGGTGGAATATAGGATTTTGGGAAAACCCTCAATGTTCAGGCAGTAACTACTAACCTAGGCTCCTGCCATCGCTGGCGGTGGTTGCAAGGAAGGACTGAGTGAAAAGCTGGCTCAAAAAGAAAAGCTAGGCGAGCTAAAGTGCACAGGGTGGTGGTACCAACTAGCTAAGCCAGACCCTGCTTATAAAGGTAGAGCAGTTAGTGGTCCTGGCGCGGTCCACCAAAGTTCCAGCACGAGATCACTATAAATGAATCGACCGAATTTTTCGTGCGTTCGAGGAGAGCGATGTCCGAGGACATTAATAACTAATACGGCTGCAAGACAAAGTTCCGACAAGAGCCCAGAAAAGAGTACGGGGAGACGCGGGTCACGATAGGCGTGAACCACAACCGATGTGAAGCACAAAGCCATAGTTTAGCATTAACTCCAGAAATAAAGACACATTTAGTGTACCTAGTAGAGAACTTGATTAAGCCTACCTAAGTCAGTAGAGTGACATCTATCCTGGATACATAACCATAGTAATAGGGCTACTTATACAACTTTGCATGCAACGTCCTAACTTTTTGAAAATAATTTATTGGCAAGTTTTAGTTTAAAAATAGGTTCCGAAGCTTTATTTCTTCATTTATGCTGATGGTGCTGCTGGTAGTGTAGGGCACATGAGCAGTGCAAGGAAGGCAGCAAATCTTCGGCCGTAGTCCGCAGCGATCGCCCTGATGTTTGCCATGGTGAGGTGGACACAGAGGTGCTAAGGGATGATGGGACGCTGCACGTCTGGGAAGTTGAACCTGCACTGGCTAGGGAGCCGTATTCATGGCGACCAACCCCAACCACCGACCACCTCGGGAGCAACGTGCACGCAATCCAAGTTGTCTCTTAGATGCATGTGTAAGTACAAATGTTCCTACATGGTCGGTGAATTATTTTTATCTGATGGTTAGGAGGAGAGGCATTAAATGTGTCCACCTGTCCGACTTATTTTTATGTGATGGTGGTATGGAGGGGAGGCATTAAATGTGTCCACTTGCTTTCGACCCACCCTGCAGTAGGTGAAGATGTCCAGTGCTTTCAAATTTACTGAGTGAATTTCTAGATAGCTTAGGGAGGCACTCGCCATCTTGTGTTATATACTTTGCACGTTCAGTCTATTGCACTCGTTGTATAAATTCTCTGGGGACCACCATTTATTGCTTCATCTTTACCGTGTTTTTTTGGTGGGTCTTTACCGTGCTTTTAGTGGACTATAAAACTTTATTTGTGGACAATTTTGAGTGTTAACACTTAAGTACTCTCTCCATCTTAAAATGAATATAATTATCACTTTTCAATATGTCAGACAATTTTAAATTTAATCAATGAGATAGAGGGTGTGGTTTTAAAGACGCGGCCAGAAATAGCGTGATGTGAACCTCAGGAATTGCCTTCTACTTTGTCAGGACCATCCAAAATCTTACAGACATTGTTTACGCTTCCAAGGCATTGAAAAAGTTAGTTCAAATTTGGTCACCTCCATTCTTTTTAGGTTCATACTTCGCCATTAATGGTGTCGCTATGGCGCCATGGCTGCATAGGACGATGGGACCATGCTGCAGGTAGGCAGTGCGGCGTGTAGCGGGGGGGGGGGGGGGGGTGTGGATGCTCGGCATACATGGCCGGTGGCTCGTAGCGTGATGGTCGGCACGCATGCGAGTACGAACCGCCTGTATGCTGCTGGGGCCTTTGCTTGTGCCTGCGTGCTAACTTTGCATGGTGCATGCAAATGGACGGCGGCTAGTTAGCGTGATTAAAGGTAACAAGGTGCTGCTGGTGCGTGTGTGATAAATGTGGTGGTTGTCTGCGTGCGTGCTTGCTTTGCTCTATTTGTTGCACATATACGGTTGTGCTGCTCGTGCTGCTGCCATGCATGGAGAAGGGAGAGGGAGGGAAGGTGGGAGGTGGGACCCGCTGTCGTGGCGGCGTGCGAGCTGTCGCAGTCGGCGAGGGGTGTCCGGGCGTTGGTGCGCTGCGGCGGCGATGGTGGTGGGGTTGGCGCATGTGCCGTTGTCGGGCATCGGGCAACGAAGGACCAAGTCATCAAAACCGTTTTATTTCTTGCTCATGTGTCTGTAATTCGACCATCTTAACCATACCAACGTTCCATTGAAGCACAGCCATCAAACACATTATATGTCCCGTGGTTGCCTGTTTTTATGTTGTGAGCAGGCTACTGTTCACTTAGTCGTGGAATTGAAACACCATCGAAAACATAATCTAAGAGCAACCACAATGTTGTGCGCGCAAGTCATGGCCGCAACTCTATCTAAAAAATGGAATAATGTTGATAAAGAATGAATATGACAGGCTCTATCACAGGAGGTATTTGTTTCCACCACTCAGACCATAGTTAGGCCAACAACACGGCAACACGTGCGCCAAATCTCAAACTGAGTTTCTAAAACAGTTGTGAGATGTTCATAGCCTACATATTACATGAGACAGAGGGTGTCTAAATAGTACTATCTTACATGAAACAGTCCTACACCGGGACAATAGATGTCCAAACAGTACATAATTTTACATGAAACGGTCTTCGGATAGAACACCAAGGAGGCACAGTCTCTGAGATAGCACACCACAGCATACCGCACATAGCAAAAGTACAGTAGTAGATGATTAGAAATAGCTCTTAAGGAAAGTGGCATCAGCTTCTGAGGTTCCTTTGATCTCTAGCACCTCCGAGCAGCTACATATACCACGACAATTATTACTTAGGAGCAATTCATGCTAAACACAATCCACAATCAATAAACAGGCATCCAGCTCGGTAAAGTTACCTGTATCAGCGCAACAATGTCTTTCTTTTCTTTTGATGAAAATAAGATAGCAAAAGTATCTTTCTTTCTTTTTTATGAAAATAAGATTTTTTTTTTTGATAAGGATGAAAATAAGATATTGACTTCACCCTGATAGAAGAGCAGAGTAGGCATTTTTTTAGGAATAGCAGAGTAGGCATGTCAAGGGTTGCACTTGCACCTGCAAGAAGTCCGGATGCAAGAAAACCTAATGCGAGTGTTTCAAGGTATACATCCCAATCATTGGTCTCTGATGCCCATTGCTTACTTAATTCTGATGATCGTGTATTATGTTACTAAAATCTTATTGCTTGAACTGTGATTCTGAAGAACAAGGTTGCATGCACTGTGAGATGAAGAGTCGCTACGGCCAACCGAAGGTGTGGCTGGAAACATCGCAGCAATTGCCGATCCTCAGGATTCTACCACACATGTTCATGAAGTCGGGAACCGGTTAGCTCTTGACCTTGACATTTTTGTTATTTTTCAAAGGTGATGTGCAGTCCTGCTCTGCTCCCGAACGCATATGTAGTGTGGTGGCAAGTGCTCCCGGTGGTGACTGGTGAGCCAGTCGGCCAGGACTAGTTTTTCTGGTGATCTGTTCATAAATCATAGCAGTTCTTGCGATAGTATATTTCATTGGAATAGCACAAAGACTGTTATCAAATGAATATAGTAAACGATAAACTGATGCATATTAGGTGCCATGTCAGTATTCTGATGTTTGTATTCATGTTGACATGATTGCACGCAGTCCCTCAAACCTTTACAATTGCGACACGGACAACAACAGCCAGATCAGATTCCGATGCAAGTTGAGATTGATGAAGCTGATCAACTGCAGAATATACATTGGTAATAGGTATGATTGCGCCTGGCATTAGATATCCCCCATGTACCAATTGCAACTTTGAGGATTGCTCTATTTGTTGACTTAGTGTGGTACTTATCGATGAATTTTGTCGACCATTGCTCATTGTAATGCTGTAATACTTGAACATTGAAGCTGCAAAGTCTGATCTTGTCTTTTAATGATTGTGGAAATATGTTATGTTGCAAACTCACATGTATATAACTGAACACGCAGTAAGCTGATCTTGAGCACAACTGTAAAGAGCATTACTACTTAAGTAACTAAACAAACAATACAATACTACATTACAGGCATCCTCTTTAGTGGTAGAAATAAGGTACATTACCGGTAAACTAACATGGTATGTATCAGTGAGGAAAGTACATGGGGGTTACAGCCTACCAAGCCATGACAGTCAACTCACAATTCACATAGCCTATCAACCTTCTGCATATTGTCAATACCTGTCTCTATGTATATCACTATTAAAGCCATCGCACTGCCAACATATTTAATTTTCAGATTAGCAACTTGGGCGCTCAAAGTCCCAACGTTGACCTGAGCCACTTGCTGATGTCGTCCATCTCTTCAGGGGTAGTATAGTGACCAAGTCTGCATTAAAAAAAAAGAGAACATTTTGTGACTTTTTAATCTCTGGGGAAAAAACTGATGGTAAAGCGTTCATGACAAAATTTGAGAATATCAGTACCCATTGTAGGGTTTGAAATAGGTATACTGGAATCCCGAGTTCCGTAGAATCTCAGCTGACCTTTCACCGTTCCTATAGGTGACAACCTCATCGGCTGCAAAAACATAAAGAAATAAACCATTTTTGGATCTTTAGAGCTTGCAGTAGATTAACAAATTTAAACACATCAATGCTAACCTATTCCATGGTTGAGCAGGATTGGCAAGCTAGAAGCTTTTCTAAGAGCAAGCTGCGAGCTCTCAATCTTGCTCCTTAGGGTCCTGAACAAGTAAACATAAGAGCAGTCTATTCAGGATGCATTTTAAGAAAACGTATTAACGTAACCATGTTTTCCGGAAATTAGAAGGTTGAAGTCACACCTTGAGCAAGGAAGCCAGCCACTTAAACCAACGACGACGCGGAGGTTGATCGGATAGGCAATGCCATTTGTGAATCTTCCATGAGCATAGCATGCAGCAGAGTGGAGGGCAGCGGCAGCACCCATGCTGAACCCTCCTATCCCAAGGCTCACTGACATTGCAATTTCATCAGCATTAACGACATGAAATTCCACAACGATTGATATTTGTATATATTCTTGGTGATGTTTGACGTACTCAACTAAAAGTAAAATTGCATAAATAATTGTAAGGAAAAAATAGAAACTAGTATCTCGCAAAAAAAATAGAAACTAGTAATATGCTGTCAGATCAGTTTCTATTGGTGTTTTACTGTTTACACGTTTTCCTTTGTTTTACTGCTATATTATTGTGTAAATCCTAAATCCTGAAGTTAGCTATAGTACCATCAGATGGCTCGGAGGATAGTAGGTTTGCCACATGCGCGGCTGAAGCATCGAGCCCTTCGACATCAGCATGGCCGTCCAATGAAGTTTCGTCCACATCAAACCCTGTTTTATTTCAGAGAAGAAACAGAGAATCATTTCTTGCTCACATAAAGATACCCTAGAAGCTCGATCAGGAAAGCAAAGTTGCAGGCTTTTGAGCCCAGTCCATGAGTCATATATAGAGTTGAGAAACCCACATGCAGTGCAAGGGAATCCACCGAAAGCCGCGACAGGCCGTGTTGGTGCAGTAGGGCAAATCCATTTAACCTGCACAAGGATGAGATGGGTTTCAGAGTCAGTGGACAGAGAATGCAGGGGCAATTCTATGGCTATCCTATTCCTATCTAGTGAGGTGGATAAGGTTTATTAATCTGCAGATAACAGCAGTTATTATATATAGATGTATGTAGATAGAGGAATAGTAGCTAGGTATTAGGTGTGTCTGCATGAATAACTCAATTGCAAAAGTGAAAGTGTAGCATGATTTCTTACATTGGCCAGTGGAAGAGAATCCAGGAGCTGGGACCAGCTGCAAATGGGAACAAAAATGAAAAGGATAAGGAAAACATATTAGGCCAATGCCTCAAGATCTCCATAATAGGGATATAGTGGTATACCATTGGGTAGGATAAGGAAAACATAATAGGGATACAATTATAGATACCATTGGGTAGGTGAAGCATGTAAGGCTCCGACACTTCCACCAGCAATCCAATGGTATCTATAATTGGTATCTATAATTGTATCCCTATTAGGTTAAAAAAATGAAAGGAACACACTGGATGCCTATAAACTCACCAAGGAAAATTCTTGTGTCACCAGCACATGAGGACAACAGAGACCGTTGTGCGCAATGTAAATTCAACCATACAGTGGGAGTCAACAGGTCTATAACCCATTTTTGCATTTGAAACTCTGAAACTACTGAAAACAGAGATGTCATCCTCCTGCATGAGTGCTTCTTGGTTTCCACCTCAGGACCTAGGATTTCACCATACATGTTACCCTGCGACAGACATGGGAGCAAATATATAAGTATCTGTATATACATGTGAATCATATGTAGTTGGTACTATAGCTAGAAAGATAAGGCAAGAAAGTTCTAAATAAAAACCAATAGTCCATAAGCAAAATGAATGTGTTACTGTGCTCACCAATAGTCCAAAACCGTGAGCCCCTTAAGCATTATTGTACTATATCAAAGCCCACTAATTACATATTATAAATCAGCCAACTCGCTAATAGACTATTGAAACCAGGATCGTGAACTTCACAAGCTGATAGATCGAAGCAAACTTCAGATATTATTTCAGGAGACCTAAAATTGTGGTTTGTATCCAAAATGTAATCAGAGAAATCCCGAACTGCTTCTTACAGCACAAAGTTCAACATGGCACAACACATATTCAGAGTTATTTCAGTTCAAACCATTTTAATTTGGTGGTAGTGGCTGAATACATTATGCAATATACCTAAATTTTGCAGCTTTTCCATATGAAGTTATTCAGGGTCTAACTTCTTCTGTATCAATATAGGGCGTGTTTGGCATGGTTCCAACTCTAGGTGGAGCTGCTCTACTCCAGAACTTTAGGTGGAGCCAGCTCTGGGTGAAGTTGGAACTGTCTGATGGAGGTGTTTGGCTGGGAGGGTACCTTCAGCTCCAAAAAGACAACTAGGATGAATTGCCATTGTTACCCCCAACTCACGTCCCCACATGTCAGCCTCTCCACCCTATCTTCTTCTTTGTCAGAATGCCGGTTGCGCTTGAACCCGATGGAGCTTCGCACGAGACGTGGCGGTGCTGGCCGGTTGAGAGCAGGACGGGGCTATGGCGGTGCGGGTCAGCGGCGACTGGGATGAGAGCAGGATGGGGCTATGGCGGCGTGGGTCAGTGGCGGCCGGCACGGGCCGCACCTCGCTCCCAGCGGCTGCAGGCGACCAAGCGACGGCGCACGGCTGGGTCTCGAGGCTAGTGCTTGGCCGTCGCGGGCGTTGGGCCAAGCCGCTCCTCCCGATCGGCGGCCGCGCCGTCTTTTTGTCGGCCGCACTGCTCTAAGCGCCCAAGCCGCTCCGCCCGGCCGCGTCTTGCCCCTTCGCCGGCCGCACCACACACTCGCGGAAGGATAGAAGCAACCTACGTGGGACGGGGTAGGCGGCCTGGTTGGAGGCTGCACGACGGGCTCCACAGCGGTCGGGCTGGCGGCGCCGCCCTACTGTGGATTGGAGCCCCCAGGGTGGGGGATGACGGGGAGGTGGGAGCAGTGGCAGATGGTGGAGTGAGAATAGGCCGACCGGCATGCACGACGGCGGCGGCATCACATGGGACGACATAGGCTGCAGCACGGACGGGGAAGGTGGGGATGGCGGCAGGGATGCACCCTCCGGCCATCGGGGGAGTGTGAATGGCAGCAGGTCAGCAGTGGCGGGATGAGGCAGGGGTTGTGTTGGGAAGGAGACAAAGAATAGAAAGAACGAACCGTTTTCTGTGTAACCAGTGGCATTGGTGGGTAATTATCCACCAACTCCACGAGGAGGTTCATATTGGGTGGTTTTGGAGCTGCAAAAGAGGTGCTCCAAAACTTCACCCCCATTTGCACTACAACTCCATGGAGTTGGTAGCTTCATGGAGTTTTAGAGCTGGGGTGTTTGGCTGGAGTTGCTGGAGTTCAGCTCCAGAGCCATGCCAAACACGCCCATAATATGTAGCTTTCCCACCGGTCCACTTTTTTTTTAAAAAAATGGAGTATTGAAATTATGGATAGTCCTAAACTCCTATAACTGAAACCTGATATTTCAAAGCTCCAGTCACTTAGCACATGTGCAACTTATTTACAGGTAAGCACGAAAATATTCAGTAACTTATATAAAGCATACATGATGAAAACCAAGAAAAAATGACAGGAGCATTGGTAGTACCATTTCAGGTTGAGCTATGAGCTTCAAAATTCCAGCAGCTGGAAAACCTTTAAGAAGCATACATCCTGCATTGCCGTCATCATTCATTAGTGCCATAATATTTGGTACAAAACCTGTCATCACCAAATCCAAACATAAAAAATCAGAAATCACCACATCCTACGTCACACACGAAATCAAAATCAGAATTACCACAGCCATCTCGTCGCCCAACCCCAGCCATCACCAAATTTCCAAATCATGAATCACCACAGGCTGCAGCCCACTCCACATACCAAATCGAAAAAAACACTAGACACAATGGATTGACAAAAGGCAGAGCCATAGAGGGTCAAAGGAGCAGGCAGGAGCCCACAGCTGCACAGGTGCAGGCGCGTAGGAAATTATTTGGAAATGCTAATAAGGAATTATGTAAAGTGGCAATCCAGCAAGGCAATTCCTGAAGAGTGAGCAACAAAAATCAAGCTGCAATTCAGTAATGCAAGCTATTAGATGTAGAGATCTTTTGGGACTACGCTCTAACGCATCGACTCTATCTGATACAAGCAAACTTATATAGAGGGGATGGAACTCAGCCATGGAAATATTACTAAAATGTGCTATGGCATATATAAAATGAGATGAAGACATATTTGCTTGTAGATCTATATTATTTCATTTTAAGTATAAATAGCTTCTCAAACTATGCTACTTTCCCTTTTCCAAGAAATTCAGGAGGGGGAGAGGAGGGAAGGGAGAGCAGCAGTTCCCTGGCAAGCATAGGTTATCAGGAGAAAATTGTTTGAAAGAAAATTAAACAGGGGAAATAGAATTCTTAAAAAAAGAAGATGAGCTGCTAACCTACAAATAATATGACCTGAGATAAGATAAACATAAACATGGAATTGGATACTAACACAAGGCTGATACAGAGGTCACTGAGTTGCTGCAAGATTAGTCCAAATTGTTTCTACATACAATATTTCCAACAGGCTGCCCGAACGCTATCAGAGTATATTTTCTCACAAATAGCTCACAGATCGATACACTAAGCATAAAGCACGAAAAAGGAATCTGAGACAAGAAAAGCGAAAATGTATAAATTATAATAGACCAAGGAAACCTACCAAAACAGAGAGCTTACTCATGCCACAACGAAGAGTAACAAAGGGAAGCCTCACATCCAGTATTACACAGGGATCTGGAGAGGGAATGAACGGATCCAGCAGCGAGGTGGGATGGACAGATCTGGTAAATGGGATGAAAAAATAGAACAATTAGGCACACTTTATTGTTTTAAAGCAATGGAAAATTCAAAGTGTCAAACTAAACACATGAGACATGCATATCTATCAAAACGAATTAAGTATTTTGAGTGACTGGATTAAATAGGGCATCACCATCTTGCTGCTAGGGTACCTTGCACTCTCTCATGTTATCCATTTTCTTGTACCAGTTAGGACCTGCTCTGCTTGCTGAGATGCTCTCTCTCATATTCTCTTCGATTGGAGCCAATTTGTCTTCACACTTGTAGGCTTTGTCCATTGTTTTCCATAGCACCTATATCCGAATATATTAGTTACAAACCTGTTAATCACAATACAATACCACAGGAAGTGCATATGTATGGCACCTTGTTAAATTTACATCAAAACAAATTAGCTGATTGCATGTCCAACGCCTATTTTTTAGAACATGATATAGGAGTACCTTAAATTTACAGCAAAATAAATTATGTTTCCAAAATAGCGGAGCTCTAAACATCATAAATTATTCAAATATTTGCCACATCCGCCAAAATTAGTTTAGTTTGGAAAGGACAAAGGGAAAAGAACACAAACGATAAATTAAGAACGGAAAGGGAGATAAGATATGGAGGTGAATGCATACCGGTCTAATAGAACTGCAGAGTGTAAGTTCTTTGTTCAATTCATAATTAGTGCCCTTCTTTACCATAGTGGGTCGAGCTCCTGTGAAATGCTAAAAATAATCCTTTAATTAGCAGGCACATGAGCAAATAAATAGCAGAACTCTAAACAGCGAAATTAAATTCAAATATATGGAATATTAGTGGTAGTGGACTCGTTGAGCTGGAACCAAACTTGACAAATCTCTTGGTGAGAGGATAACTACCAACAAATCAAGAACTTAAAGAAAATAGAAGCAGACAAACAAGAAGAAAGGAGATGAGGAGACTTACCTGGATGGATTTTGATGAGGACATGACACCCATGCATATGATCATGTTTGGCACATGGGATAGAGGGGAAGGAGGCCAGCAAGGGTGTCCAAGTCAAGAAGGAGGCCCGAGACTAATTCGGTTCGAGTCCCCGAGGTGGAGGCCCAAAGCAAGTCAAGTTCGAGTCTGCCTCGGAATCCAGAACCAGTCTACCTTAAACTGGTCACCCAGGACGCATCCAGACTCCGTTTCCAATGATCCACATATGGATGGAAAGCTAATTTGATAAGGAAGCCAATCCAAGTGGTTTCACGTCAAAAGCTGTTCAGAATCAACGGGAATCATCGAAACAAGTCAGCGTACAGAATCTGTTAGGGTACTGCGACACCTTCTTTTGGTCCGTTGGACCGTGTATCGTGTTTGGGCCCATTAGGAGGCGCATCCAGGGTAGGCGACGACCCTAAGACCTTTATAATCATACGCCGCCGCCGTCATTAGGTTTTGGGTTTTGCTTAGATTAATCTGTCAAGAACAGTTTCACCGTTCATCGGTTTGTGAGACCCCAACTTCGTGAGTTTAATCATTCATCTGCAATTTGGTTGCATTATTTCTTGTTCTTGCTTGTGTTCTTCGTTGCGCAGGCAGGGATTAGCCTTCTTGGCGAGGTCAACCTGGTCCGTGACTCGGTTGATAACCAGAGGAGCTGTGGTGCTAAGATTGCAGGGTTCGATCTTTCGATCTGAAGCCGGATTGGTGTGTCATTCTCTGCCACAACGATAGTTACCATCACCTGATGGAAGATCGGGATCCCCGTCTCCATTAGATTTGGCTATGGAGGCACCAGATCCGACTGTGGAGTCACCGGAGCAGCCACCAGTGAGCAGCCCATGGTGCAGCCGTGCAGGTAAAGAAGAGAGGGGGACTCGCCTGAGCTCACGTCCACCCTTGGGGACCACCCCACCGCCACACCACCGTGCCGGGGAGAGCACTCACCCAGCACCGCCGTGCCGCCTCTGCGTGGGAGCCCGCCATTGCTGAGGCCATGATGCCGGGACGCTGCGCCGCCTCCGCGTGGGGCCCGCCCTAGGTGAGGCCGCATGCCGGGGCTGCTGTGCCGCCCACTAGAGCCTCCGCCGGATCCATCCATCCGTATGCCCGCACCGCAAAGAAGAGAGAGAGGGAGGAGCAATGAGGTAGAGAGCGGAGCCAGGGAGAAGCGAGTGGAGAGGCAGATATTTTTCAGCCAGCCCATCCAGAGGTCGACAGCGAAAGCTGCCTTTATCTAAGATGGGTCGACTCACCACTGTCTTTTGATTGAATGCGTCCACTTGCTTCATCTATCCACTGCCGAATGCACAGAGGAAGGCTGGTTGTGACGCACTTCATCTGAGTCGTGGAATTTCTATCTAACACATCAACTAAATGGAACATATGTGGGCACCCTGGGAGACTGCCTAGACGGCGTGCCTTCATATCTCTAATGGGTTTACCCATGATGGAATCCAATTGAGTCAATTCAGTTCGATCTTAACACTCATCCCTGCTGTACTACAGCTCCAGTGCTGCACCCACACTTCTTCCACTCCACACTCCATTGCTGCTTGCAATAAGTATAATCCTTAAATTTTCTTCAAAAAAAGTATAATTCCTAAATGATATGAATTTTTATTCTAAGATTTGGATGATTTGCAAATCAAATTTGACCGGACATGATTTTCAATCGAATTTACTACCTTGTAGTCACCCACAAGGCACACCATCGAATTCACCCACAAGACACACACACATGATGACATGAACGTGTTGGACAACATTACAACCAAAAAGAAAAAATGCCACACCTCCACTGCCAAAACGTCTAGCCAACTTTACCAGTACTCCTCCATATTCACACCAGATGCAAAGGTCACAATTTAAAGCCTACTAACTGAGCTCATCATACGCACCATGTGCCAAATCATGGGAGGGCACAAGGAAGTGACAAGTGAGAGTAATAAACATAATTCAGCTTGAGCAGATAGAAGCACATGCGCGATGTCAAATCTTCCAAATTTTAAGAACAGACACTAATAGGGTGTTTGGTTTAAGGAATCACTCCACTCCATTTCTCAAATGTGATGAAATAACGACATTCATAAGACTAGTGCTAATTGTTAGCTTGTGAGGAATGAGATGATGATGAAACAATCCATTTCATTCTAGGGCCAAACAAAAAAGCGAGAAATGAAAATATAATAAACTAACTCATTCCTCAAACAAAACACCCTATAAGTATTAACTGATTGCTCTCATGCAAGCAGAAGGGTGTAATGTATTATTCATACTAACATAGGACCGGACGCACCCACCCAGCATCTGATCATGAAGTGACCCAGCATCCGGTCAAAGACCGACGCCTATGCCTTCACTACTGCCACTGACCGAACATAGGACCCTAGCGTTCGGTCACTGCGTGACCAGCGTCCGATGCACTCTGTGAAACCCTATCTTTTGTATACACTCCGCCGATGAAGTTTCGAACCCTCACTCCCATGTGATAAACACAATGTGTATCATCGTTCACCTCTATTTCTTCACCAAATTGATCCACATCAACTCCAACATCTTCTCCTTTGTAAATGTGCCAACACCACCAAGTGTATACCACCATGTGTATGTGTGTTAGCTTTTCATAAACATTTTTTAAAGGATTAGCCACTTAACTTGCCACGCCACTCGATCCTAGCGACGATGCAAAGTTAGATCACTCGAGTGGCATTAGATGACCGATATGCAAACAAGTTTTCCCCTCTTGATAGTACGGCCATCTATCCTAAACCTGATCATCAACTTCTCTACACACCTATGACCGGTGAAATGAAATGCCCTAGGTTATACCTTTGCCTTGAGCATTCCATTCTATCTCCTCCAATGTCAATGCAACACATGCACCAACATGATCAACAATGATATGATCCACTTCATATTATCACATGATCATATTGGTTCATCGATCTTGGCTTCACTTGCTTTTCACCATTGCCTTCGTCCATCAGCACCAAGTCTTGCTCAAGTTTCACCGCCACGCGGTCCATCGCTCTAAAGCCTCCAACTTGCCCTTCAAGCTTGCAACTGGTCCATCAAGCCAAGTCATTTCTTGATCTTCTCCACCTTGATCACATGACTCAATGTCATGTCTTATATGCAATGAGCTCCTTCATCATCACATGTGTGAGCTTTGCAACACCTTCGAGCAATTTCCACCTTCATGGCATATGTTGCTCACACACATGTACCAAAGGACTAATCACCTGTGCATCTCACAAAAACACAATTAGTCCACCTAGGTTATCACTCAATTACCAAAACCAAACAAGGACCTTTCACACTGCCAAGCTCCAATTTGGAATTTTCCCCGTTGCCGTGCCAATAAGTCCACGTTCGGCCATGGCCAAGGGAATCCCTCCACCACTTCACCCCAAGCCAATTCCTATGTACCACTAGATTCGCCTTCATCCCCTCTTCGCCCTGCGCACCATAGCCGAACCTCTACTGCCTCCCCGTTGTTGTTGACGCGACCATGCCACCGTGGTGCGCCACAGCATGGCTCGGACGCACGTGGCCAGCCCTTCTTCATCATCCTCTGCTCCAACCATCACCTTAGCCTGGTCCACAGTAGCCTCCTGATGCTCGCGCGCTAACTAATTAGGTTTGTAGCTGCCCTAGCTCGCTGGAACAGTGGTGTCGCCGTCACGAATGGCCACGCACCGCTGTAGCCTTCCCCAGCAAGTCATGTTGCCCCGCACTGCCGCTTAGCATAGCCACTTGGGTTGGAGATGGTGACCGACCCATTAGGAGGGTCGCGTAGGTCCTAGGTGACCGACGTAGCCGCGCTGTGTCACCGCTGCCATGAGCTAAGTCACCAAGGGTGTGAGCTAGGGAATTCTAGGAAAGCCAGGGGTTAAGTGAGAAGGTTTGAGAGAGGGGGAATAGTGTTAGGACTTAGTTGTAATTCAGGAGAAGTGCGAGGTCGATTTTGCAAAAGGACCAGCGCGTGCGAGATTCCCTCACCGTGGGTCGTCTCGCGCGTGGGCCAGCATCGCGTGGGCCACTTCAGCGGGCCGCTACGCGCGCATTGCGTCGTGTGGGCCACGAGTGTGGGCCGCGCAGGAGATTCATTTTCTTTTTCCTAGGAAATTAGTAATGGTTTTCTAATTTAATTTTTGAGCTGATCTTTGGTAATTAATATAAAATCGTGTAGATATTCAAAAAATGTGAAACAAATTTGTTAGGTTCCTAAAATTATGGTCTATTTGTTGGTGTATTTAGTTCATACTTATATGTGTTGGTACTAGGGGCTATTAAATCATTTGAGAATGCTTAATATTATTAAGTTAATCATTGTAGGAATTTTTATGGTAAATTGGTGATAGCTTTAGTCCTAAAATTTTTATGGTAGCTTCATTGTATTATTATGTGCTCACTATAATTTTTATAGCCTTAGAATAGACTAAGCATTAGGATAGTTAAATGCTCTTTGTTTCAATATACATTAAATCACTAGTAGAAATAAAGATATACCCTTAAATTGCAAAGCTATGTGTTTGTTAGTTGAACCCAACACTTTGCTTGATGAAGATGATAGTTAGCTTAGTATCTTAGTCATTAGAGCTAGCTTAGTAGCTTGGTATGCGTATTCTTATTTTAAGAGTTGTTGTTTCCTAAATGCTAAGTTGTTCCATCACCATCGTATGCATGTAGAGAAAGAGTTGGTGGAGATAGTGACCATCGATGATCGTGAGTTCGAGGAGATCGTTGAGGAATACGAGGAGGAGGTCCTTATGAGGGAGGAAGTCTCGGAGCCACCACTAACTGACTCAGCTGACACCGCGCTTGCCCAAGGCAAGCCCTAATGCATAACCTATATTTTATAATTCACCATATATATATGTGTTGTGCATTTACATTATAGGAATTTTATGGAAACCACATGCATAGATATACCTATCCTAAGAGTCTTACTAGTGTAGGTTTGAGTAGATGTTATGCTTAGGTCATCGATAGCATGAGTAACCTATCGTTGCTCATAATAGGGGATTATTATTACTCTCATAATAAAATTATGAAAGGAAAAATAGAGACTGGGCAGGGATATGGTATGGGTATTGGTGGATGTAACAGGTTGTGTCCCACGACCAACGGAGCTTAGCTTGGTTACATTATTTCCCTATTCGTGTCGATTAAGGACCGTTTGTTGCTGTGGATGGTAGTCAGGTTACAAACTTATTATCTTGAGCACATACTTGCTTATGGGAGTAGGAAGGCTCGTTACGCTCTTGTCGTGGGTTCTGGCTCTTTTTGGACTGACTGATTAGAGACAGGGAAGGGTGGAGGTCTAAGCACCATATTGAGATCGGGTCTCAAGTGTGGGGGCTTGGAGTGCAAGTTTGGATGGGGACCTAGACCCCGTGACAGGAGTGAAATGGGTTGGTCTTGTTTGTGCCTAGGGTACAAACGAGGCGTGTGTTTTGGGGTACCCAGCTGGGATACATTGATTCATGAATCACCATTTCTATGAGACGATATGATTTGGCTATGGTCTAGCACCGTAGTAAGAACTGGAAGATGAAAGATGGTGAAATGGTTCTAATTGCTCAACCCTTGCTTAAAAGTAGAACATGTGCATACCTAGAATGGTTAGCTAATGAAGTAATCATGACTGCTAATAAAACTTGACTATAAGAATGAACTATTAGTAATGTTTTTTGCAAATCAAAAGAAAATAGCAAACCCATATTGTCAATCATATCCTTGAGAGTCGTGAAACTATTGCCACTAGTTGGGTAAGTCTTGCGAGTACATTGTGTACTTAGAGTTTATTTTACCCCTATTGCAGGTGCAGCTTAAGGAGTATCTCTTGTGTGGAGGATTCTTCTGGTGGGCACAGACGGACCCTTGTATCGTTTCCGTTAAATGTTTATTTTCATTCCGTTGTTTAATTATCGCACTCTGAACTCTAGTATTGTAATAAATAATTTCCAAGAACTCTTGTTGTATGAAATGGACTAAGTAATGTAAGCTCATACTCATTATTGGATTCTGGATGTAAAACATGGATTATTTTGAGTTCTCCCTTAGGGTGCGCTCGATGGAACTGTCCGATGTAGCTCACTTTCGAGATGCTTAGTGTCTAGTGTAAGACGAGCGCCTCCAAAAGCGTGTTATTTTGGGCGGTTCTACCACAACATATATCCTTCAAGGACCCCTTCACTGGCCCCCTGTTGATAGAATATGCTCGGCAGTCCACCGAGGGGTATCCCGTGATGGTAGATTTGTCGGTGGGGGTGCGCGTCATCAGGAACCGGATGGTGACATAAGGCGCAGAGACAGCGATTTAGACAGGTTCGGGCCGTCTGATCAACGTAATTCCCTACATCCTGTGTCTTTGGTGTATTGTATTGATCTATATGTAGATCCAATCTGATAGATCGTGATGTATCCTGATGGATCCTATCCGCTAGGGGACCCCTACCTCTCCTTATATACTCTGGAGGAGGTAGGGTTACAAGTAAAGTAGCCTATTTGGTACTATACAATGTCTTGCGGTGCACGCCGAGCAGCGCCGTATATGCCTTGATCTTGTGGGCTAGGCCACCTCTGATGGTGCGGCCTATGTCTTGGGGGCCATACCCCCATAGCTAGTCCCCAAGCCTGATAGTAGGTGACGTAGTCACATGGTGCCAGGGTTAGAAAGTAGAAGACCAGCCAAGCAGGCAGCCAGTCCCTGGGCATAGCCTCGAGATGAGAACAAGCACATTCACCGTAAGGTGAAGTGTGCCCACTTAGTCCCCGAGCCTACTGGAAGATGAAGAATGAATCTTGTAGCAGGGTCAAAGAAAAAGAAGTATGAAAGCTTGCCGACGTTGTCCGACATGTGCATATCAAGACCCCAGACGCGCTCCCCAAGATTAGCACCCTGATCCGAACAGCATGGAGCAGCTTGATAGCACACCGATGAGACGTAACAAGATCCGAACACTGAGGAGTCCTTGGCGTAGCTATGATGTCCGACCAACCAGGGAGCGAGGAGTCCCTGGCATAGGCAATGATGACTGAGCACCGAGGAGCGAGGAGTCCTTGACATAGGCGGCGATGACCAAGCACCAAGGAGCGAGGAGTCTCTAACATTGCTAGCGATGACCGAGCACCGAGGAGTCCCTGGCGTAGGCGACTGTCGACGAAATATGGTCGGTAGTCCACCAAGGGGGGGTGCCCGTGGTGGTAGATTATTGGTAGACGATGCGTGTAATCAGGAACCAGATGGTGACACAAGGCGCAGAGACAGCGATTTAGACAGGTTCGGGCCGCCTGGTAGACGTAATACCCTACGTCCTGTGTCTTTGGTGTATTGTATTGAGATGTATACTCATTGTCCTGTCCTCTAGGGGACCCTTGTCTCTCCTTATATACTCTGAAGAGACAAGGTTACAAGTAAAGTATCCTATTTGGTACTATTACAATATCTAGTACAGCTTGTAGCCTTGCGATGTACAACTTGATCTTGCAGGCCGGGCTACCTCCGGTGGTGCGGCCCATGTATACCCATGAGGGTATAGGGGGTCTATCCCCCACAGCTAGTCCCCGAGCGCCTTGTATCCTTCGAGTAGCGCCGTCTTGAGCTTGCCAGAAGGATGTAAGGGGCTCAAGATAAAATTTGAAAAATATTTCCCCCGAAGTGTGCCCACTTGTATTTCTGAAAAGAAATGTAAGTGCGTCTTGAAGCGTAGCGTCTTTGATCATCAGATCGAGCACATTCACCGCAAGGTGAAGTGTGCCCACTTAGTCCCCGAGCCTGGTAGTAGGTGACGTAGTCACGTGGTGCCAGGGTCTAAAAAGAATTCCCAGTTAAGTTGAGAACCCAATCGTCATTCAGGCGATACGAGATGCACCGGCAGGTGCATCGTACCGATGTAGTCCCCGAGCTTGCTGGAAGGTGAGGTATGAACCTTGTAGCAAGGTCTAAGTGAGAAAAAATATCCCAACTGTATGCGAGTCACCAGTCGCATGTAGTCGAGACGCAAAGTCCCCGAGCCGTGGTCGGAGAGTGGTCGGGGCAGTCCCCGAGCACAGGTCGAGTAGCGAGCGACGAAGTCCCCGAGCCGTGGTCGGAGAGTGATCGAGGCAGGCAGTCCCCGAGCACAAGTCGAGGAGCGAGCGACGAAGTCCCTAAGCCGTGGTCGGAGAGTGGTCGATGCAGTCCCCGAGCGCAAGTCGAGGAGCGAGCGACGAAGTCCCCGAGCCGTGGTCGGAGAGTGATCGAGGCAGGCAGTCCCCGAGCATGGAGTGGTCTGGCGAGAAGTCCCAGAGCACGGAGTGGTCTGGCAAGTCCCCGAGGGTCCCAGAGCACGAAGTGGTCTGGCGAGTCCCCGAGCACGAGGGTGGTCTGGCCAGAGTCCTCGAGCACCGTAGTGGTCTTGGCGAGCCCCGAAGCATGAGCTCGTTGACCGAACTATGTTCCTGAAAAATAAACACGGAGAGCTGTAGTACATGATGATGTACGAAATATATTGATCTCTCTGTAGGAGGTGAAGTAAACACTTGGTGTTCGGTTGGTGATGAATTATACTTGGTGTAATATTCGAAAAATAACATTAGCTGCTTTTAGCCCTTTTGTTATGTAGCGGCGTAGCGCGATGTATTAACCTATCCTGGAGAATGCGCCAGCCCTGGGCTAACCAACATCTCGTAGCGCGAGGTACGGAACGCTGCCGCGCGTAGAGTGCCAGTGTTACCAGGGAGCGACTGCCGACTACCCGTAGCGCAGAGGGCGGACTCTCATGCACGCGTGGGGTGGAGCCGGAGACAGTGCCGGCTCTGGGATTCTCAAGCAGGAAGGAAAACGTATCGGCGAACCGTTGTAAAAACTTATACATGTTTTGGATTGTATGTATGGAGAAAATTCGACGCGGAGCACACCCTAAGGATGGTCGGCGGAGGTGTATGATGATCGAAGAAATTTTCAATTAAAAATAATACTTAGCTTTATTGACGACCGGTGGGTGTAGTCGGCGTGTTGCGATGTTCGAGAGATGGCTTGACGTGTCGTTGGCGATGAAGTTGTCCGGTCCTCGAGCTTTTTGACCTGTCGTCTTGACTGTGGTCACGATTGTCGTAGCGCCGTTCTTCGCGGCGATCATCATTGCGACGTAGTCTTGTGGTCGAGGTGGTCGGAGTTCGGCAGAGCCGCTCAGGACGTGGTCGACGTGGTTTGTGGTCGAAGCTCGGTGGAGCTGCTCGGGATGCGGTTGACGTGGTCCATGGTGTGGTCGACGAACCCAGGACGAGGTCGAGTAGATGAACGCAGCTTGGACGGCTCGTTCATGGTTCGATGTGGCTCGGTCAGCGGCTCGCTTGGCTCGATGTGGCTCGCTAGATGGCTTGTTTGGTCGATGTGGCTTGTTCGTCGACTCGGACAGCTCGCTGATGGCTCGTCGGATCGCCAATTGGCTAGAAGCGCGAGCCTAGTCGCAGCTGTGGATAACCATCAACCAACATATAGATGCACAGAGATATATAAACTTGTAATACAATATTAATTTGAAGAAAGGAATAAGACTTAGCTTGTGTTCTATATATGCGGATGTGGCCCATGTATGTGCATGCTTGCATGCAAGTTGAAAGATCATGACTATCCATAATGAACTCGTATTGCCTTGCAGATTGGATCGTAGGCCTCCTGGTTCGTTGTTGATAGACCACGACACGCCTTCGTCACGCTGGCTTGTTGCCATGCGAT